>NC_136899.1:16226372-16586372 GCF_949152265.1 Phoxinus phoxinus | reverse complement strand
GTTCTCTTGGGGAAAGTGAGGCGGTCCCTGGTGGTCCTAAAGGGAGGCGCTGTTCATTAAGTTAAACATGTATCTCCACCCCGTTCCCCCTCTCATCCCTTTCATCTCAACCTCTTCTCTGTCTCTCATTGACTGTGGGTGTGAAAAGAACATAAATTCACAAATAAGGGAGGACACTATTCCTCCCCTTTTGTTCAGAAATCCTCTCACTTCCCATAAAAACCATCCTCTCCAGCCTTGGTTACAGCTTAGATGTTCTTTTTGTCATTATCAGAGATTTGTGCAATGCCATTGATACTCAAGTATGAGAAAGTTCAAACGGGATGTCAGAAATTCACAAGGACATGATCTGATACAACACCATGGTTTCTTTGAAATCCTGTATGCAGACAGTAAGGAATAAAACTTAGAGCTTGGGGTTTTGCCATCTTGTGTTTTTTGCCATAAATAATTGCAAGTTAGATGTTTTTGAAGTCAATGGTCACCAAAACTATATTATTTTGTGTTCTGCAGAAGAAGATTTTCATAAAGGTTTGGAACAGCATGAGAGTGACTAAATGATGACAGATTTCTAATTTTTAGGTGAACTAATCCCTTTAATCTAGTGTTAGATGTAGCTAAACATTTCTGTTTGGTGACACTGGTGTCACAGAAATGTAAAGAAGTTTTCTAGGCAACACTTTCGGCCAAATGGTTCAATAGTCCATTAATATTTACACATATACTGACATAAGGTTTCAGTATATCCACTCTAACACACATTGCCTTGCAGTATATCTCCTAATAGCTGGCACAAGCATGCATACATGCTTTTTTTATTTGTTCTGTGCCCTATCGTCAATATTCCTTAATGTATGTCATGTTATCTCTCCAGCGTGCGAATCATACGTCATTCCTCACACCCTGAGCTTTCCTAGACCCCTCTCGCTATTTATTTCTTCTTCTCGGGTTAGCTTTTACACTTTCTAAGCTTTTCTCTCTCTCCAAGTCTTTCTCTGTCTCTCTCTCTCTCTGTCTGTGTCTCTGTTCTTTGATCTCTGTGAAAAGAGAAACATTAAAGAGCCGCTGTTTCCGCTGTCAGGGGCCATCTCCCGTTTCCCCTCATCGTTCTCCTGTCCTATCCTCTCTTTCACCACTCTCCTACACCCCTTGCTCTCCAATGCCCACTCTTTTTTCTCCCCTATCCTCTGTCTCGTCTCTTTCTCTCGCTGCTGTGCCGGAGTTCTGGCATTGTGCTCCAAGAAGATCTTGTGCTCTAGTCAGAGAACTCTGCGATCTCATTCTCTCTCGCATCAGTCAGGGATCTGCTCAATTCAGAGTTCCTGTCAACTTTGGCAAATAAAAGACAGATAACAACGGTCCATTTTTATTCATTTTCTTGTGATCATTACTTATTTTATGTTAAGAACGATCATTGTATATTATTTTATTGGTCATACTTAGAACAACCCTCTGTTAAGTATTACATTTTAGCATGTAACTTTTTTTTTTTTCTTTTTCTTTTTTTTAATATGTTTGTTAATATTTTAAAATGTTATATAGAGAAACTGTTTACACAGTCTGAGAGGAACAAAGTTTAGTGTGCCTTCTTGAATCAGACACACATTTGCTTGTCTCAAACAATGTAAGCTAATGCAAGCTAATATTTATTTTACTCTCACCACAAGTATATATTTGCAGACCGGCTGCTCTGATCATAGCAGAGAGCCGTTACACCAGTTTGTTTAAACAGCAAAAGTCACAACGTTGTTAAGCTCTGCTGCCAGCATAATATTAACATGGCCTGACACCATTTCCTGTTGAAGAATAACACAAGCACGTCAGTCCAAATTTGTTCATTTAAGCTGCAAGCACAGCCTCATGAGGAGAACGAGGAGAATGAACACGTGAAAAAGTGCAGAAGGAGAGAATGAGAGACAGAGAACTACAAAAAAGTGTGTGTCTTTGTGGAAGGGGGGGGGGGGGGGGGTTTGGGGTCAGGAAATGGTTTCCATATGTGTAGCCCTCTCTATCCCTCTCTCTCTATGACTATTCAAGAGGTGGAATGTATCTTTCTACATGTCAAAAAGACCTCAGTCATGCTAAATTATGAGTTCTGATTATGAGTGAAAAAGATGAAAATGATTATGAATCTTTTTTCATATACATTATGGTTCAAAAGTTATCTTTTTATCTTTTTTATTCTCCTTTTTTAAAATAAATTAATATATTTATTCAGCATGGATGCATTACATTGATAAAAGTGAAAATAAATACATGTATAATATTACTAATGTTTAAGGATTTCAAATCTGTATTTCATATGGATGCTGTTCTATTGAAGTTCCTATTCATCAAAGAAAACAAAAATGTTAATTATTTTAAAATTATTTTAAAATATTTAACATTGATAATAAGAAATTATTCTTTCGCAGCAAAAAATCAGCATCATTTCTGAAGGATCATGTAATCAGCTGAAAATGTAGTTTTGCCATTCAAAAGTATATTAAAATATATTCATGTGGAAAAAACATTTAAATATTATCAGTTTTAAGGGATAACATTATTGACTATAGCTACTTTAATACAATTTTAAAAAATGTCCTGTGAAAAAAAATTCTTCATGCCTTAAAATATCTTGAATGTAACTCTACAACCTTGAAAACTTCACCCATTTATTACACTCGGATCCATGAATAAGCAAATTAGCCATGCCTCCACTTAGTCACACATCTCAGAGATCCACTCGGTCAACTTTACTCAAGTTACATTAGTAAATGCACAGTGGTATCGCTCTTTACAACGTCGGATGCATAAAAGTAATTTATGTGATTAGCCTTTTGCTTGACTTATCAAACAGATAATAATGTGTTGGTAATGTTACACCAACCATGTTTTCATTCGCCATGTCAGTCAGCTGCCTTCTAAAATTCAGCATCCCTACAAACGCTTTGAACAACTCAGAACGTCAGTGGAGTAAGGCATTTAGTTCATCATAACATACATCATACACCCGCCATATTGCTAAATTTTTTCATATCAACATAAAAATATACCGGGATAACCCGGCTTCTCTTGGGACTCCCCTGCTAGTTCAATGTTAATGATATGCTAAAGGCCGCCGACACATTGGCGTGATTGGTTACAAGGTAGTTTGTGACGTCAGAAACACCAGCGATTTAGAGAAAATACTCTACCAGGGCTGCCAACTCTCACGCATTCAGCGTGGGACTCATTCAATTGACACTTTTCACACACTCTCACGCCACACATCCATTTTCTCACGCAGAAAAAAAATCGTGAAGCATCACTGACAGACAAGACAGAGCAGGTTACTTTTGATATGAAACAAAATTCTCAGCTCTCAGATTGTGGTCGATTTTATTACGAAATTCAAACAATAAATACCGTTTTGGCGCTCGTAAATGTGATGTGACAGATCGCTGTACATCAGATCAAGCGGCACATGATCTGATCATCTCTTACTCTTTGCTACTAATTAATAGTAAATAAACACAAATGAACAATAGTTTAATGTTGAAAGATACGGTAAAACTTACCGAAATGTATATGCCTCATACATAATATCGACCAATCAGTGTTTTTCAACTGCAGAAAGAGGTCAATAAAACAGCTGGAGAACAATGTCACATGATGTTACATTTACCGCAGGAAAGCCATTTAATGTTCATAGCATGTTAGTTGGCTAGAAAAATTAGCTATAGTGAGCAGTATTTTACTAAATATGTGCACCATTTTACAGATTTATTATATTTTGACTTATATAATTAAAATATTATAACGTTCTTATTATAATAAAACATGCATTTAATTTTATTTGAGTTGTTATTTTTAACCTTTAATAATAATATCAGCTGACAGGGCTCTCGTATGTTTACAGCATTAGGTTTCTTGAGAAAAATTAACATGTATCTACTGTACCTAATAGTTATCCAAACGAATCGATTTTGAATCAAGATCGGAATCAAATCACAAGAATTGAATTGAATTGAAATCGAGAAATTTGTGTCAAGCTATAATAAAAACAGTAGCCTACCAGTCATTGTACCATGTAAACATTGAAACATGTTGTCACTAAACTAAATAAATTCGGTTTAGAGACCAAATGTTTTGACAATAATGCAAGTATTTTTTTTACATAACACTTTACATAACATATTCTTTCTGATAACACTGTATATTTGTAAAATTAGAAACAAATGTCCGTTTGTCTTTCAGTACCTTCTAAAACGAGTTAAGAATGAGTGTGTAAAGTTACCACTAAAGGTACTGTATTTTGAAATGGCAACAATCAATATGTAGGTCTGAGGGGGTGTAAATCCAGTGCAGTGCAGTTCATGTCAGGTTTGTTTTTGCCAGTGCTAAGGCCGATTGATTTTTTTAGCAGTGTGAAAGCTACTATTGCAAATATTGATTTTGTAGTAAAGTGTCATGATTGGAGATAAATAATCATTGTAGGTTATTTTGTCACGATTGTCATAAAAGATTCATCATTAAAGTGTGTGTGTGTGTGTGTGTGTGTGTGTGTGTGTGTGTGTGTGTGTGTGTGTGTGTGTGTGTGTGTGTGTGTGTGTGTGTGTGTGTGTGTACGTGTTTGTTTAGTTTGGGCGATAGGAGCCATACTCCTTCATTGCATTGATAAGGCATGAGTATGTTTTTGTCTCTTTAGTAGTTTGCTGATGTTTCCACATTATAAAGACACACACCCTGAGGGTACTGTCACTCACATTTGCATGCCTGAACACACCCCTGCTACCAGTGTGCTGTAGCATGGGTATGGGTGTGAGTGTTAGGGGAGGAAGTATAAACATGTCTTGTGATTGAAGACGTGCAAAATGGCCCGTAGTGCCTATGAGAAAACATGGCAAGCAGTTGACTCAGACATTCCAAAAGCGAAGCACTTCTTCGTTAATATGTGAACCTGAACGGATCTGGTGAAACTCAAAACTGGCACAATCTTTCATCTGGAAAAGTACTGCAAAGTCATGTGACATTTAGTGTGACTTTTTAACCGTAAAATCCTATTGCAACTACAATATTGTGCAACCAACGTTCATTAGAATATAGTCGACTGTTAGGTCTAATAATACTCTAATGACTACTTGACATGTACTTGCAATGTTACTTATATCAGTAGAATGTCTGTTGGGGGACTATCAAAATAAAGTGTTTGCAGACAGTCTACTCATACTCTAATGACTGGTAGTTGACATGTAGTTAATATCTAAAGTGGACTACTGAAATAAAGTGTTACTGTAGTTATTAACATCAGTATTTATTTAAATGTTTATTTTGCTTAAATGATGGTTTTACTAAACAAACAGAGATTTGCAGAGAATTAGTAAAACTTGAAATTAGAAAGATGTAGGCCGTAATTATTTATATACTGTTATATTTTTATTCATATTTTGATATTATTTAGCTTTTATTTTAATTATGTCAATCAATTAGAAAAATAACCAATTAATTGCACATTTTTCTGTAATTAATTGCGATTAATCGCACCTAACATTCAAGTTTTTATTATATTTTTTATATTGTAATAATTTCACAATTAATCTCCAAGTGAATGTAGAAACAATAAAGACAGTATAGTTTAAATATTTGATCTAACAGGTAGGAAATATACAGAAATTGAATAAAGTTATCAAACACTGCACTCTTTACTGTATAAATTATAAATGAAATATAGATTAATTTTTATTAAAGCTACAAAAGTTATTCAGTCAAGAGCAGTGAGGACGGAAACCAAAAATCAAACTCACAACCTTACAGAAACCCAAACCTCTCGGAGGGTTAAATGCATCACATGTCTACTATTTTTTTTCTATTTAATTGACAACAACATTAAGAAACATAATTGTTTTAAATATCTTATACAACATTATTTGCGTGGTGGAAAGCTAACAGTATTTTTCATTTCACCTCCTCCTTGGACACCATTATGGAACAACAATATGTTTTCTATCAACAAAAATGTTTTTGATTTGTTTATTTGTCATGTTTTTGTATCCAGCAATGTATGTAGTTGTGTATGTGTATCTTATGCTCATGCATATTAAAAAAGGGGTTGAAAAATGGGAATTTGTACATAATTTTGGGTGTTTTTGTTTGTTCAAGCGCAAAAGAAAACTCAATGTGGTCGGCAAGCAGTCTGAAGCGACTTTCTGTGCGCATGAGCCGTGTGTGTGTCACACATACAGGAGATTCACAGACGCACGCACGACAGTGCCGCACTGAGCCCTGAGCCGCACTCCTTTGTGTCTTGTCGTGCTTGAATGGTTTAAAAGCATTTGCATGACTAGCGTGATCATATAATGTAACGCTAGTTATAGGATGATGGAAAAAAACGAATGCTACGCAGCATAATTGCGTTAAATATTTTGATGCGTTCAACTGAAAAATAAATCATTGCATCCATTCAATCAAATAAAACTATTTTTAATAGTGTTAGTTTTTAATCAACTAAAACAGAACTGGATGTAGGTGCTGATTCCTTACTGATTATGTGAAATGAAGCTATTAAATCAGATTCAATGCTGTATTGCTTATATACAACATAAATTCCATTAACTTTTAGCTTGCCTAAAACCCTTCAGAATTTTAATGAATAACTTGAAGACACTTTAAGAAAGAGTTTTGTTGGCTCTGCTTTAGTTCTTCATTTTAAGATACAGGCCAATCTCTTTCATTAGTGGCTGGTGAAGTAGACTCCTGAGGCCAACAGGAGACAATTCAGAGTGGACAAGCTTTAGACTGTAATTGGGTCCATCTGGCCCTTTAGAGAGGTCACTTGAAATCAAAGTTCTCTACAGAACTTGTGTGTGTGTGTGTGTGTGTGTGTGTGTGTGTGTGTGTGTGTGTGTGTGTGTGTGTGTGTGTGTGTGTGTGTGTGTGTGTGTGTGTGTGTGTGTGTGTGTGTGTGTGTGTGTGTGTCTGCGTGCGTGTGTGCGTGAGTGCGTCAAGTATGTTTGCAAGAGTCAGTAATTATTATTTTAAAGTAATTAGGCCAAACATTTTCAGATTTTTCAGCAATAGTGAAGATTCATTTTATTTTATTCTTTCTTAAAAGCCCCTTATTCCTTGAATTCGTACAGAAGAAATGTATTTGGTTTTCCTCATACTAAGTCATGCAAACCCACATTGACTTGAAGAAACTAAAACAATAATGGTTGAATAGGGGCTGTTTAAGACAACAACAAAATCCTCAGCAGACTGAGTGACACTCACCATCTCAAGAAAATATGGCAAAGCATTGTGGGTAGCGGTAAGAATTCCTGGCCGTCTCTGTCTGATTAAAATGTGATGTGTTGAAAGCTGGCTTTGATCTTAGGAAATGTCTGCGAGGGAGAAGTTGGAATTTAGCTTGGGCTTTTTCCCTCCCGCTCGTTCTGTGATTTGGCCCTGCAGATGGAGGCCGATAGATAGTGTCACCATTCATTTCCTGCTCAAGCTCCTACACCATTCTGTGCAGACGCTAGACCTGGAGCAGGGATCCAGAAAGAATAGATCACATGCCGAGCTTTTGTGGCTTGTGCTGAGCTCTGTTTTCTTCTATGCTTCATTCTAAATGTATGCATATGCTTTGGTTTGTACATGCACAGTTAACATGACATTTTGCAAATAAACCCAAAGACTTGGAACATCCCACCCCGCTGAATGGTGGAAGAATACACCATCTGAAAAAGACTCCTAAGGTGCTTAAATGCTTTTCTTCGTCTCTGATTCCAGGCCTCCTGCATTGGCAGCCAGCCCAGCATTTTCTGATATCTCCCTTATCCGGATCTCGCCGCATCGAAACCCTTCAGTGGGAGCAGAGTCGCCCTTTAACCCCCCACATCCCTACATTAACCCCTACATGGACTACATCCGCTCACTGCACAGCAGTCCCTCTCTGTCCATGATCTCTGCGGCGAGGGGCCTCAGTCCCGCAGATGGTGAGTACCTCAGAGAACCTGTTCTGGGCCCATTAAAGTCTTCTAAGTGTCAGTCTATCTATCTATCTATCTATCTATCTATCTATCTATCTATCTATCTATCTATCTATCTATCTATCTATCTATCTATCTATCTATCTATCTATCTATCTATCTCTCTCTCTCTCTCTCTCTCTCTCTCTCTCTGTCGTTCCATCTGGTAAAGTCTGGGATGTGGCAAACATAATTCTTATTTAGAATTAGAGTTAGCTTCTCTCTGGAGGCGGAGACCATAGTTTGATCATTTGAATGGGGTCACTCTTTATGTTCGTTGTCTCATGTTAGAAAACCTCTGGAGGAACATTCAGCGTGTCAGGCAGAGACTAGCGATTACATCCTGAGTTAAGAGGGGGGTGAAGTTCAAGGCCATGGTTGAGGGCGGAGGGCACGAGAAGGGAGGGAAGGATGAGAAGTGGGAATGGTTTAGAGGATGGACTCCAGAGGACTTGAGGGAGTCATTTTTGTTCTTTTGCGTGAAGGCGGACTGGGAAATTCATTACAGGGTCAGCAAGAGCCTGCTGTTTTTAAAGAGTCTCTGCAGTATGCTGGCCTCTTGGCCTTCTCCTCAGGCATGGAGTTTTAATTGAAGCCTGAAGCTCAAATACCAAAGGGGGCCTCTCTGAGGCCACAGATAATCACAGCTGTATTGAACTGCGATGCCATCTCACGTCAGCCAGGTCTTGCTATGTACCACATGTGTCAAAGGAAGAAATGAAACATTTCCAGATGTATAGTTATTAAGGGCTAAACTTGCTGATGCAGTTTGTTTTGATGTGACCTTTTGTGGTTTGGGTGAAAACTGAAAAGCCATTTGTTTATCTGCCAAAAAATGCCTTTTCACCCCAGACTACAAAAAGGTCACATTTGATTGATTAATTGATTGAGATCGATTGATCGATTGATTGTAGCTCTGTAAAACAAACTATACTATAGGACATGTTGATGAATTATATTCATATAATTATAAATTTCTTTATAATAAAATTTGAATAAAATTCCTTAAATACATGCAATTATTAATATAATTCTATGCTGAAAACAACAAAATATGTTTTGGATTCTGCTGTCATTGTGTCCCCACCTGTCATCTTAACCAGCAAATCTTCCTTTATCAATCAACTTCAACTAGCAGGTTTTCAAAAAAAAATGCTGGTCTTTTCACCAGGAAGTACTTTTTAGCCTCCATGAACATAGATAAATGGTTTATTTTCCACATTGAACCAGGCAGTTGGTTATTTAAAAAAGTTACCTAAAATGATTTCTAAAATAAAAAATATGAATCATATTTGGTGTTCTTTATATAACCTCCAATTCATGTTGGTGGCTGAGAATAACTAAACATAGATGCTAGTTTTTTTTTTGCTCTTTCACTTTATCATTTGTTTTTTCTGCTTGCTTTCCAAGCCTGTTTTAAACACATTTTCATGTACTCTCCCAGATGCCTACATGGTCCACCAGCAGAATGCCTCCTGGCTCTGGTGGCGCACCATACTGAGGATGCATATTCATCCTTAAAAACTGCCACTCTGATATCCCACAAGCAGAACATGCTCGCTCCAGTCGTTCCCCACCGCCAGTCCTGCAATTCGGTGCCAACATCTCCAACAATTTAGAAATTCCGCAAAGCTCTTTCTGCACGTGAATGAGGAAACGAGGCACATTACGGCTCAATGCGAGAGCCGAGGCAAAGCAGAACAACGGAGACAATTAAAGAAGCCCCCCTAACCCCTCCCTCACTACTTAAGACAAAATACCCACATCGAATTAATTTGGAATTTCTTCTTACATTCACACAACCAATCAGAGATGCATATTCCATGCATTCAGTCCGGGCGTCAGTCGAGATCTTTTCATCCGCTCTGTTCATTTCTTCTGGGGAAGACAGGAATTAGCCACAACACTTTGTGCAGCTAAACTGATTTTGTATTTGCATTGAGAAGCACGGTGTCAGTCTTTCTCTTATTCTCCTTCCTTTTTTGTGTGTGTATATGTGTGTGTTTGTGTGTTATTTAAAGCATGTTGCCAGAAGTTTATTTTTAGGATCAATTTCTAGGACCTTTATCACTCTGTAGCTAAAGATTGGAAGGAAGATAGAGGGAACACATGAAAGAGAGGGGGGGGGGGGAAGCAGTTTAAAGGTTTGCATATAGAATTTGGCACCATTTTTTAGTAAAAAAAATTAACATTTTGTTAATTAGTCACCCTCATGTCCTTTCAAACTCATGATTTTCTTTGAAACATAAAAGAGGTTTATTCAAGACAACTTTCAAAATAGTTTTAGCATGTTAATGCATTTGTTAATGTATTTGGTCTTGGCAGACTAGATTTGATACAGTGCTGTTGCTGCTGGTGCAGCAGAGCAAGTATGGACTTGCTACTGCTAATAGATACACCGACACGCTCATGTGAGCATTTAAGACATGCTGATGCTGTATAAATAGACATACATAAATCCCGTAACAGATCTAGGCATGTGGAGCTGTTTCAGAGTAAAGTTTCAAAGTAAATCTGACTACCCTGCAGTAAACACGGAACTAGACTATTTAAATGTATAGCAAGCAGTCCCATTGGCTACAGGATCAGCAAAGGGCATGTGGTAATGTTGTGATTGCTTGCAGATTGCATGTAAAGGACCTATCAACCTGCGCCCTCCAAAGATTCATGACTGAACTAGATATATATGTAGCTGAATGTCCAAGCGTCACATTTTTCAGTATGATGAAAGTGAATGGGGCCTGTCAAGATCCAGTAATACCAACGAATCACTAGAAATGTATCACAAAAGAAGTCCGGTCGGTGTATGTTGCATTAATTCGTTTAAAAAATAAATTTAATATTGAAAACAATAACACGAAAAAACTATGCTTTTTTTGTACGTAAATTTTTTTAATAAAATGTAAAACAAGAATTTTCATTTTTACATTCAGGGGTAGAAAATGGGTCAACAACTTAAATATTCGATTTCCACGTGTAGGCGAGAAAGAAACGCACCTTAACACTGATTGGTCAAGCAAAGATTAAACAGTGCTGTCATCATGTCTTCTTCAGTTCTGTGCAACAGAATAATAGTCATTTGCAGAGGTGGAAAGTCCAGGTTCAGAAAGTAAAAGTCCTCCTCAGTATTTTGTTCCAATCACCTGGATTTGCTAATTAGCACAGTTTTTCAGCCAGGAGATAGAACTAATTAGTTAAATCAGCTGACTGAGTTCATGGGTGGAATAAACATATGGCAGGACTTTTACTTTCTGACCCCTGGACTTTCCACCTCTGGTCATTTGTTGCTAGTTGTACGAATTCTTAAAGTGTTTATTGCAACTGAATTTCATCTCTTTCTCATCAAACAACCAGACTAATGGCCTGACACAAACCGTACCACGGCAGAGCCTAGGCAGGGATTTCTTCTGTGTAGACATAGGTTCAATGTCCCCAACTAATCAAGCCAAGCCAATGGCAACAAAGGTGGAAAAGGCGAAAGTGGCAAGGAACCAAAACTCCATCAGGTGACAGAATGGAGAAAAAAACCTTCGGAGAACCCAGGCTCAGTCGGGGGGCCAGTTCTCCCCTGGCCAATGAACGAACGGTGTATGATTATGATTCAGGCAGCATTATAGGTCAGAAGTCAGATTGGTTTGGAACAATCAGAGTATCATCCAGTTCCATCTGGTTGAAGATCAGAGTCACGCCGGTATGGAGACGAGTTTGTTTAGGGTCAGTGCCGATGGTTGTCGTGTCGATGAGGCCTTCACAGGGCTGTGAGCCAAAACACCATGTTGGCACTGGATCCGGCTTACTTCAGTAAACCTCAGAATAAACAGAAAGACTAAAATTAGCGTAGATGCCATTCTTCTTATGATGTAACGAGTTCATCAGTTGTTATAGGAAGTGTCCTCGGTTCCGGCTGACCTGCATAGATATGCAGCCTAATACTCATTTAACTGATTTGAATAATAGAAATGTATAATGTTCTATTTGAATACCAGGTAAAAGAGATGTGTTTTTAGTCTAGATTTAAACTTGCAGAGTGTGTCTGCTTCCCGGACAATGTTAGGAAGATTGTTCCAAAGTTTAGGTGCTAAATAGAAGAAGGATCTACCGCCTACAGTTGAGTTTGATATTCTAGGAATTATCAATTGGCCAGAATTTTGAGATCGCAATAGATGTGAAGGACTATAATGCATTAAGAGCTCACTCAAGTACTGGGGAAATAAACCATTTAATGCTTTGTAAGTAGTCAGCAATATTAAAATATTTACACAATGTTTAATGGGGAGCCAATGCAGTGTTGACTGTAGTTTGTTAGCGTGCAGGGCAACCACCCAGTAGAGCATTACAATAATCTAACCTTGAGGTCATGAACGCATGAACTAACTGTTCCGCATTTTTCTTTGAAAGCATATGTCGTAATTTAGATATATTTTTAAGATGGAAGAATGCGGTTTTACAGATGCTAGAAAAGAGCACATCCAGATTCCTAACCGAGGACGAAGACTTGACAGAGCAGCCATCAATTGTTAGACAGTATTCTGGGTTAATATGTGGAGAGGTTTGTTGCCCAATCATTTGTGTAAAAGAGTATGCGTATTTGCGTGAAATATATATATAGCGGACCCGTAATCGGTGCGTTGCCTCGGCAAACGCGAGATCCGAGCCACTAGATTCTTTATTGACAAGAGAACCTCTTCAGCCCATTCTGAAAAATCGTCGTCTTCAACAGCGGACAGGAGGACCTGTCTCCCACTTCTCAGCCAGATCGATATATGAGACGCGCAAGAAGCACTTTAATGGAAAACAACTTACAGTGCTCACACTCGCCATGCTCAAACGCAAGAGCTCAAAGCAGAACTCATGCGTATCATAACCAGGGATGGTCCATGAACATGGAGGAATGCATCTTCTGATTGTTTGCGACATGATGACAAATTTCTTCACACTTACAGCTGGAACGCTAACTCCTAACAAAGTGGACAGATAAAAAGTGTAGCACACATACAATACGGTTCTCTGAAGACAAAGAAAACCTGAAAGCGTAATTGTTTCACGTCTATTTACAGCCTCTCATGAGCGTGCATTCCAATGCTGGTCGTCAGAGGTTATCTAAAGTTTTTGGCGTGTTTGCCACATATACTTCAAAACCGGTCAAACAAAGATGTTTTCCCATAGCACTGAACTCAGCGCAGCATTGAAAGTAAATGTTGATCGGGAACATGCAGTGTGTCAAATATGCAGGCTAGGGGTAGTTGTGGGTGCAGATGCAAAGTAATTTTTTGCAGAACTGCTTTGTAGATTAAATGAACAAATTAATAATTGATGATCTATACTACAGAACTGAATCAACACTGAACTGACTTTAGCTGAACAACAGCTGAAATGCATAATCACTGTTATCACTGTAAAGCTGCTTTGAAAGAATCTGTTTTGTATAAAACGCTATTTAAATAAAGGTGACTTGACTTGTTTTGTGAGATAAACTAATATTTCACGGCACATGTAGGTGAATTTATGTCTACACAGAAAAAAAGCCTTGGTTCTGCCCCGTTACGGTTTGTGTAAAGCCGTTCATTAGTCTGGTTGTTTGATGAGAAAGAGATGAAATGCAGTTGGAATAAACGCTTTAAGAATCCTTACAAGTGTAGCCATCGAAAACCAATTATCCGAAGGTACACGGACCACATGGACCCGGTCCATATGACTCTTGCAAAGTCTTCTAAAGTCAAATAATTAATTAAACCATTGATGCACATGTTTGAGAATAAAAAAAGTCTGGTATTCAAAGCATTTGCATATATATAAATAATTATCGTATGCTCACCAATACTGCATTTATTTATTAAAAACAGTAATATTGTGAAATTTTTACCATTTAAAGTAACAGTTTTCTATTTGGATACACCTGTATTTTCAAATGTAATTTATTGCTGTGATGGTGATCCATTCCTTAGTGTCACATGAAAGTAATTCAGTATTATTTATTTATTTATCTTACTCACCTCACACTTTTGAATGGTTTTGTATTGATCAAATGACTGATGTTTTAATGTCCTCTCCACTCTTTTTGACCCCTCAGCACCCCACACTGGTTTGACCACGGCAGAGTACTACCACCAGATGGCCCTGCTTGCAGGTCACCGCAGCCCCTACGCTGACATCATTCCCTCAGTGGCATCCACAACAGGGGCTGCAAGCAACGCCCTGCACATGGAGTACCTGCAGGCTATGGAAAGTAAGTTTTCCACTTGCATACTCTTTTCTGATGTCTACAACGCCCACCTATCCTATCCACCTATCAGAGGGGCATATTTAGGCTATAGATTTAGACTATTTCTAACCTTAACCAATCAAAAAAGCAAAAGCTGCATGTGTTTTAATATATACATTCTGTATATATTTATATTTTTAGTTTTAGTTTTCAAAGAAGATAAATGGTGAAACGAGAGACTAGTTGGAAGTGGAACAAATAATACATCTTTATTTCTTTCAAAACCATTCCCAAATAATTTAGGTTTTTCTGAGAAAAAATAAGTGTGTGTGTATGGGGGGGATGGGATGTGCACAGAACGTATGCAAATGAGTTATTTTGAAGAGTAAATAGGAAATTAAAAGCACGGTGACTGAAGAGAGGTCAGGTGGACTGGCCCGTTAGTCTTTAATGAGAATGCATTTAGCCCGTCAGCTTCCCCACTCTCCCGTTTCTCACAAACTAATTAAAACTAGCCAAAATTGCATGGGTATCAGAAAATTAATTGCTATTAGGTGGGAATTGGAATGTCCCACTATTCATCACCGGAGAAATCCTTTCTACTGTGGCACTGTTTAAGATTAATAGACTGAAACAAAACAATTAGGGCCACCGTTTTCAAATGAAGATGTCGCGTCCCCCCAACTTCAAATCGCCTGTGATCAGCCCTTGGTAATAACTCATCCTATTTTAACAATGTGTGTTCCACGCCAGCCAAATTAACACTTTAAAGCTCTCTTTTATGATATATAGACTCTGAGAAGGGAAGTGAATGAGGAGAAGTGCGTTATCTAGAAGCTTTTGTTAATAATGGGGATGGGATGGCACAGTCGTAGTTTAGAGCTCAGTTCACATCAGTGTAATTACTTTTAGAGAAGTACGGACTAATGAAAGAATGAACCTGTACTGCGTATGTGTGTTCAAGCCATGCATTGTTTAACCTGTTAGCTGCTAATTAGCCAGTGTTGATTAGATTCGACTTATTACACACCTCAATTTGGACCCTCTGCAGGATGTAGATGGAATTATTGTTTTTTATCCCCACACTTTTTTGATAAAAGATGTTTGACCAAGCATGTAATATTTACTCATACTACAGGAATTGTTAAAGATTGGCTCATCTTCAAACATAATTAAAAAATTATGTGTTTGGCTATTTCTTTCGTTCAACCAGTTCTCAACATTATGGACTCCAAGGACTCCATTGTCCAAAACAATATTCTTTTATATTTTAATATAATTAAAATTAAAATAATTACATTTTAGAATTTCAGGAGTTTGGGAATATACATTTTTAGTAGTTTAGCTTATTTTAAAGCTTGTTTTGTCTTATTTTAAATAATTTTAAGTCATCTTGATGCCTTAAAAGTTTGCCCCTTTTAGGCCCCAGCCAACTGGTTGAGAACCACTGTTTTACCTATAGCTTAACCAGCATATGCCAGTAATAGACCAGATCAGATCAGATCAGATCAGTTAACTGCATAACTGGATACATGAATATCTTATTTTCACCTTATTGACCAGGAAAAGTTGTTTTGGGCACATTCATGCAGGTTTTTATTGTTTATCCATCATAGTTCCAGTTGTCAAGCTGTTTAAACTTGCTTAGCTAGACCATGCCAGTAATATACCAGTACTCCCAATATAATATCATAATAATAAGTCTGTGAAAACCTAGACCAGCTGGTGATCATCTTAAACGACCAATTAAATTTAAAATCTTTTTTTTTTTTTTTTTTACAATTTGCATTTAATTAACCAGTAAAGTGTATGTTTTGGGAACTTTCATACTTTGACTACCTATACATTATTTGTTCTACCAATAGTTTTTTGTCAGAAATAAACCAACATTGCTGATCTAAAATAAGTTCATCATAACCTAGGAAAAATGAGCTGGGTTAGCTGGTGACCGCTTAAATTACCAATGTAAACCATCTTTTTGCATTCCTTGTTCTACCTAAGTTAAGCATCTTATATCATAAATAGACCAGAACTGCCGATTTAAACTACTTGAGACCATCTTGGAGTTTATGCCAGTCCAGATGGCCTTATAGACTGAGCATAGTATTGTATATGAGTGTGAATTATATGTACAGTATAATGGTCGTGCTCACATACATATGGATTCATTTGTGTATGGGTGTGTAAGCTTGTGCATGTGTCTATCACCCATTAGCCCGAGACTGGTTGCCCACGGAACCTAAGCAGGATTGAGCCTGGTCAGTTCCTGGATGGGAGACCTCCTGGGAAAACTAGGTTGCTGCTTGAAGAGGTGTTAGTGAGGCCAGTAGGGGGTACGGCTCACCCTGTGGTCTGTGTGGGTCCTAATGCCCCAGTATAATGATGGGGACACCATACTGTCAAAAAGCACCGTCCTTCGGATGAGAAGTTAAACCGAGGTCCTGACTCTCTGTGGTCATAAAAGATCCCAGGATGTCCTTCGAAAAAGAGTAGGGGTTTAACCCCGGCATCCTGGCCAATTTTGCCCATTGCCCTCTGTCCATCATGGCCTCCTAATCATCCCCATATACTGATTGGCTTCATCACTCTGTCTCCTCTCCACCAGTAAGCTGGTGTGTGGTGGGCGTTCTGGCGCAATATGGCTTCCATCGCATCATCCAGGTGGATGCTACACAATGGAGGTGGTTGAGGAGATTGCCCCTTCCATATGTAAAGCACTTTGAGTACCCAGAAAAAGTGCTATATAAATGTAACAAATTAAATTATTATTAATTAATTAAATATTATTAACGTTGTGTTTGTTGTGCTCCACACATCCAAAATCATTCAAAGGCTTAAATCACAGTTCTAAGCAGAATGCTAACAATGTAAAAAGATGTTCCAAATGTGGGAACACACACACACACACACACACACACACACACACACACACACACACACACACACACACACACACACACACACACACACACACACACACACACACACACACACACACACACACACACACACACACACACACACACACACACACAGTGATTTAAATATGAATGACAGACCCTGTAATCACTGTATGTGTCAAAGTAGAAAGAGATGGAGAGAGTCAGAGAGAGAGAGAGAGCGTAATTTTGTTTTGTTTGCATGCTTTCTGTTAAAAAAAGTACAGAACAACTGAAAGAAAAAAATATGAGTCACAAAGTCATTGTGTCACTCCATACAACAAAAGACCACCATTACCCCCGCACCCCTCTCTTCCCCTCCTCCTTTCACTTCTCCCTCCCTTCTTTCTTGTTTGTGACATCTACCAATGAAAAGACAACAAAAGTCATTTCTTAATCTGTAGGTGCCAGTCATTGTGCGTGAGTGGAGGGCCTGTCTGCGTTGGATCTGCTTTCTAGAGAAATCTTTTCAAAAACAACTAGTGCAATTCCATTCAGTGTTGACACACTATTCAACGCAATTAAACATGATTCAATATCACAGTGATGCATGCTGCTAAAAAGCAGTGGGAAAAGTGTAGTCAAACTTTTTTTAACAGAGCAAAATGCATGCAATGCAGGAAATGCAATCGTTGTTGAAAGCATCGTCTATGATGAATAAATTTCATATAATTAAAAAATAATAATAATAATATCTGTAAAGCCCTCTGTGTGATTAGTTCACAAAAACAGTATATTATCCACATAAAAATGGGATACATTTTTGGAAATTATGTCAGTATGGATATAGTTGCTCGACAGGCATGACCATAAAATATCTGTCTGACAGTTAATGGTGGTAATTCCCATATCTCTTCGATAGTAACAGCTCTTCTGAAATAAAAAATACAATACAATAAAATTAAAAATAGAATACATTTTGCCATTTGTGTTACTATCAGGTTTTACTTACTTTGGTGTTTTTCTCTCTGTCTGTCTGTTTCTCTCAGGTTCTCGATTTCCCAGTCCTAGGTTCACAAATCGGCCCAGCAGAAAACGACCCCTTCCCAGCTCCCCATGCCTGTCTGACCCCAGTTTTGACCTGCAGGCCATGATTCGCACCTCGCCCAACTCTCTAGTCACTATCCTTAATAATTCCCGCTCCAGCTCATCCACCAGTGGATCCTACGGACACCTCTCCGCCGGCACTATCAGGTACATACAAAAGTAAATTAAAAATACTGAAAAACATTTTTTTTAATAATTATTTCTGACTGGCCATACAGCTGGATTTTACATTATTTTTGTTTAAAAATATATTTTCTTTTTTCGTACGTCATATGTCATTGGTACTGCTTAGTTTTTCCTTCAGGACAGATTATTGTATCACTCACATCCTTTTGAGATGAGCCAGTCTTCGTCTCTTACTTGACAGGTTTTAAAATGATAGTTTACCCTAAATTCTTCATTTATTCACCTTCATGTCATTCCAAACTTGGACCCTGTACCAAGTATGAAAATAAAGAGAGTGGTGTATATTGGAACAGACAAGAGACAAGAGAATGCGAGAGAGATTCTGAGAAAGAGATAGACAGGAAAAGCGACCCGTGCTGAAAGTGGACACTCCAGCGCATCCTCAGCAGCGGAGTGATGAATGAACACTGGACGGCGAAATAAACGAGGGAACATAGAGAGCACTATTAGGAGGAAGCGTGTGAACATATTCCTCCCCTCCTCCCTCACACTCGTCTGTCTGATATGCATCACCTGATTAATGTTCTCTCCATCAGCTGAGGAGAGCTTTATCCTAACACTGCCGCTACGCAATCGCTCATGCTGGAAAGGAGGAGAGGAAGGGGGAATGACAAATGAAAGGGTCATGAAGAGGGGGACAAGGGAAGGAAGCAAAGTCTGGGCTGAGGACAGTAACACAAGCTTTAATGGGAAAGAGAGAGAATCTGTTGTGGATGAAGTGAATAAAACTCACCCACTTAGTATGTCTTAGTTGAAATTCAATAGTGCTTCAACCTGGGGGCTGTTCTTAAGTGTTCACTGACCATCCTCTGCCTTGTAATCTCCTTTAATCTGTTTCAACAGCTGAATAATTCATGTTTAGCAAATGACCTCACTTATATTGGGCTCAATTAGTTCAGCCAGTTCATAGCAAGAGTCCAGACAGAGGATAATGAAGCGTTTGTGATATCAGTGAGACTGCTATTGACATGGGGCTAATCAATATTCAGAAACTGATCAACCTAATGCTACTTTAAGATGGGATATCTAAATTTGTCCCAGTCACAAAACACTCCCATATTCCGACTTACTGCCTACTCTCTGCCAAAAATAGTAAGCCTAATTTTTTTGTTTTAATAAGTACATTATCTAAGTTCTCATAGTGCTCTCACTGAGTGTGCGTGTGTGTGTGTGTGTGTGTGTGTGTGTGTGTGTGTGTGTGTGTGTGTGTGTGTGTGTGTGTGTGTGTGTGTGTGTGTGCACTACTTGCACTACTATAAAATGGTACAGACGTCACTGTTCAGATATTTGGGGTCAGTTAATTGTTTTTATGTTTTTGAAAGGAGTCTCTTATGCTCAGCAGGGCAACACTTATTCGATCAAAAATACAGTAAAACTTTCAAAAATGTTGTGAACAATTATTATTTAAAATAACAAATATTATTTGTTATTTAGATAGCGCTTTCATATGTTCTACTGTACACCCAAAGCGCTTTACAATCATGTCGGGGTCTCTCCTCAACAACCACCAGTGTGCAGCATCCACTGGGATGATGCGACGGCAGCCACAGTACAACGGCGCCAGTGCGCTCACCACACACCAGCTATAGTGGAGAGGAGAGAGAGTGATAGAGCCAATTCATTGGATGGGGATTATTAGGAGGCCATGATTGGCAAGGGCCAATAGGTGGAATGTGGCCAGGACACCGGGGTTACACCCCTACTCTTTACGAGAAGTGGCATGATATTTTTAAGGACCACAGAGTCAGGACCTCGGTTTAACGTCTCATCCAAAGGATGGGAAGAACTATTACTCCAGTCTTCAGTGAGACATGACCCTTCAGAAATTATTCTAATAATTAGTGCTTAAGAAACATTTCTTACTATTATCAATGTTGTTGCTCAATCCTCAGTCACCAGACTAGTCACTTCAGCACACTATATTTCCCATCATCCTCTCTGGCTAACAACTGTGCACACTCAACAATCACAACAACTGTCTGCCATCAGCCTCATCAGTTTCTCCATAAAAGCCAGTGCCAAAGACACATGTGGGTCTGGTCGTGTTGTTCTAGGCTGAACTTCAACATGACTACACACTTGTGGATTACCTACCTGTGTGATCATATCTTGAACTGTCAAGTCTTCAGTCTTCTGTGATCATCTCGTCTTCCAGTCAGCCGGTCTTCCAATTACCTGTCATCTCCACCTACAACAGAAAAGAACAGTCATTTTCCTGCCAGTTTCACTGTAACTATTTTCAATCCAGAGACTCACCTGCTACCATCCTGTGTGTCATTCAATAAACTCTATTCAGATTTTACCTGTGTCTGCATTCTTCTGTTCCATGACAGAAGACCAGACCTGAGATGGATTATGCAGCATGATTTGCTGTTGTGGCTTGTGAGAACCTAGACTTTTTTGTTTTTTACCAAGAACTTCTGCCTTGCCATCGCCAGCCCCTTTGACGACGAGACCCTGAAGTCACTGTTCTGGATCGGGGATAATTACCATCACCCCGTAGACCTCCCAGTCACCTCTGGACTGAACTAGAGGGACGATATCATCTGGTGTCTCCAGAACACAGCCGGACCCAGGGTCCATTCCACGACTACCGACCACAGAGGAAACGTGTGACCCCCCTGCAGACAGAGAGCTACCAAGCGACGTGTCAGCCAGTGCCTGAAGATAAGAGGGCAGTGTGGACACTTGCCCCGGAAGAGGAGCCCCCAGTGAGTCTGACCAGGGGTGTGAGCCCACGATATCAGTGGCCGAGGGAAATTTGGTGGATTTTGAAACTGAGGACTGGCTGTTTGACTTCAGCGCAGAGGTATCGTCTCCCACCCTATCCCACCCCATTTTGGATTTTTCATCGCTGTTCCTAGACAGCACAGACACCTGCATGGACAATGTATTGTTACATTCGACCCTGTCTACCTTTTTATCTGCCTCCGTCACCACCTTGCTCAGCCAGTCCTCCGGCCCCGCCTGGAGGTCTCAGCGGAGAGATCCAGTGGATCCGCCTCCGGCCTCAGATTGTCTCGGCCCTTTCTCCTGTCGGCTCCACCTTGGCTCCTCCCACCTTTGGCTCCACCAGACACCCTCTGCCTTTTGACTTCACCGGGTTACCTCATCCCACCGGCTCCCCCTTAGTCAGTCGTCACAACCCCTCCGCCACGGACTTGCAGATTTTCAGCTATGCTCCAATCCTCCACCCCTACTGCCACAGCGGGCTCCTCCTTCACTTCGGGTATGCCTCGGCCCTCCATCACACCGGCATCGCCTCAGTCCTCGGGCAATCTCCTCCTCAGATGCTCGTCGCTGCAGCATCGCCTAGGCCTCCTGTGTCACACCTGTGTGTGCTCTCCATATGCCCCCTGGAATCCATCGGCTCCGTCGGTCGTCTCCCAGTTGACGTCAGTCTCTACTCCACATTGGCTCCTCCCTCCCTCGAATTCGCAGTGGGCTGTCGGCTCTTGGTCTGTGCCTTCGGACAACTACCATCATTGTCCCCAGGGTCTCGTCATCCCTCTGTTACCATTCCTCTGCCGCCTGCTACCCTTCGCCATATCCCGTTACCATCCCTGTGCCATCTCCGTGCCCTCCTCCTAAGCCTCTGCCTTCACCTCTTCAAGCTGTGAGGTCACACCTTCCGGGAGGGGGGAAGAGTACTGTCACAATTCTCAATCACCAGACCAGTCACTTCAGCACACTATGTTCCCATCATCCTCTCTGGCTACCCCCTGTGCACACTCAATCACCACACCTGTCTGCCATTAGCATCATCAGTTACTCCATAAAGGCCAGCACCAAAAACACATGTGGGTCTGGTCTCATCGTTCTAGACTGAACTTTTACCTGTGGATTGCCTACCTGTGCGATCGTGTCTTCGAGTTCAAAAGCATTTATTTGGAATATAGATATTTTGTAACATTATATATGTCTTTACTGTCACTTTTGATCAATTGAATGCGTTCTTGCTGACTAAGTGTTAATTTCTTTAATGTACTTAAAATTTTTTTACTTAACCCAAACCTTTGAACTGAAGTGTATGTGAAATGAGACATTTTTCTGAAATTTAATTTCCTCAGACAATTTTATGAATTAATGTTAACCTATCCTGCATTTTTTAAAAACATTATCAATTATGTAATGAGTACTACAACAGATGTTAAACCGGAGATGAGATTTTTACCAATTTTGCAGCATGTCAGAATATCAGAAGTTCTTACATTTGAACACATTCAGTTTTTGTAACTTCTCTATCAAACTGAATGATGTATCTACCAAAGAGACATTGGGCCCTATTTTAACGATCTGAAACGCAAGTGGCAAAGTGCAAAGCGCAAGTAACTTTGTGGGCGGATCCCGGCGCTGTTGCTATTTTCCCAGCGGGATAAATGACTCTTGCGCCCGACGCAAATCTAAAAGGGGTTGGTCTGAAGTAGCTTCATTATTCATAGGTGTGGTTTGGGCGTAACGTGAAATAAACCAATCAGAGCGTCCTCTCACATTCCCTTTAAGAGCAGATGCGCTTGTTCCACGGCGGATTGCTATTATAACGGCGGATTTGCCAGCGCACGCCAGGAGCGATTCACAGCCGAGGAAACCGACGTTCTCGTCAGGGCTGTAAAACACAGAGAAGTGACATTGGGGATGATGGGAGAAACCCACCCAAATTAGGTTCGGTTAAACAGGCGTATAATTTGGGTAGTAAATGTGTAGCTAGCCTAATCTAGATTTTTTTTTTTTTAAATCTATTCTAGATCTTTTTCACATCTTCACGGACACAACAATGATTTCCCTCGTGTGTTAATATTTTTCCTTGTAATAATGTATGATTTGCAAAAATGAAAACTGCTGCATCTGTTTATCTATTAGAGAATCAAAGTGGATGCGCGTTAACATTATGGCCATGCAAGCACGCGCCCTTAAAATACCATATCACTAACACGCAACGCGCCACTGTCTTTAGACTGTTTTTTTCCTGGTCAATGGCGTAATTGCTTTCTAAAACTGGAAAATAGCACCATGGAAGTTTTGCGCCGGAACACGCCTCCTCTTTGCGCTGAACCGCCCCCGCGAGCGCAAGTTCATTCCCTAATTTACCGACGTGCGTCTGTGGAGGGAAAAGTCCGCTGTGCGCGGGTGCAAAATAGGAATGATACATGCGTCGGTGTTCAAAGTCAATTGCGCTGGGTGCAAGATAGGGCCCATAGTGTGAGACATAGCTAGCATCCCTGGCTATGTGTCACTCAGTTTGACATCTGCCATCCAGCACTATTAGGAAATGACTTTACCTGGTGACTTTACCTATCTTTGGGTGGGGGTCTCAGAGAAAGAAAAGATGACAGAAATGTTGCTCTTTCCCGCACTGAGAGTGATTAATCAGTGATTTGTTTTTGTAAGCTAATCAGTCATATCTCGTGTGTACATGAATAGACAGACATGGCAGGCGAGGGTCCAGGCCCGATGAGTGATGAGACAGCTGTGTCAGCCACGCAGCGTCCAGCTACATTGATTTCCTCTCTGCCTTTAATAAGACCAGTAGATGTATGAGCTTGCATGGAGCGGCCAGCATGTCCCACGATGAATGGAAACCCCTATGAATGTCTGTTATTGAGCACCAGGGATTTGTCATTAAAGAGACTGTGGCATCTATAGAGGAGGAGGTGATATATGAAAGTTCAATAGTGTGCTTAAATACAGCTTTTATTCTCTACAGGTGATTCATAATTTTAGCATGAACTATACTGGAACCTTTCTTTAAATTATAAACCTTTATAAAATTGTTGTTGTTTATATATTTGTTTATTCATTAAGATTAACAGTGTTATATTTGTAATTTTTTGGGCTAATGGTAATTATTAATATTGATAATATTATTTTATATTATAAAATATTATTATTGTATATTATAAGATATTATTACATTACCTACACTACCTTTCAAAAGTTTGTGTTTCTTTGTTTGGAAATTAATTATTTTATTCAACAAGGCTGCATTAAATTGATAAAAATTGGCAGTAAAGACTTTTCATTTCATATAAAAAAAAAATAATAATATATAAAAATTAAAATTTCTAGTAAATGCAGTTATTTTGAACTTTCTATGTATCAAAGAATCCTTAAAAAAAATATTAAGCAGAACGACTCTTTCTCAAGCACCAAATCAGCTTATTATAATGATTTCTGAAGGATCATGTGACTGAAGATTGGAGTGATTCATTTCACAGGAATAATGACTTGTTAAAATAGATTCAAATAATAAAACAGTCACTTTAAATTGTAATATTTCTCAGTATTAATGTTTTTACTGTATTTTTGATTAAGCACAAAAATGTAGCCTCGGTAAAAAAAAAAAAAAACTTTTTTTTCAGAAAACGTTAAAATTAGAATTATAGTGTATTATAAATAATACTAATTTAATGATATTCAATCAATGGCAAATTTTATATAAAGAAAACTTGTAATGTACCACATCACCATTTCACTCATTTGCAACATGAACTTTCTCATGGTTGAATCTTCCTTATAAGCTTTTTTTTTTTTTTACCCTCTATTTGTCTTTCAGCCCTGCATTGAGTTTTGCATATCCTCCGACGCCTGTAGCACTACAAATGCATCAGCAGCTGATCAGTCGGCAACCGGGTATCGTAGGTTCTGCGTTCGGACACAGTCCGCCCCTCGTGCACCCAGCTCCTGCCTTTGCCACCCAGAGACCAGTTTCTGGCATCCCCCCCTCCAGCCTGGCACCTACAGAACGTTCCACAGTCTCAAATGACTCACAGGTCAGTTCTCAATACTGTATGAATTAATTTCAATATAATATTGATATTGATTGGAGACATGGCAAGAGATGGAGACGAGACAGTTTAACGCAAGCTGGATTTGAACTTGTGTTTCCCATAGCTTCGCCACATCTCGGTTTTATTGTAGCTACGTGTTAACCGCCTTCACAAGTCAGTAGAATACACATGCAAAGCTAGGAGAACTAAAATTAGATAAAGCAAGATTTTTTTTCTTTCTCGAGTTTAAGCAACACAATGCATTTTTAAATCATTTAACATGATTGCTTTTGGGTGTAAACAGCAACAGAATTTGTTTAGATCACACAGTGATATGCCCCCTCAAGGCTTAAATTTATTCAGTGCTTATCATCACAAGAGCCGGCGCTATTTGTTATTGTGTGTGGCTCACGAAAACATGCACCACCAACACGGCAGCATATATAAACAGCTGAGAAAGTGTGGCTGCAGACAGGCCTCATGGGAGTTTTTCCCTTGTGTGCACGTAGTCTCTGTTGTGTCTCGATGTGGAGAGCTGGTGAGCTTGCCTGGAAGGTACCTTTGAGAAATAACACGTAGCTTGTTAACAGCAAAAATCCCGTCACCTCCACCATTAATCAGACACAGATACATTCTCAAACCTTCCCTTTGAAGGATGAGCGTAAAAGTGTTTTTCTTCTTTCGTTTTTTTCACCCAAGTGTGCTCCATCCATTTATACTCGCCGTGTTCACTCGATTAAAAGTGCATCTTGTTGTTTTTATCCATCTTTGTATCGATCCCCGTTTTTTTTTTCTTCTCTTTTTTCTTTTTGGTACTTTAGTAAGTTAACTCTTAGTGTTTCCAGAGTCCCAATGCCAGTCTCTCCTTTCAAGCCATTACAGACCCACTACTCCGTCCCAACTCAGTGTCATCCATTTCCCCCGCCTGAACACAGACAGCACCAGCCTCTTTAATAGAAGGGCATCATGGGACATTTGTCTCACCATGTGGTTGTAAAATAACAATTAATGGAAAAAGAGAGAAGGTGTGAGCATTGCTCAAAGTGACAGACAGAGAAATAGCAGATCATTGTTTTTTTATTGAATTTCTAAGCTCTCAAGGAACTTTTTTTTATTTTAGTTTTATACTTTTCATATGGTATGCAATATATATTCCTAAGATTGTCTTTAAAATGTATTCATAAATTCATAAACATGAATACTTGAGCTTAAAAGAGATAGTTCATCCAAAAACAAACATGCTGTCATCATTTACTCACCCTAATATCATTTAAAACGTGAATGATTTGCGAGGTTTGAACGGGTGTTTTCGGCAAGTTAATGCACTGGTCACTCTGCTAAATAAATCATTTTGCATTCCAAAAAGGGTTTTGAACATAGTAAATATTTTTGGTTTAATCCTTGACTGAATAGCCTTTACCAAAATGTCAGATTCATCTGCTCTATTTTCAATACTCAATGCAAAACAATTACTTTTTGGCTTGATTTTGAGTAATATCTTCTAATTTTGTACATGTATGCTAATTAAAGAGTCACAATAACGTCAATGAGTATTTTCACACATCTCCCTGTATTTTTGTGTGATTTAAGAGCAAAGGAAGCTGAAAGCAGTTAAACGCTCTGCTAGAGGAGTCTGGCAGGATAAACCTTCCTTCAGAGCCAAGGAATCATGCTCTCTCATCCAGGGAATGTTACTTTTTTCTCTCCCACCGAGCACTTCTTCTTTACTGGCTCTGGTCAGTCGCAAGGGACTTCCTCTGGCAGAGAGTAAAGAGAGAGAGAGGGGCAGTAAATGAGCAGATAGAGTCAGAGGAGGGGATATTGCTGTTCAGGGAGAAATTGAGAATAATGTCAGTTTCATGTTAATGGTGTTTGTTTTTGTAGGGGTTTTGTTTAACAAAGTGGATTTGTTATATGTATGCGTATTATTATATTAACAAAGATCCATTTTTTGAGAATAGTGCAATAATGTCTAGATGTTTTGATCTACCATCGCAGTACTGTGGTATTCTCTAAAATACAGTGGTAATATAATTTTTTGGGGGGAAATAGCAACACAGTAGTTTTCAGTTCAATTATATTCCATGCCACAGTCCCTTGTGAAAAAAAGTGTACTTAATATTATTGAATGAGCACTTTTAGTGTGCTTCAAATTTCAAAAGTATATTTAAAAAAACTATAATAATATAATAATAATAATAATAATGAATATATATAGGCCTATATATATAAAACATAATATAATTTTAATGAAATAAAAAGCCACTTAAAGAGAGTACACTATCATGAAAATATCTACAACAATGTGTTTGCAGGCAGACAGACGAAGATGAATAAAGTTCTCAACAAAGTTTAATAGCAAGTATTCTCAAAGGCAGGCGAACAGGCATTAGCAAAACACAACCTTTCGTGAACGTGACCAGACAAAGGCTAAGTGAGCAGCAGGAACTTAAATGCACAATGGTGATGAGGTAAATTATAAACAGCTGTGGTGATAGATAGAGACCCATGGTTACAGATGTGGTGGAAAACTCAAACAAAGGAAGACAGGAACTGAAGATTTACAAACTAAAAGTCCATAAACAAAACTAAACTGCACATAACGGTGACAATGTAACACATTTAAGTGCACTTTGACAGCTTGTCAGTACATTCGGCAATACACTTTAATAATTTATTTATTTAATATAAAAATTGCATATAAAGTTGTCCTACTTAAGTTGGTAAAAAAAAAAACACTCTAAAGTTCAGCTAATTGCATTTAATACCAATTTAATCTATAATACATTTTCATTTTATTGCAATTAGCATGCAGTTAAGTGTCTGAAAACATTATGTTAACATAATATTTACGTACTAATAAGTAAACTAAAGTGTACTTCTTTTTCACAAGGGGGCACAATGTTATCCTTTGATGGACCATGGTAATACTATGTTTTTTGAAGTACCTTGGAGTTCTATCTCATGGATGTGAACATGAGTAATCATTCAGCCTCCAAAATAAATTGATGATGATGACGATGATGATGATTATACTGTGTAGTAACTTATTTTTATGTGTTTAAATTTTTTTTCTTTTCTAGACAAAACCCACCAGCGAGTCGGCTGTGAGCAGCACAGGTGATCCCATGCACCACAAACGCTCTAAACTCAAACCAGATGAGAAGTCACCCAGCCCCGGAGCTGTTAGCATGCAGGTATGCATCCTCACACAAGTGCACATGCATATACATTGGGTTAAAAATACTTTCACACAACCCAAAAAAAAAAAAAAAGGGTTCCCACACATGCACACACAGCAAGAGCTTTGGGACCAATTATGTTACGTACTGTAAAGCTATTTATTTGTGTGTTTGATTTGGTCACCCGTTGTGGCACTGCTTCAGATGCGATAAGCCCCATTGATCTCCACAGCTTCAGAAGGAAATTGTTTTTCTTTTAATCAGATGCTTAACTGAATAGAAAAATGAAAGAAAAATTAGATGACACATTTTACTGACACACGGTTGGGCGACTGCTGAACGGAGTAAAAAGACCTCTGTTTTTATTGTTTTTCTCATTTATTTTCTCTCACTTTGTGGTCCAAACAGAGCTAAATCAAATGTACTGTACAACCTACATTTGACTGCAGGCCTCTGAATTCACAAAACCTGGTTTCCTTTTCCAAACCTGTTAACAGTTCTAGAACTTATAAACAATCCCCAAATCTGCATAATTTGTGCTTTTTCCAGGGCATTTTTCCCTTGATAAAAAAAAGAACATCCCTGTAAAGGCATACAGCTAAATGTTTCTCAAGAGGTATTCCAAATTATTAAATTTAGCATTGTGTTTATGATTACAAATAAGCTCATCTAGCTGTCATGTACTGCAAATAACATCATTTATCATACAACGTCTCATCTGCACTGTTGAATAACTCTCAAATACCAGGCCACACATATAATTTTTTCTTTGAATGGAGTAATTTCCTTCACATCACGCTGCAGTAATACACATTAGCGTAATATTTGTATGTGTTTTCAAATGTGTTTTCATTATTGACCCAAATGCCCTCACCAATTTGCTGCATGCGTTTGTGCAGGAGCAAATGGATGGAATGACTCTGGTAAAAGAGGAGGGCGATAAAGAGGAGGGCAAGCAGGAGCCGGAGGTTGTGTATGAGACCAATTGCCACTGGGAAGGTTGCTGCAGGGAGTTCGACACCCAAGAGCAGCTTGTGCACGTGAGTGGACAAAATATCTGTGTTTCATCTTGTTCAGTCTCTTAATAGAATCATTTATGATAAGGGTCTTAAATAGGTGGAAAAGACACACATTCACACCTTGAAAGCCTATATTTCGCTTCAGACATCCCATTTGTCACAGCCACTCCCAAGCTTGGGCATAGAGTGAAGGGACATGAAAGCCCACTTCCTGTTGAAAATACACCACTCTGTCTCCCTTAACCACTTCTCTCTGGACAACACACACACACACACGGCCATTCTTTTAACCGCTCTTGTCTCCTATCATCCACACAAACACACACATTCAAAGAAACACACACCAACCCCAAAGGCACACATCTGATAGAAAGATTCCCAGTTCTCCATGGCTGTCTATCCTTACTCTGACATGGCAATCCATGGCGGCCATGCAAACCCCTATCTATAATTGAAAGCCTCCAGTTGGAATGGCCTGCCTCCCACATTTGAAGGCCTGTGCTCAAAGCTTGAAGATCTTGACAATTTCTTGACTGTGTATTTGAGAGAGGGGTGTGCACATTGTTCGCTATGTCTTGAAATCTTGAAATCAAAATTTTGAATTTAGTAATAAAATTTTGAATTGAGTGGTAGATAAATTACATGTAATAACTATGAATTGTGCTTAATTACATGTAGTTAACCCTAAACCAAACCCAATCCTAACCCTAGCCATATAGTAAGAGCATGTAGTTAATTAATATTACCCAGTATTTAAATGTATGTTACATCATACAATTAACAGTTTCACAATCTTCATTTACCTTTTTTTGCTAATGGCCCTGAGGTATCACAGATTATGTTTTAAAAAGTATAATTATGCAGTCTTAATTTATATCAGATAATTAAAACATATGTAAATGCATATATACAATCATCTTCATATCAGGCCTATAATAATAATAATAATTATTATTATTTTAGATTAGATTTTAGTATATCACATTGTATAATAGATGAAATATCATATCAACAACCCAACGAGTATTCTTTTATGAAAATGTGAGTTTTACTACTCTATACTATTCTAAATCTTTTACTTTCCGCCATTTTTTTAAGCACTGAAAATAGTTTCTTAAATCAACATTTAATATTCCTCAAATCATTGTGATTCTCATCACTCTGTCTCATAAAAATATGCTTTTGTTTTCCAATTCTTTTGCCTTTTTTTCAATTATTGTGTTTTATTTTGCCATAGCCACATGCTAATAAAAATATTTGCCTACACTCTAATTCATTCTCTCCCCTCTAATTCAACTGAGCAAGGGATGAGGCTTCTTATCGCTCTTTTCTCAGTAATAGGATGAGAGCAGTGTGTGGACCACAGTGAATCTCATCCAACAAAGAGTGGTGGGGAGGGGGGGGGGTATATTTCCATATATCAAAGAGATATAAGACCCCTCCCCCATATCCCATGACCTCCATCAGATTGTTTGGTGGGAGAGAAAAAAAAAAGATTCCAAACATTCCGTTCTGTTCACATTTTCTGTTTACACTTCGGAAAAACAAATGTTTTATTAAATAAATGTTTATATACTGTAGATTTACTAAGCTAAGAAAAAAATCGTACAACCGCAGCACAGAAAAACTATATTCCAACCTAAAATTAGACTGTGATATGTGGGGGGAAAAGTAAGATACATTAGCATAGAAACAAAGCCACTGAGCCACTGTGATATTTTAGAACAATCTTAACGATATAAAAACTGCCAGCACATCAGTGATGTAAAACATGCTCACACCATGACACATTGCTGCGCTTTTTTATCAGCACAGCTTAGCGCTCTCAATAAGATAAACATCAAATCTCTGCAACTTAGCGCACTTATCTGCTCTACACAGTCAGCATATACCAATCGAGTGTCAAATTGTACTTATTTATTTCATTATTTTTAGTTTTTTGACTTATCCCCGAAAAAAAACCCACTCTGGCCCTTATTACCCCAATACAGGTTACCTCGGTTCTCTCTCAGTCTTTCTCTTTGTATCTCACTCAATAGGGGTACTCTAGTTCATAAGGGCTCTTTAATGTTAGTTGATGTGTGTGGGTTTGCTGGTAAACAAGGATGCCCAGTGATAAACGAAACAGAGAGACATGGAATATCTGTAACCCCTTTTAAATGGTGATTTTGACCTGTCCCACCTCAGAAGTATTGACCTCCTTGACTACATCCAACTACTGAATCATATAGTGTCCCTTATTATTTACATAATCTGCTGAATTGATCTTTGATTTTTAAAATTATTAACTCATACCAAATACCAAAAGTGTAATATTTAGCCATTTTACACTTTAGAGTCCATTTGTACTCCCATTTGGCTGTTTTATAAGAGCTAATTTTAGATCCTCTTTCTCGCTGACTCCGTCTCTCCCTCCACCCTCAAGGTGGTTTTGACTGATGGTGGCGCTGTGGGGTGGTCTATGTCCTTGTGTGTATATGGTAAGAATAGCACTTTTAAGCTGCGCTGTGCTCCTCCCTGTGCTGGGGGAGATAAACTTGGGCTGAGTGGGAAGGCGGACCCCTATCTGGCTGCTGGCAAGGACCCTTTAATTGGCAAAATGTAGATTTTTTTGATCAGGCAGAGGATTAGACACCTTATCTGTTTGGAGTATCTTATGCGGAGATGAAAAGCTGCGCTGAATTACATATGCCAATTGACTCCCCCCGCACACATTACTATTGCTCTCCATCTTTTTATGCCTCTTGTCAGCTTTTCCTTCTTTTTTCATTGCGCTTTAGCAACTGACGTGAAAAAGGAGAGCATGATTTATTAGTATGTATGTGATAACGCTAAATGCTGTTGCGGATCCCGGAGCTTTGTGAAATTGCCGTGTAAACAGGCACTTTTCATGTGTGGCTGCATTTTAGGCCACGGCAGTAACCAGATAAGAATACAATACAGATGAATTTAAGAGAGCTGCAAATTGGGGCACTCGTGCACATTAGGGTTGTAAGAAAATATTGTTACACAATCCTCAAAAACACTGTATTAATATTTTATTATCATTTTATGAAGCATACTTTAAATAGTAAGTGAACTAATATCAATGTACTAGTAGTAAAGCTTGGGAATAAATTGGCCTACTTTTTAGTATATAAAAGTATAGGTTTAAGTGTACTATAAGTGTAAAAGTAGTAAACTTTATGTGCACAACTATGTTTTTTCATTTGTACTACATTTGTACTACAAGTGAACTTATAAGTGTACTAGAAATTATAAGTTACTATTTTAATACTTGTAGTAAAAAAAATGTCGTTTATGAAAGTACACTTTGAAGTATACTCTCAGTAAACTAGTTTAGTAGTTTTATACTGCAAGTATACTTGTAAGCTTTGTTCCTATTTAGGTATAAATGTTTTATACTTGAAATATATATATTATATTGAAACTGTTCTTTAAGTCTTTCCATTTAAAAAAACATTGTATTCTAGCTTCATGCATACTTTTTTAATCAACAAATGTGGGTGTTTCTTTTTTTTTTTTTTTATCAACATTTTAAACAAAAAGCTAAGAAAGTCACATTTTTGTCAAAGACTATATATAGTCCGAATATATCCGGATCGAATTCAGAATGATAATCAAAACATAGATGGAGCAGATCACGTCCATCAACACCCCCAAAGCTTCACAGTCATTTATTCTTCATGGGTTCGACATTTCATTCGGTAACATGCAGTTTTGATTTATATGCTGTTTAATGTTTGATGGACCCGTTATTTTACATTTTCATAGGCATTCTTTTATCACTTGTTTCTGCTTCTTCTCCACCTGTGTTTTGATCCAGAGATTCTGTACTAGAAGATGCGTAATAGCGCCCCTTCCATATAACAGTGGAAACAAGGATAGCCAGAAAATTAATTCAATGGCAGGGAAAGAGTAATGTAGATTTGAAGTAAATTCCTTTGTACACTACTTTGTACGCTTATGTTAGCATTGGCAAATCCAGCTCACTAGTTACTACCATAGATATATACTGTACATAGATGCCTCATTGGTTTCAGTTTCTATGGGCTTTAAGCCTACCGCCATATTGGAACGGTCAAATCCGGTTGGTGACCACTCAATAGCAATTTGACTGTGTATCTGCGACCTAGGTATTCACATGTATGTATATCTATATCTGCAGTAGACATTAGCAGATGATTTTACCGCGTATTGTTTATCATTAATATGATAATTTTTCATAAGTTATACATGAAATTACAAACCAGCATATTCTCACCTCTGAAAGGTTATCTCATTTCATCTTCAATTTATAACTCTGTGGATTTTACAGCTAGGTTGCACAATGCTGTGGCATTTTTGATGAAAATGTATTGATTTGTTAGTGTGAGTGATAAACAATGTCATGTTAACCATTCCAAGATGGCGCGTCAACCTGTCTGGAGCGATCAAATGTGGAATATCATATGTACATATCTATGGTTACCATTAATGAAAAAAAAATAATAATTATACCAGATCCCACCAGCTCTTTTAGTACAGAGCTGATGTGTGGACTCATTTTGGCTTCTAAGTAGATTGACAAAACTAATGCTGTTTGCAAGATAAGCCATGCCAAAACCAAATACTCTGGGAACACAGAATCTAAGAGGACACTTAACATCTCGGTGCCATCCACTCTGCTGGGGCAACGTTTTGCTGAATATGTATGTGCTGTGCACTTTTCTCTGAATAACACAACAAAAATGACTGTGGTGAGGAAACAGTTAAGAAAGCATCTGAGCATAGCAATGTGGATATGTTTCCACAAGCTCTGCAATTCGACACTCATGTCAATTTATGTTTATTATACAGCACTTTACACAATAGATGGCATTAAAGCAAGCAGCTTTACAGTATAAATCATGAAAAAACAGTGTCAGTGTCACTTTCTATTAGAATTACAACTCGCTATTATAAAGCAGTTATTTCGACATGACGTCACACCAGTTCAATTTTGCTAAATGGTGTTATGATGTTGGATGTTACAATCATGCGTGGACTATGCACTTTCTGCTGATAACTACTTTAGAAAATAAAACCGGTACACTGTGAGTCTTTAAAGGATATAGTTGACTTTTCCTTTACTCAGATTGCACAAAAAGTGCTGTGATGTTGGATGTTACAGGGACTGATAAATGCAAATGTAGATCCCACTGTTCTGATGAAATAAAACAAACATTTTTGCTCAGGTTTTATGCATATGTATCCTTTATGATGCTTTTCCTAAAATTTGATCCCCTCCCTAAAAAATAAATAATAGGCTATTGTAATATTTTGTATCGCAAACCTTGTATTGCGATGCGGATTGTATCACCAGATTCTTATACACATCCCTAATGTACGTGTGCGCTATGATGGAAAGCAGTAATCTGAAAATATTCAACTTCACACAGGCCATTTTGCTCTAGTAATGTAAGAAAGCAACATAATGTATATATATATATATGGAGCTAAGCCCCAGGGTGCATTTGTATGTATTTGCATGCAGCAAACAAATAAAAGTAAGCATATTGTTCCTTCCTCTGAGTCTGGGAGTCCCAGTGGTTGCTGTTGTCCTGTACCATGGCAGGCCGAAGATGAATAGATCTCTCCTCAAAGCTGCACGTGTAGCATCAGCACCTGTTAGTCTATTTCCCTCGGCTGCCGCCGGGTTCACTTACAACAACGCCATCATCCGCTCAATAACCATTGCCATTACATCAGGCCATTAGGGCATTAGTGTCACCCCCCAAAACACTTCCCTCGCTTCCTCTCCCATCCTTTTATCAGCGTGGCCAGGTCATGCATCACGCACGACAGCATTAAGCTCATTTGTACAAGCGAGTGTACCAGCATTCAGGGATGTGTTGCAATCTCTCTCCGCTGCTCTTTCTCTGTGTTATCGAGCGACAGGGCCGGCAGACAGATCACATGCCACAGGGAATCCCACTTGGAGCGAGGCATAAAAGGGAGGATGAATGAATGAAAAGAATAGTTTTAAATCGAGTCGTCGGCAAATAAATCAACAAATATTCATTAATCAAAGGGAATCTTCTCATGTTAAGGGTTAGCTATGCTTAGATATTGTTTGGAATCTGTGATTTCTACAAATTTAACAGAAATCTTCCATACGTCTTTCAAGGATCTGAAAAAAAAGGAAAAAAAGGAAATCAACTCCCAGCATATTTTAGATTTTCCCACAAATATACAAAAAATAATACAAATAAGTAGTAAAGTTTCCTGTGAGCTTATGGATGTGGGAATCTTGTCACTCTTGTTTTAGGAAATGATGCAGTGATTACCATTACTTAATTCTGTGTTTATGTCACTAACAAACTAAAAACTAAGTCAAACTAAGTACTAATGGACAGTGGGCTGGAGACATTAGTTGTACATTTTGATTCTCACCATTTAAAAGCTAAGAGAGCAACAAAAAAAGAACATTGGTCAAGTAAATCAGGCCAAGGGAATCGGATAAAAGAGACAAAAATATTCAAACATTTTCTTTATTTGTTTGTTTTAAAAGGCGCTCAAGCCACCATAGGAGTTAATTATTAACTTGATAGACGGTTAAAACCTCAGCCAGGTTTGCTTGTGGACAACTCATTCAAAGCCTGAGTTTATTCAATAGGATTATTGTCTATAAAACAATAGTCAATTAGATTATTGATTAATAATCTTAATCAAACAGAGTGGTCCTGAATGAAATTAGTTTGACTACAAGCAACACTGGGCCGGGCCGCCGGACCTGAATAACAATAAACACCCTGTTGATGAGCACTTGTGTAAAGGGATTTAAAAATACTGTACATGAAACTAATTTAAATGGGTACAGAGCAGAGGTGGACAAAGTACACGACTTCCTTACTTGAGTGAAAATACAGATACTGGTACAATTTTACACCATTACAAGTAAAAGTAGTAAAGACCGATTTTTACTTGAGTAAAAGTACTTGCTTTTAAATGCATTGTTTTATTATTTTTGCATTGTTACAGTACCTTATGCCTCTGAAGCAGCCTAGTGAATACACATGTACAGTACCAGTAAGTATCTGTGGAATTAAGAGCTTTTAGAATGTTACAAAACATTGATACAAAAAAACAGCCATAATCGTCTTTTTTATTTTATTTTATTTATAACACTTCTACCTCCCCCCTCAAAAGAAGTACACATGTGTATCCATTCATGCACATTTGAGTCTGTAAATTAAAGCTGTATAACTGACCAACAGCAATACTGCTTTAAGTAACAGAAATACTTATTTGCCATTAAAACCAAACTTTCAAACCATTAGTTTTGACAACGATACTGTCTCTCACAGACTAGTAGAGAGAAATAGTACTAATCGCCGAACTTCACAACACGTGACCCTACAAAAGAGATTACTGATAATGTCTGTCACCCGCAAAAATTCAATCACGTTTTAGAGACGAAAAAAAAAATCATGACCTGACTAACATTACCTTCTACTCAAGGACCTCAACAGAAATGTAGTTGAGTAAAAAGTATGATATTTGTCTTTCAAATGTAGTGAAGTTAAAGTAACAAGTTTCTAGAGAAAATAATACTCGGGAAAAGTACAGAAAAAAGTTAAAAAAATGTATACTAAAGTACAGTACTAAAGTAAATGTACTTCGTTACTACCCAACTCTTTTACTGAGACATTTGTATTGGTCATAACTAGCTCAGACACTGGACAAAAGTTAAGGCAAAAATGACACTTTTTTAGTGTGCATGTGTCAACTCCTGTGTTCAAGCACACTATCAAATGGAGTTACTTTAAAAGACTATGTTTTTGGTTACACTCTAAGCATCTGTGTCAAAAGTGAATACTTTGGGCTTTAGAAAGCAGTTCCATATACACAGCCTTTTTAGGAAGATGTTAAAACGAACGGAAATTTGTTACACAGTTATCCTCAATTAAGATCTGGCATTCTCATGGTGATCAACTGACATAGACTCAACCTAGACAGGGGATTGAACGTCAACTCTTTCGGAAAAAGAAATCTGAATGACAGTCCGACTTTGACGTCTAGTGATGTACAGTAGAAGTGCAAATATTGAGTGTGCACATACACTCACTCAGCTCACACACAAATGTGCATGTTTCTCGCCCAAACTCTGTGAAAGTTTGGCTGTAACTGCAGCGAGGTGACGGGGAGGACTGTGATGCAGGCCGTCTTTGTGTCATGAAGAGGAATAAAGGATGAGCTCTGCTCGCTGTCTCTGCTGCCACCTCTCACTCTTTTTTAGAAGCCGTTTCACTCTGCCTTTTCTTGGACTTCCAGCTGTCAGTCTGGTCTGTCCCCTCTTCTACTCTGTATGTAAGGGAAGTCAACTCAGGCTGTCTTTCTTTTCCTGTTTTGTCTTTCTCTCTTGGCTTGTCTGTCTGTCTTTCTCTTGCATATTCTTCCCTGTATTCCATACGAGATCGTTCTATCTCTTGCAGAGATGCTCAGTTGCTTTGGAATGCGTTAATCCCACTCGCTTATGTTCAGGATATTGTGTCTGTTCCTTTTAAACCAAATGGCTTCGGGACAGGAAAAGCACTCATAAGTGCTGCACACTGTTGTCTTTATGTGGATGCCAGATGTTGACCTCATTTACTCAGCGGTTTACGTGAAAGTGTGTTTTCCTCTGAAACCTTCAGCCCTTCACAACTCCCTCGCTGTACGTGTGTGCATGACAGAGATGGCCAGACAAATAAAAAAGGGGTTACATAGAGAAAATGAGGTGGAGGCAGCATGTTGAGAGAAAGATAGAAGAAACGCAACAGGGATTTGATGGCTTGTAGGAGAGAGAAGGGGCAAATGACAGCGAGTGAGAGGAAGTAATTGGTTTGGTTAAGACAGGGGTGACAGTATCAACAAGAGGGGCGAATGAAGATGATGGGCTGCAGTTGGAAAGCTCTGGCATTAGAGATGCTTTCACTAAACTTTCAATATCTTTCACCCCCAAACACATCCCCCACTCCACCCCTTCCAAAACCTCAGATTCAAAAGTTGCCACAGCAGCACAACTGTCAGCACTTGTCAACTATAGGCCATAGGCCTAAAGTGATGGGAGGTGACAGGGGTTTATTTGAAATCCCATTTAAATCGGACACTGAGACTCACAAACCATGATCACTCACAACAGACTGAGCATACTGAACAGAAGAGAGAGAGAGAGAGAGAGAGAGAGAGAGAGAGAGAGAGAGAGAGAGAGAGAGAGAGAGAGAGAGAGAGAGAAATGGACAGATAAGGGGAAACTGACACTTGAGAAAGATCATAGTAAGGAGAAGCAGGGAGTTTGTAAAAAAATGAAAGAAAGAAAGAAAGAAAGAAAGAAAGAAAGAAAGAGAAAGGAAGAAAGAGAAAGAAAGGAAGAAAGAGAAAGAAAGAAAATCATAGAATGACTTTTACATTACAATAAACATAGACAATAGAGAATTTTAACAATTACTTTTAACAAACATACAACACAAATACAGCATTGTTTTCCAATTAAAGTTATTGATTGTAAGAATTAAAGTAATTTAAATTAAGTGTTCAAGACTAAGTGATCATACATTTCTATAGAAGCCCTATATGTTTGCCACATAACAAAAAAAATCATGCTTTAGTACATCTTGATGACGTCAAAGTTATGACAATTTTTTTTTGACTCGTGTCATAATTGAAGTTTTAATCTCATAATTCTGACTTTTAATCTTGTACCTACTATGTTAGAATTTAGAAATGTTATGCCATAATTATGACTTTTTAATGTCATACAATTTTAGGATTTACAAAAGCACTTTTTTTCATGTGCAGAAATGGGCTTCCATACAAATTGCACATAAAGCCTGAAAAAAGACAAGGCATAGACAAACTCATGTAGAAGTCTGAGTAGCTTCTTTTGATGTTCAACTTGCGTTTCAATGTTGATCCAGATAGTTCTGCAAACTTATCTAAAAGTTCCCTTAAAGACTGCTGCTGTTGACTACGAGATGAGACACCATAATATTAGACATCCTCAATAGTGTAACCCCTAGTTTTATGATGCAGAATCTCTTCTAGAAGATATTGCAGATATTTATTGTTTTGAGTAAAATGTATACAGTATACTCTTGCAGTGGTTAAGCAATTGATGAGCAGTTACTGAAGCCTCAATTGTGTGATCCTGAAGCCCTCTAGTGGCACAACAATGTCATTGTATTGTAGATGTTAATATTAATAAGTACATTCAATCTAACATGTAAAACAGTAATAGATGTAAACTCATATTTTTAAATATACAACTCTTGTCAAATGATTTTTTAATTTTTTTTTACTGGAGCATAGCATGGTAAATGTTTCATACTATATATCATATTATTCATTAACATGACCTTTGACCTTCTCTTCCTCTCACAGCACATAAATAATGACCATATCCATGGAGAAAAGAAGGAGTTTGTGTGTCGCTGGGAGGAATGTTCAAGAGAGCAAAAACCCTTTAAGGCCCAGTACATGCTGGTGGTCCACATGCGCAGACATACAGGAGAGAAGCCTCATAAATGCACGGTGAGAATTACATTAAATACATTTGGTATTTTTTTTGTTTTTAGACACTCATGAAGCATTGGCCTGTCTAGAACAAAATGCAACTGTGTGTCCTTTCCTCTGTCAGTTTGAAGGCTGTTCAAAGGCCTACTCCAGACTAGAGAATCTGAAGACACATTTGCGGTCACACACAGGAGAGAAGCCATATGTGTGTGAACATGAAGGTTGCAACAAAGCGTTTTCCAATGCGTCCGACCGAGCCAAACACCAGAATCGCACACACTCCAATGAGGTAAATTCACACGCATGCGTGTACCAAGCAAAATGCCTGCTTCTAACACTGTCGGGTTTGGACAAGTATAAATGATTTACTTTCTTATATGTTCGTGGTCTTATGGTGAACAATTCACCTATTGATCTCTGAAACAACTTAAAATTTTAGCTGACATCACCATGCCATTTTATTTTTCAGCCCATCCAACTTCCTTTAATATAGCGATCACGACCAGCTAGCTCTTCTCAAAATGCAATAAATTCTATGAGGTCCCACATAATTTTCTCACTGAATATTCTTTTTACTCAAAATACATCGCATCTCTGAAGTAGAATGGGTTGTGACTATACCATTCATGTTGACTTTAAGTTGTTTTAAGTTGAATATTTCTAAATGATGCTGATGCTCCCTCTCTCTTTACTTATCTTAGAAACCCTATGTCTGTAAAATCCCTGCTTGCACTAAGCGATACACTGACCCCAGCTCTTTACGGAAACATGTTAAGACTGTACATGGTCCTGAAGCCCACGTCACCAAGAAACAGCGTGGGGATACATACCCACGACCCCCACCTCAGCCACGAGAACCTGGAGGTAATGGACAAAGCCGGTCACCAGGACAACTGCCTCTCGGAGCGATCACGGACCAAAGGGAGTATAACCATGCTACCTCGAAACAGGATGAATGTCTTCAAGTCAAGTCAATCAAAACAGAAAAGCCCATGGTAAGCTTCCTTCTATGTAAAAAATAAATAAAAAATTGTGCAAAAAGTAATGGTTTGCTATACTTATGATAAAGTTTCATCTCCAAAAATGTAAAATAAATAAACTGAAATCTAACCTTTTATGTCCTTTTGACCATGTACAAATTAGAAAGTCTCAGGAGTATTCCTGTATTTAAATACTGGAGTGAATCCCCTAAATTATTGTTCTGTGTATAGAACACACTCCTGTGATAATTAACACCGTGGTAACCTGGTAATGTTCTGGCGTCTCACTTGTTTGGTATCTGCTATATTTGAACAAAGTAATATAGTAACCAAAGAATCTTTATGTTTTGAAATTTAACTAAAACACTGTCAACAGAGGCCTTATTTCCAATATAAAGCATTTGGATTCATTTTTGTTTATTACAGGCTTATTCATGACTGCTATTGTTTAGGAATATCTGGCAACATGAATGAGTCAAACCTAGTACCTCTTCTCTGTGATTGATTTTCTTGCAGAGCGCATACAGAAGAGAGAAATATCTCTGATGTGCATTTAAATATGTCATTAAAAACTAGTTGTTCGGTTACGTACACACTACGTAGAAGTGTTGTCACTAACTGCATTTTTTCGGGAGTTAATTCGGTTGTAATGCAGTCGTCACTCCCGTACATTTCTGAACTGTGTGCGTATACAGAAAGGGATTAAGCATTAAAGAGGTGAAGAGACAACCAAATTTAACGGCAGTGTGTATGTGGCCTTTGTCTTACAAATGTTTATTCCAAAACTGATTTCTTTACCCCTTCCATTCCTGGTTTCATAGCTGCTCAGCTAATACTTGCTTACAGCCAGCTACATTTTGCCTTGCATGTGCAAATAAATAACTGAATATCTTTTTTGTCCACTACCACACGCATTACTTTTCCTCTCTTAATAAGGACAGTGGGTGATCAGGTGAGAATGGTGATGTTATTATAGGTCTGATCTTTTCTCTTTTTATTACTCATTCTATCCTGTGAAGTCTGGGCCATCTGAATCAATTTTGGCTATTCATTCAGTCATCGGTCAACAGCATCATGTCATCTCTTACATATGTTATCGCTGAATGTAAAAATAATTGTTTATTTTATTTTATTTAAAGCATGGTGCATACTTGTTGTCATAATATTGTTGCCTATGGTCACATGAGTAGAATATCAGCTTGCATGACAAAGCTACCTCTTGTAACTGTTTATGTATTTGGCTCTGGAACTTTGTTGTCGTTTTAAATCAGTGAGCTATGACTGCACTTATGGTTTCATTGTGTTCTGGATCTTTGTTCAGCTATAGGTTGAGAAAACGCAATCGCAAATCACAAAGAAAAATACAAGCTTTCTTACACCACTACTAACAAGACAGCCAATTCTTTAGCAGCCATTATACATTTGCAACACAAAAAAAACAACCTAATTAGGACCCAACAGCCCTACAGGGAGACCATTGTTCATGTGCCCTGTATTCTGAAAATGGGGCAAACAAGCGTACCTCTACTCCAGCTGTTGGTCATTTAGTTCTGATATTGGCAGCTGGTGAGCATGAGGGAACCTGTTTCTCACACGTCTGTGATTCACTTTAGTTTACATTCCATGCTGACATAGCGATGAAAGTGATTCAAATACAGTTTTATGTAAACTGATTAAGAAATTGTGTAGAATTATCTATTATAGTATAGAACCATATACTCTAACAGAAGTCTTCAACCCTGCTCCAGGAGACCCACTGTCCTGGAGAGTTTAGCTCCAATCCTGATCAAACACACCAGATAAACACACCAGATAAACCAGATAATTAAGGTCTTCAGGGAATTACAGGCAGGTGTGTTGAAGCAGGTTGGAAATAAACTTTGCAGGACAGTGGTCCCCAGGGGCAGGGGTGAAGACATCTGCTCTAATAGGTCTTGTTATATGGCTGAGTGCGAGAAATTTTCTCAACATTGCATTTCATTCTCCTCATTGCATTGTTTTGTTTCACCTGTAGAAAATGTGCCAAAATATCAGGATTGGTACATTTTTGTCATGAATTTACAATTTTAAAAATATGTTCTCTTCTTTCTTCCTCTCTTAGACGTCTCAGCCAAGCCCTGGCAGTCAGTCTTCATGCGGCAGTGACCAGTCCACCGGCGGCCCCCATATCGGCCGTGGAGTCCAGTTTGCTGTAAACAGCATTGGGCTTTTGGGGGAGGTGGCAGTGCTTGAGGACCAGGAAAAAGAAGAGGAGGAAGAGGAGGAGGAAGGAGAGGGAGAGGAGGAGGATGCCCCCATTATGGACTCTACAGTATCCACTGCAACAGCCACGACGGCAACACTAGCTTTGCAGACCCGCCGAAGTGTAGGACGGCCCCTACGCTGGATGGAACATGTTAAGATGGAGAGGTTAAGGCAGGTGAATGGAGCTGTGCCTAGGCTAGGACATCTGTCCCCAACACCACCCCCTAAAGGCCAGGCCCTGCCTGCCCTCACAGGAAAGGGTAAGTCTTACTTTCAGAGCTTTGTCAACATACCAAACTCTAAAAATGTAAGTGCAGACCACCAGGTGATCTTATAATCTTTTAAACTTAAAGATACAATATGTAAGATTTTTGTAATAAAATATCCAAAAATCACTTGCACAGTGTGATATATTTCCTGCTGTTGTGTACTTACAATATTCCAAAAGTTCACAAAGATTTTTAATTTCAGAGATATTCTCATTTTAAATAATGGTCCGTCCCAGAAAAAATGTCGCCTGTCAATGACGCAATATCCACGTTATCCCTGGTTTCCATTCATAGTACTCGGTAGTACCATAGACAGTATGGGTAGTAGGCCAAGCCAGGCTTGACGACAAGTTCCATAATTCAGCAGGAATCAACCTTCACCTTTGTTATTGTAAGAGGTTAGCGACCCCTAGCTGCATTTTTTTTTACATATTGTATCTTTAAAGGATTAATTTATCCAAAAAGGAAACTTCTGTCATCACCCTTATGTCGTTTTCATGACTTGTTCTTCTTCTGCGGAACATAAAAGAAGATTTTAAAGGTTTGGAGTGATGTGAGGGTGAGTACATGATGACAGAAGTTTTCTTTTTGGGTGAACTTACCCATTTATGTCTAAATATTAGAAATATTATGACTATAATGGCATAATATTGATAACATTCAACTTCTCCTAACAAGAGTATCTCTCATTATTAGGTTCATGCCTTGGTAGGAGTAGTTCTGTCGGGGTGCCCCAGCTTTCTCCACGTCCTGATCCGTCCAACACAGAGCTGACAGTTTTGAGTTTGCTGCATGAACGGCGGGACAGCAGTGATAGCAACACCAGCTCGGCCTACCTAAGCAGCAGCCGTCGCTCCTCTGGCATCTCCCCCTGCTTCTCCAGCCGCCGATCTAGCCAGGCTTCGCAGTCTGAGCACAGCCATCATCGGCGTATCCACAATCTCAGTGCCACTGATTCGTATGACCCTATCTCCACTGATGCCTCCCGACGTTCCAGTGAAGCCAGCCAGTGTGGAGGTGGAGGAGGAAGTTCAGTTGGGATGATGTACGGTGGAAGCTGGGGTGGTGGAAGTGGAGGTATCGGAGGAACTGGGATGGGAGTAAGAGGTGGTTTGAACCTCACTCCAGCTCAACACTATCACTTAAAGGCCAAATATGCAGCTGCTACAGGTGGGCCTCCTCCCACACCCTTGCCCAACATGGAGCAAATGAGTCTAAAGACTCGCCTGAGTTTGATGGGAGATGGACAGAACACAGGCCAGCTTACACTACCACCACTGGTCAGGCCACGTCGCTGTAGTGATGGTATGCACAACTTACAAGGCAGTCAAGCAGTGTATCAACGGAGAGGGCTGTACCCTGGTGAAGGTCTAGGAAATAGCGATCGAAGAGCCAGTGACCCTGTGCGCCCACGGGATCCTAGTGCTTTCGGCTTGCCACAGGTACAGCGTTTTAGCAGTCTAAACAACATGAATTCATTACCCCATCTTGCTAGTAATCATTACTCAGATGGAGAAGATCACAGTCTAAGTCTGCAGAACTACACCGGCCTAGTAGGTAGCTTTCAGAAGAGTCTACACTCCCCATGCCCTCCTAGCATCATGGAGCAATCAGCACTTGAGGAATTGGCCATGGACCAGGATGGTCTTTTGTTACATGTCAATGAAGTCATCCTACCGGATGATTTGGTACAATATCTCCATTCTCAAGATCAGGAATCGGCTCACAACCATAGCAGTGATTCCAGTCCCCATAGATCCAGTTTTGACCAGGGTATTGCAGATGGCCAGAACTTCCTCAGCCCACAACAGCAACAGGAAAAGGCTGAAGGGGAAGACACTAGTAAAGATGTAATGCCTATCCAGTGGAATGAAGTGAGCTCTGGTAGTGCTGATTTTACTCAACACAGGCAGCAATCTCAGAGGTGCGAAAGATGGTCAGACCAGAGTGGCATTGTGAGCAACCCCTTAAGTCGATTTGGAAACATGATTGTGCAGCAACAACTGCATACAGATTTCACAGATCAACATTTAAGTCTTCACAGAGATGGTGTTCAACACATGGCAGGTATGAGCTACAGGTGCAGACATCCAGAGCAGCATCAACAAATTGCAAAACCAGCCCAACAGCAGTCAAAGATTAATCCAGGCATTAAGATTGAGTCTTCCTCAACATCCCAACTGGAATCAAGGCACAATAACTTTGGTCGACCAGACTTCTCTCATATCTATTTGGGCCCCATCCGCCCTAGCTGTGCCCAGCAGACAACTATCCAAACTCAGCTCCAGCAAAATCGCACAACACATCAAATCAGCGGTAACCTTTTGTTGCAAAGACAAGCAAACTGCAGCTTGTCCCCGGCAACACTACTGCCTCACCAGCCCCAGCCTCCAATGATCAACCCACCTGTCAACAGTGGCCGTAGAGGCTTATATCACCCACATTTCTACTCCACTCAGCATGTAAGCAACAGTCAAAATGCACATTCATGCCTGCAGCAAAGCTTAAGAAATGTAAATGGCACCAATTGCTCCCTTACAAATCAGGTTTCAGGGCTGAAGCTTGAGGCAGATGATCACCTTCAAACTAGCACTTGCTCTTCCTTTCAGCAACAACAGCCGGTGTTTATTGCTGAGTGTTTTGACACAACAGAGTCCAAAACTTCATCTTCTCACAACATAGCACAGTCATGTCTAATGGAGTCCTTGTCAGAAGAGATAGAAACACCTTCTGAGGCTCTTCTGTCCCCCGGGGTTGATCAGGTTACCAGCACGGTAGAAGGAAGCCCAGGTGTCCTAGATAATATGGGTTTAGATATTTGTTCCATCCTTACGGATGGCTTTGAGCAGGGTAGTGTGGTGTCTGACATAATCAGTCCTAGTTTTCTCCAGGGTCTGTCTCAGACTTCCTCTCGACTGACTACTCCTCGTGTTTCTGCTACATTTCACAGCATGCATCCAGGCACTAACAACATGGCTATAGGTGACATGAGCTCCCTTCTTACCACCCTCGCAGAAGAGAGTAAATTTCTGGCTATTATGCAGTAGTCTGTGAACTCCTCCAAAAAAAAAAAAGAAAAACAAACTCGTAACTATGTTATAGATAAGATAAATATAACAGACATATGCATGTAATGTTTAAATGTGGTATGAGAAAAAAGTAATAACTTTATACTCATTAAAATAGTTTAATAGGCGATGTTGACAAAGAGTTTACAATCTACTAAAGCTGTCTCATCGTCCTAGAGGCAATGACCAATAAAACCATAGATACATATATAGAGGCTATTTTCTCTTTTATACATATAATGATGAAAGGAGATACTTTCCATCACATTGAAAAAGTATTCTATGTGTTGTTATTGCTATGTGTTTTTTTTTGTACACTGTTGCTACAAGTGCATGCTATTTTTCTTATCAAGTGTACTCAGTGTCCACTAAACTGAGTAGGTTAACTCATGTATTGTGTAGCCTACCTTTATTTTAAAGTGCATTGCATATTTCAAAAACAGTGTTGAATGCAGACAGACTTAACTGTCAACAGGTCAAGACAGGGTCAAATATCACTCTTAACAAGGTCAAGTGTCATATTTTGATTATTCTAATTGTCTTTTTAAGTGTCTTAAATCAATGATGTTTCAGTGATGTCTTAAAATGTTGTTTTGATCAATTTTTTTCCAACATGGCAAGTAAGAGGGACCATTTTGTGTGGAGCTGAATGCTAACTGAGAGCTGATAACTCAGTATCTTGATTATATTAATTGTATCTTTGTACATAAATGTAAATTTCTTTTCTTTTTTTATATAGTAAATATCATCATTTGATCATATTGTAAATGACTGGTGCTGACGTTAGACAGTGCATTATGTAACAATTGTGGAAAAAAAACATTGTGGTCATTTTAGTCAATCTCAACATACTTATTGCACAAAGATTTTTTAATGTGTGGCCAAAGGGTGTTGAAAGCATCGGTGTCAATTCATGTTTAAATTGATCTAAATATATCAGTAATTTTATTTGTTTCTTTGTCTCAGTTGTGTGCTGGGTGCATCTATAGTGAGATATCATATGTTGTTTAGATCAACCTGTTTTTACCTACCCATTTATGATTTAATTACCGAAATTAAGACGTATAAACACCAAGACACATCAAGCTCCACTACAAGAGCTAAGAGACTTTTCAGCAGTATTAAAACTATCCTGCAGTTTCTAAACTGCATATGTACAGCTTTTTTTTTAATGTGTACTCTGATAATTAGGTTCTGTTTGTTTTTGTACATTTGAACTTTTTCTGTAGTTGTGTATCAGTGTTTTGAACATAAAAGTGGTATGACCCATTCCCAAATGAAAGGACTAAAGGGTTTGAGCCTAAGGTATGTGCCTTATTAATGCTTTTCCATACAAAATAATCACTGCCAAAAATAAAATGTGTATGGAAAGAGTCCTATGACTTTACATGTTACATGAAACATTAAAAATTATATTCTGTTGGTTGGGCATTGAGAAATGTAACATGTATAATCAATGTTGGTTGCTTTGTTGATGTTTTTTTAAAATATAATTATTTGTTTTTTGTTTTTTTCATGCTTGTAAATACATATTCATTCTGTAAACTGTAGTCAAGAGTTTAGGTGGCATCAGGGGTCAGAATTAGTCTAAGTATCCTACTCTATAAAGCAGGAATCCCTGTGCCCTCTCATTAAACAGAGAGATCAAAATGGAGTTGTGGTGCCTAGCACCGTTAGACTGGGAACAAAGTCTCATTGTTCATTTTATATCAGATTACAACAAATGTTTGTATGGTTTTAATAAAAAAAAACATAATATAAAATGCTTGTCTTTGCTTGTCTCTGAAATGTGCCTTCATGCTTAAAAAATGTTAGGAAACAATTTGCTATTAATGTTTTAAAGTATAGTTACAGTAAAACACAATATTAGTGAGTGATAGGCTACTAAACGGTGCTTAAATATTTAATATGGCTGTTTATAATGCAATACTATTTTCTCTGCCAATGAGCTCATGAGTTAATGCTTCACATCAGTAACAACCATGTGCATTGCATAAAGTATCATTCTGAAGAGATTCTTGAACAGAGGAACCTAAGGAAAGCTTTTTATTAAATGAAAAATCCAGATTTATATATCTTTCATTCAAAAGCTGCAAATGCAAACGATGCAATCTTGGACTGACAGTGCAGAAGCAATTCATGTTGTTCTGAAAGTTATGTTATTTTGCATAGTGCAACTGCTATTTCTAGAACACCAAATAAGTTAGTGTCAACGACATTAGTGACTTTTAAAATTAGGGTATATGTTATGTCAGTAGTTTGTATCCTGCAGTGTCACAAAAAGAAACAAAACAAAGTTACACTATTTTTGGACAATATAGCATACCAGCAACACTTATGACATCAAGGGGGCAGAACAAACAAAAGATCTAACCTATCTATAAACATGATAGGCTACATTACACTATTTCGAATAAAATGTAGTTAATTATTATCATGAATGCATCTTTTGTAGCCTCATATTAATTGATAGTAGGCTACTACATGGAATATTTTTCCTTTTTGTAACACAGCAGGACTATTTAAAATTAAATAGCCCAGTAAAGCAACGGGTAATTTTTTTTTGTACCATTTTTACAGGAATACATTTCCTCTTATAAATTATCTGCAGTTATTAATGCAGACACTAGGGAGCACCAGCGCTCCTCGGCGCTCTGTTCCTCCTCATAATCGCACTGCTGAAGAATAACACAGCGGGCCGCTGTTGAAACAAAATGGCCGACGTGGAAATGGATTTACAGAGCAAGAGGCTGAATAACGGGTAAGAGCACGTGCGTAGTTTAACCCCACCAACAACGCATTTTAGAGCCTAGATGGTGGTGTTTAGGGAAAAGGGACAAATTCTGTTTGGGTTGGATTTTTCCCATAGTGAACTATGAGGGTTTTGATATCTGTTTTCATATCCGGCTAGTGTTAGCATGCTAGTGCTAAATTCTCTCAAGCAGCCAGTTGTCAAGATTAATTTGTTTAAAATTACTTCGGTTGGTTCTGTCAAGTTCTCAGTTTTAAAACCCTACCACATCCTACCACCGAGCTCTACCACATCCTTTGAATTAAAATATTTATATGGTTAGCTTATTTCGTAAGGTATCCTATCCGTAGTTAGTCTTGATATGATCAACATGGTCCGTTTGTTAGTTATCTATCCAAATTTACAAAATGACTGTCAGCTAAACCATTAAAGTAGTACAATTTATCCTCAGTCCCGATCCATAAGCACATTAACATACTTAGTTATATACAATTGTTGGTGAGTAATGCTCAGCATGTGTGTCCTTATGAAGAACACGGTGTTGCCTTGACGAAACATAACAAAACCTCAGCATGTTATTTGGTACCGAAATATAATAAGCGCAAAAAAGGGCATTTAAAGAAACATTGTGTTTAAAACAATTATTAAAGGGAAAAACTGAAATATTGTATAAATGACCCTTGTTTCTTTTTACATTTAAGATTTACTGATTCTGCCCGTTAATGTGTTTGTGTTGTTCATATTTACAGGTCAGAGGAGTTGGAGAGTCCAGAGAAAAGCGGGAATGAGGATGAAAATGGTGACATGTCTGGAGAGGATGAAGAGGAGGGTGAGGAGGAAGCGGAGGTGAATGGAGAGAAGCAAGCAAGCGGTCCTAAACATCACAGCAGCAGCGGCAGCAAACACAAGAAAAAGAAACACAAGCACCGTAGCAAGCACAAAAAACACAAACATGCATCTGAGGAAGATAAGGACCGCAAACGAAAACATAGACACAAACATAAGAAGCACAGGCGCAAAGAGGAGCCGTCCTCCTTGCCGTCTGGGGCCATCAAGGGGAAGGCCGAGGATGGCTCCCCTTCACTGGGCAATGCAGCCGTGGATGACAAGGCGCTTCTTGAAGATCTGGAGAAACAAAGAGCACTGATTAAAGCTGAGCTGGACAGCCAGCTGATGGAGGGGAAAGTTCAGTCAGGAATGGGCCTAATTCTACAAGGTTATAATACTGGCTCTGAAGAGGATGGAGAGGGGCAGAGGGCACGTAATGGGGAGCAACGGCAAAGGGGTAGTGGGGGCAGAACCCGCTCGCCTAAAGACCAGATTAGCAGGGGGGGTAGATCCAGACGGGACTCTGACACCAACAAACCAAGCACTAAACGACGCAGTCGATCCCGAGAGAGAGCCGGGAGGGAAGCTAAGATTGAACGAACAACCAAAAGTGTGAAAGAGACCGTTAAGGAGCATAGCAAGTCCAAAGAGAAAAAACGCTCCCGGAGCAGGGACAAATCCAGGGAGCGTGGGAGAAGGTCCCAGTCCCCATCTACGAGGAGATGCTCTGCAGAGGGAAAACCAGACCAGAAGGGACATTCAGATCGACGTTCTCCTCCTCGTACAGAAGATAAGCGGGAACAAGTCAGCCAGAGATCAGGCTCACGAGGGCGCAAGAGCCGGTCGCAAGATAGACGATCTCATTCTAAAGATGCCCGGGTGGGTCGATCGGAGACTGACAGAGAAAAGAGGCCAGGAAAGTCTCCATCCAAAGACACCTCCTCTGGGAAGGAGAATCGGTCGCCTCATCTACGCCGAGCTCTTAGCCCTCAACGCCGACGCAGTTCCTCCCCTCGCCACAGGGACCGACAGTCCAACTCCGCTCCTCAGCCCCCCTCAGGTTCTGTGGACCGGACCTCCAAACTGAGCCACTCACCATCTAGGAACAGATCACCAGCTGCTCGCAGAGCACGAAGCCGCTCAAATGAGCGCCGGAGAGATTCCCCTTCCAGGTACGCATCATCATACCTCTATAAAGGGGAAAATTACCCCAATAAATCACATTTTGTCATCATTTACTCACACTCATGTTGTTTCAAACATGACTTTCTTCTGGATACGAAAGAAGATCTTTTGAAAAACTGATAGAATGTCAGTAAGGGTTCAATGTAGTTTGGAACATCTTTTGTGTTCAACAGAAGAAAGTCAGTCATACTAGGGTTGCACGATAATGGTTGAACAGATAATCAGTTATTAATCATTTTAATCAAATAAATCAACAATTTTTTGTGATACCTAATTTGTCTTCACAAAATATATTTTATGAAAAGTAATTCTGTTGCAATTGAGACAAACCACAGATTCAGATCGCTCCACAAATGCAAAAATTGTACAGGCAAGTAATGGTACTTGTTGTCTGTCTTTTCCTTATTTTTGGTCATTTTCGTCTTTGAAGTGGCTAAACAGTTGGCGGCCTTGTAGTTTTCTACTGCTTTACATTATGAAAACATTATGCTTTAAACGTGAAAAATCTCTGCTACAATAGGATTGTAGCCCAGAGGTTGCACGGATGCAGAATCATCTTTGGATTTATTATAGTTTGTCACAGAGAAGGCTCGCTCACAGCCCTAACCGAGGCCCTTAAAAAGTTCTGATGCTTAAGTTTTTTTGTGTGTGTATCTTTACGTTTGGTAGGCTATATAAAAAAATGTCGCTAAGCGAACAATAGCTGTTTCCGTCACCCTGTTTTTCTGCACATTTTGAAGTATCAGAAACGAGTGATTGAAACACCAGACTTTTTGGGGAAAGTTTTTACGCTTGCTTGAGGTGGTTTTTGACTTGTGCGAAATGGAGTTAATGCTATTAAAGGGAGATTGAAACGCATTTGAATAAATTCTGACGTAGTGAATATTAAACCCACATAACTAGTCGGCTGTTTCCGCTGATGGGGTTTTATTTACTGTTTGTTACTAGGTTACCAATACCACCATCATCTGCTCAAACAACTTGATGTAAATGCACCTAATTTGCATTTGTTTGTTTTTTGGGAAGTTTGAAAAGATTCGCTTCACGGAAACCAAGCTATAGACTAAATGGTTTTTTTTTTTTTTTGGTCGGGACCAAAAGAACCAAGACAACTGAACTACAAGTGTGAACACACCCTAAATCATTGCCTTTTGAAGTCTGTCTAATTACTCTTCAGGAAGGCGTGGAAATCATAGACAATAGTGTTGAAGCAGGTTGGAAATAAACTTTTCAGGAGCAGAATTGAATACCTCTGCTTTAAGATATTTACGTTTTTTTTTTTACTCATGCTCCTAAATGCATTTTACAGTTTGTACTGTATCTATTCTTAGTCGCAAATGTGGGTGAAACCCTCACATTGTTGAACCCTGATCAGAGCTATTTTTTAGGTTTGATATCAAGGTGAAGGACTGGCCAGTCACTGGGAATCTCCCTGTTGAGTAGATTGTGCCATTGAGGGAACCTATTTTTTTGGTTCTAGGCAGTTTCTAAAATGTATTGTAAAACTATTAAAAGGTAGAGTTCGCACTGAAACAGCCTGGGGTTAAAGTAAAATATACACGTCTTGAAGGTTTTTATTACTTAACTAGAGCCAGAATGATAGACATTAAGATTTGAATTTTAAGGTGAATTGGTGTTTTATATGTATGCTTATTACTCCTGCTTTATATGTATGCTTATTACTCCTGCTTACGAACTATTATAAAACCACTGATCTGGCAAATTTTTCATGTCTCTTAGGAAGCGTCCTCGTGTGGATGGACTTGGGAGATCACGGGAAACAAGTCCAGCTCGGCGCAGAGTGAGCCGCTCACCACTCAGACGTAGGTCTGTATCACCACGGCGACAGTCTCGACAGTCCCCGAGAAGGCGAAGTCGATCGCCCCTAAGACGCAGGTGTGAGACAGTGAGAAATACTATCTTGAACTGTAGTTTTTGTCAGTCAAACCCAGTCCAGTCTGGTAGTGCTGTAATATAATTGTGTAATGTACTGTTCTGTTTTGGCAGGTCTGCTGATAGGGATCGGTTTTTCCGTTCCAGACTACGACGATCCACCTCCAGAGATCGTGATAGGAGGAGGAGAAGGCGGGGCCGAGATGAAGACAAGTTCAAAGGCAGTCTGTCAGAGGGTATGAAAGCAGACCAAGAATCCTCCTCTGAAGAAGTGTGAGTAATGTTTTTATTTTCAAGGCATGTCATGAAAAGTTTGAATCAGTTGAATCGAAAACAAAATGAAAAACAGAGTTGTAGGGTAGATAGGGAATCAAAAATATATTCCGATTCTGGAATTGGACACTAAAAGGCCCACTGAAGTGCCTTGGAACCGTTTGGAACGCGCAGCTTTGTATGATGCGTTGACGAAATCTCCACTGAAACAGGAAGCTAAGGCGGGACATATTGAATGGCTCCTCCCCCTTTTCAAATAGTCAATAGCGTTTAGTTTACCTCACAAACTGGAAGCGGAGCGATACTTGACAGCACCTTGGAAGCGAATCTGAGCGCTGATGATACGTTGGATTCAATAGTAGAGGTGTGAATAAATTCTAGCCATTTCATTCCTAACCAACGTACAGTTGGAAAACGGAATTAAACTCGAGCAACCGAACTAGTGCTGGGCGGTATAGCGGGTCTTACCGAATACAGATGTTTATTTTTGTTATGATATGATTTTTTTATATACTGCAATACCGGTGTATGTCCCTTTAACAACGATCTGAACACGGCATTGTTTGAGAGGGTCGCTTTTCACTGTTGCACTGTGGTTTAGGGCTGTCAGAATTGTTTGAATATTCCCTCTAAAAAAAAAACCACGAATATTCGAACATCTGGTTGCGCATTTTGTCAATGACACGCATTACGTCAATAACAGGACAAAATTAATACAAAGAGACATAACTACTTGTATAGGTATTTTATTTAAGTTTAAACATATTCGACAACGTATTACTACTCAAAAACATGTAAATAATCAACTAATGGCCAAGACCGCAGACCTCACTCTCGCTCGCTCGCAGGCACTCTTTCTCTCTCTCTCCCTCACACTCTCTGCGCATAACGGTTTAAATGAACAACAACAATAAACAAATGTTGAGTGCTGACCAAGAGTTTTGTGCAAGCAATTTAAGGTTGCGACTCTTGTCCCAAATATAGCAGGCTTAATTCAGTGATTGAAACAAATATTATTAACATTAATTGAAGTTTAACAGTATATAGAACCGACATTTAACGCTCCGAGCGAGCTGTGCTGTGGTAAACATGGAACTTTTCCTTGACATGAAACGGTAAATAATCAAACCAGTGGAAGCCTGCAGTGCATGAAAATGCTCTATCTAACCTTATTCATGCAATATCTATTTAGTCAGTACAGTAGCCTATACTATAGTAATGTTTATGTTTGTTGCTAGTGGTCGAATGTTATGCTAACTGTATCTTACATAGCTTGCATACTATCTCGCGGCTCCACAATTTTACCTTCTACCGACCAAAATCCAAAGTACTTCCAGACATGGCTTTTTAGATTTTGTTGGGTTAAAATCACTTTCTCTGCTGCGGTCGACACCCAGTCATGCTTGGAAGAAAACAAAATACCGTCATATACCATAGGGGTGTGCGATATTACGATTTTTGATCGTGGACGATTAAAATGTCTCCACGATCTGCTTTTGAAGAAATATCGTAGGATCGTCCATTTTATCAGTTTGCATTTCTGGCGCCTCCGTCTCAACATACTGTACAGCGCGACGTATATTCACATGAAATGCAAAGGAACGGGACACTGTAGTTCATAAAAATTAATTATTTGCATGTGCTTTAAAGCCTTGCCAGTTAAACATGTCATTCGCTGCTGATGCGCTGTTCTAACGGGAGCTTTTCTGAGCGCAAACACCCGACGCGCATATGCACTAAAAGCCTGTCTAACAGCGCCCATTACTGAACTAAGTTATCTTTCGAGTCTCATTGCGCTAATACTGTCAAATACACACAAGGTTTACATAAACAAAGTTGGTTATGTCTAAAGTGAAAGAACAATAGAAAAAATGAAGAAAAAATCTGCTTGTCAAATGCGTGTAGACTCGTTGCGCGCAGATCTTAAAGTGACAGTAGCCCTAATAGTAAACATGCTGCCGCTTGTCCTTAAAGGGACAGTTACCCAAAAATAAAAATTCTGTCATTATTTACTCACTCTAATGTTGTTTCAAACCTGTATTAATTTATTTATTGTGCTGAACACAAAAGAAGATATTTTGAGGAGTGTGGCTAACCGGGCGGTTGCTGGTCCCCATTGATTACCATAGTAGGAATGACACTGGGGTACATCAACTGTTTGTTTACCCACATTCTTCCAAATAACTTATTTTCAACAGAAGAGGGAGACTTATTCGGGTTTAAAGCGGCTTGAGAGAATTACAATTTTTGGGAGAACTATCCCTGTTAATAAAACAACAAAATACAAAGAGCATCTCACTCACTCTTGACTGAGAACTTTAATAGTAGCTTTAATAACAATCAATGTAAAATGTATACAGTGAAGTCGATGTTGTTTTATTTTCATATTTGTTCATTTAATTACTTTCTTCAATGGTGTTAAATACACCTGTAGCTGAAAAAATAAAGCACTGTTTATTTAATTTGTATATTAAGTTGTGTATGTGTATCTTTGTTCTTAATTTTTAATAACAAAGACAATGACAAATATTTTTTATCTTCGCCACTTTGGCCTAAATGTCTGCCATTCTTTTTTATTTTATATTTTGTTACCTAAGGCTTTGTTTATAAAATAGGGACATTAGTTTGGCTGTGATGCTCAGTCACTTGCAAAATAGTAAAACCAACATGAAAAAGAATCGTGATAAAATCGTGAATCGTGATTTTCCTGAAAAAAATCGTGATATGATATTTTTGCCATATCGCCCACCCCTACCATGAAACTGGTATAATCTTGAGAAATACCGTAAATATGGATATTTGGCCATACCACCCAGCACTAAACCAAAAAAACATCTCCAACCAGTGGGTGTGTGGGGGCTGTATTGTTAGTGCCAATCATTTTCACATGTATACATCCATAGATCCACAAATGTGGCTCATGTACTTTCATGGTCTAGTGGCAGAACTTTTGCCAAGCGTGTCATAGGTTCTGGGTTCTAATCTGCACTCGTATAGTTTTTTTTTTTTTTTTCTTTCTTTCTTATCAAAACCAAATATGTTTATCTTTGGTTGTATATCAAGCTGGGACACGTTTGTGTGCCTTTTGTTTTGTGATTTCACCGGAGCGAATAGTCTCCACAGCGGCGATAGATTGAAGTGCGCATCTGAGTGAAGACTGTGTTGACACAGTGACACTGTGTGTGACAGCCACAAGAGAACACTATCCATGCCACTGATAGCAGTGGCAACGAGCTCAGCAGCTTGATTAAAAACAACAAATTTCAGCGTCTCTTATTTGACGAACGAGCAAAATGAATGCCCTGCTAGTTAACTGGAGATGTTTTATTTATTTGTAATAAGTACGTCCATGCTGCGAGTTGTTTCAAAAAGTGGTGGGGACAATATTGACCCTGGCAAAAACCCATATTGCTCCGTGACGTGTCAACGATGGTCGCTTTGGCCTGGTGGTATTTATTGCATAGGGTGGCGGGACGCTTTAGATTCTAAAGAGCATTTGATTGGACAGAAAATGTGATGAGAAGCTTAAAGGGCACCTATTATGACATTTAAAATGTTCCTAATGTTGTTTAGGGAGTCCCCAACAACAGTTTTGCATGCATGCAATGACAAAAAACACTTTTGTTGTCGTATAATATGCATTTATTTTTACCTGATTTGCTCACCAACTCCCAAATGATTCGTTCAACGACTCGTTTTTCCAAACCCCTCCTCTGCGCGACGCTAATCTGCGTTGATTGGTCAGATGACCCAGCAGTGTTTACAGAGATAATACTTATTTTTAACACGGAGTACAATTATGCTTTTATCAATTAAATTGTGTTATAATAATGATTATAGTCCACTGCTTTATAGTTTGTAGTAAAAAACGAAAAATAAGATAAAGAATTTAATGTTATGTTAGCGAGCATAGCCCAGAGTTCATATTGTAAAAGCACAATCAGTCTTTGTTTGCGTTAGCCCGATGCATAAACATAACGTTTTTACACACAAAAAAATGCAGTTACGTTACTACGAGGTATTACTCTATTCTTTAGACAACTCCGAAAACAACGTCAAACACTTCACATATCTCAATACAATTGACATTGAAGACCTAGAAGCTAAGCGGTGCTTACACAACAAACAAAATAATTATTAAGCATGCTACATAAAATATAAAAGCAAAAATTATTAATAACACTTACAGGTTGTGATACGGAGGAGGAAGCTGATGCAAATACACTTGGAACTGAACCTTCCTTCAATATCAGCCGGCTCGCGAATCCCAGTTTGATTGCATTTAAGTTGGTAAAGTAATCGTCTTCAAAATGGCGCGAACAAAGCACAAGGCTCGGACTATACTTCTGTGGTATAGTTGTATATATGAATTGTAGCCACTTAGTCTTCAAATGCTCCTCCTTGGGCACATGAAAAAAGTTGGCTTTTGAGCCGCACTTCAGAACACAGCGTCTCGTCGCCATGATATTTTCCCTGGCCTTGGAGCGCAATAAGTGGGCGTATCGTATTCAAATAACTTGACAAGTTGACATCATCTAGTCAGAGAAAAAGCTTCGGTCTTCTAACGATTCATAAAAATGACTCCGAGTCGACTCTTACTTTTGAAAGACAATAACTTTATATACGGTGCACTTTCATATTTCAAACTTTGCAGAATGTTTTTGTTCACTTAGATCTATGTTACACACTACATGAAAGGTAAATTTCAAAATTCCATAATAGGTGCCCTTTAAGTCCATGGTGACGTCATAAAAATCTGTGATCCATTTTAACGGAAGTGAAGGACTGTAAGTTTTGAATGCTTATTTCTCCTATTTGTGAATTTTGTCATTGGTTTGGAACACACCAGCTTATTTATAACCTTAATCCTAACATATTCATACTAAAAGCTAAAAACCTTAAGGGCAAAATAACAAAATATTCTGTTATGTCCAAAGTGAATGTAAACAGTTGAAAACGCATGTGTAACAGTGTATTGGATCTGTGCATTAGGTCTTAAAGTGACAGCAGGCTAATAAAACCGGCTGCCGGCTGTATCATTATTACTGTTAATAAAAGAACAAGAAAATCACTCGCTGATCTTGACTGAATAACTTTTGTAACTTTAAAAAGGATTCATTTATTTTAGGCTGCTGATTTTTTTTTTGTCCGCTGCAACAGAATGCTTTGCAAAAATACAGAATAAATAATTTTACTTTTTTTTTATATTGGATTTAAACTGTGAATCGATAAGAAACAGAATCTATAAGCAGAATTGGAATCATAAAATTCAGATGTTCCCAACCCTACATAGTTGTAAAAATAGGCTGTGCTGTGAAAATATAACCTGTTTACTTAAATAATTACTTAAAGCATAAAACACTCTTTAAAGGGTAACTAAACCCCTGGTCAGAGCCTGACTCCACCCACTGGCAATATTTGAAAAATGCTGTAAAAGTGGGCAGGGCCCAGTGGAGGGGGGGCGTGCACCTGAGACGTGTCTCTCTGTAGGCAAGGGCGTGGTTAGCTGGTACCCTCTTACATCACAGGGTACCACAACTGCCAATAGGAAAATTCAACTGCAGTAGCCACCGTTCAACCTGAAGCACTCAGACGTTTTTACACCAAATATTGTAGAATTAAAACACTTTATACCCAAATGTAAAAAAAATGACTTGAATCAATGAACAGCATTAATAAAGCCCTAGTCTTACAGATCATTAACTAAAAAAAGTTGTTTTAGGGTTTAGTTACCCTTTAAGAAGAAATACTTAAAGGCTCTTTGTTCATATTCAGTACGATAAAAAAATAAATAATTACTGACACTTTTGATTAAAACTTCTATTCAGCAAGGACATTAAATCAAAGACATTTAGGGCTGTCACTAACGATTATTTTGGTAATTGAGTAATCGGTTCATTTATTTTAACGATTAGTAATCAGATAATTGTTTTTGGTGGTAATAAAAATGGACCTAAGGCGAACAATAGCCTTTAAAATGACTTGAAATGCATAACAATGAGACAATTATAATGGGTTCATATAACGTATCAAAAGTAATTAATCATGCTTTTATTGAACAACACTGCTAAAATACATAATGTAATATACAGTATAATTAACAATCAACCTATGTCCATTATGTATTATAACAAATGCCTGCAGAGGGCGCCAACAGACTAGTGATTGTTGTTGGCACGCTTTACAGAATGATCAGATCCTTGTTTATTATTGACCAAACATTTAATTCAAATGTCCATTTAATATTGGTCCACTTCTTTACAATAGAAAGACTACAGACACTGTAAATTCTTGAACTAGAGTATGTGGACATCAAAATGCAAACTCCGAGTGAGGGTTTCAAAAAAAGTTTAAATCGCAATGAAAAGTTTGCATATTTAGGAAGATATTGATGTATTGTCTTTTATTGTCCTAGGCTTGTAATTTATGTACCTTACAAATCTGATGAAATGGCACAAATTGCATTCCAAGATTAACGTTATATAAGCAACTAAAAAAATGCGCTTACAAATCTGGTGGATTTTGAGAGCAAAATTAAGTTGACTATCGATGAAGAAATTAGTTATTTTCTCTTGTAAACAACTTTGTGCTCTAGTAGTAATTTATTTATTGGTTGCATAGATATGAATGATGGTAGGGCACATTAGTAACATACACAACATATAGTAAATGATAGTTCATAAATGTAATAATTGTTTGTGTGATAGACTACAGGCTCTGTACTAAATTTAACAATTATTTATTAAACACTAAATATTAAATTTAAATAACAATTTATAATTTATAATAACCAGCTTTTCAAAATAACAGTTGCAATGTGCAATTTTAACAAACTATACAAATATTTAAAAATATTTGTGCTAAAAAGTGCAAAACAACATAACTGAATTTTAACAAACACTATACAAACTATAAAACACTGAAGTGCAAAAGAAAGTGCAAAACAACAACTGAATTTTAACAAACACTATACAAACTATAAAACACTAAAGTGCAAAACAACATTGTCAAAATGCAGAGGTGGGAATTTACTTGAGTAAAAGTACTTTTCTGAGTTCACAAGTTTTGGGATGTCCCTACGTATGACAAAAATTATGAGGTTAAGGGAGTTCATATCTTAACAGTGAGCATGATTGATATTTTCTTTACTCTTTCTATTTGTTTTATAGGTAACTGTTAAGAAAATCACGTGCAATCGTCAAACTTATAGCTATTAGACAACCACTTTGTAAACGCAACTAGCCTTGATAAGAACACATTACGCAAAATAATTTCAGATACTTCAAGCGAACAGTTGATAGGTTGTTCTAGTATTTTTAGAATTTAGATTATTTTGAATAATTATCTTACCTCGATGCGACAGGTTGATTAGCGGCAATTCAAATGCCAGATGAAAGTTTTTTTATTTTTCCCCATATAAAGAATGATGACATTCAACCACCAGATGCCGCTGTTCACACGATTCGGAGGCTTATCACATATTTAAAGATTGAAAGGGAGAAAACAGGACAGAGTAACACGGCGGATATCGCTCATATAAATTTTTTTGACGACGTAGTTAAGGCAGCAGGCGTGTGTCGCTTAGTTCCAAAGTGCTGCGGGAAATCCTGGATGTGTACATTCATGGAGGAAAATGCAATCCAGGGACTTCACTGATACTGTTTAGGTAGACATATTGCTGTGTAACTTTTTCCATGCTCAAACAGCAACATTACACTAAATAAAATGTAAAAAAAGCATAAGGTCCTTTTTAAACAGCACAACAGTTTTCAACATTAATAATAATGTTTCTTGAGCACCAAATCAGCATATTATGCTGATTTCCGAAGGATCGTGTGACATTAAAGACTGCTGAAAATTCAGCTTTGCAATCACAAAAATAAATTCATTTTATAATCATGCAAATAGAAAACTTTAAATTACCAATATTACTGTTTTATTTTCATTTTATGCTCTACACTGTCATTGAGTCATCTTGTTTACATGGTAATATTAAAGTCGCCTGGATGTAAATATGTTTAGGCTGGAAGATTTTGATGCAGAAGAGGAGGATGAAGAGGCTCTGATTGAGCAGCGACGACAACAGCGGCTTGCAATCGTACAGGTAACACAATACAACAGTCATCCTGAGGCACAGTAACTTGCTTTTATTGAGAGATATAATTTTGTATTATAAAACTGTTCTGTTTTGATATAGAAATATAAAATGGTAAATGATGACAGTAATATGGGCTCCATGGCGTCAGAACCCAGCAGTCCTCAGAGTAGCACCCGCAGCCGTTCACCCTCCCCTGATGACATCCTGGAACGGGTAGCGGCCGACGTGAAGGAATATGAGCGGGAGAATGTTAACACTTTTGAGGCCAGCATCAAGGCCAAGCACAACCTCATCGCTCAGGAGAAAGAAGGTGGTGTAATCTGGCTGAAGTTGGCACATTAGCAGGGTTCTTGCTTGAACAGTTTTCAGGAAATGTTTCAGATTGTAGGGACAATTTTGAATTTATGTGGTCTTTCTCATAATGACACAAAGAATCTATAAGCTAATGCATGACTAACTATTTATTGTATTTTATGCAGGAGCCAACCCAAAGAAGCCCTCGGCACCTGACATGTTCACTGAGTCAGATGACATGTTTGCTGCAGATTTTGACGTAAACTTGGTTTACTTCGTTTTTTTCTTACGGCATTAGATTAAACCAGTTACCAGTTGGTTACTTTGAGAGATCAGACTTATGTGTCTCTCCCACCCACAGAGTGCCAGACTCAGGGCTGCAGGCATTGGAAAAGACTTCAAGGAGAACCCCAATCTCAGGGACAACTGGACCGATGCAGAAGGATACTACCGTAAGCCTTATTTAAGTTTAATACATTTTTAAAAAACCTTTAAAGCTTTGCTTCTTTTCCAAAGAAAATATATTTTAAATGCAAGAATGAATCATTAAAAACAAATCTTTTAAGGTGTGAACATTGGTGAGATACTGGAAAAGCGGTATGAAGTGTATGGGTACACTGGACAGGGTGTGTTCAGTAATGTGGTCAGAGCTAGAGACACTGCCCGGGCTGGCCAGGAGGTGGCAGTCAAGATCATCCGAAACAATGAGCTCATGTAAGTATCCTACTAAACAATGACCATCTCTGTGACTTTGCTTTTGTGTTTTTTTATGTTAACTAGGACTGTCGATTTAACACATCAATTTTGACCCCCTAAGCTTGCCACGCCCTGACTCATTGCATCCAGTTTAGTTACAAACATGATGCAGGGCAATGACTGACTGCATGATGAAGTCTATTAGAATGCATAAAAAATACCACTAAAATTCAAGATATGAGGGCAAAATATATACCGTGAAACCGGTTTTGTTTTTAAATATACCGTGATATAAATTTTTGGTCATTTTTTAAATACCCATGCTACCTCTGAGCTGCATTAAACAGTCTATGTAAATATACCTAAATGTCACTTCAGGTGCAGCTGAACTAAAAAAGAAAATGTTATGGCCACATTGTAGCCAAAATTGTGTAATAAATTCTATGTTGAATCAAAATATTTCTTTCTAAAGCTACTTTTTGTAATGTCTTTTGTAACACTTTTCTCATCCAACACAATGACTTCAAATCATATTTTTGGGGGAGTTTCTCAGCCAAAATTGATTGTTTAATTTGCAATTTAATACATTTTATGGACTTTTTCATAAAGTTCAGTCACTGTAGTCCTGGCTCAGAAAACAGTTTGTATTCAATAGTTTAATTTGTTGTCTGATTGCAGGCAGAAGACGGGACTGAAAGAACTTGAGTTTCTGAAGAAGCTGAACGATGCAGATCCTGACGATAAATTTCATTGTTTGCGTCTCTTCAGACACTTTTACCACAAACAGCATCTCTGTTTGGTGTTTGAACCTCTCAGGTACTTCGTGTTCTGTGTGTGTGTATGGGAGAGTGTTGTGGAAAATGACAAATGCTAGTGCAAAGTGCCCGTGCAAAATCCGTTTTGTGTGTTTAGTAATTGTTGGTTTGGTGTGTTTGAGTGCTCATTGTTACAATTACACAGCAAAAGTTCAGTGACATTTTTATTTGTGCATGGTAGAAAGCAAATACTGATACTGACATAATTACATATAATAAATAAGGAAATTTGAACTACACGATTCAGGGAGCAGGCTGCGCTGTGAACTCACAGAAAACGCTTTGAGCAAACAGTTTGTGAATACCGATAGGCTACTACTACTAATGATGGCCGTGAAAGCAAACCAAGAACGCTCCTTTACAATCGCTGGAGTTGTCAATCAAACCGCTGTGCTGGAGCTGTCAATCAATCAGCGCAAGTTTATCACTGAATGAGTTCTGTACTCTCGCCAAAACTCCCGTTAGAATAAACGAATATCCTATTTACATTGTTTTCACTGTTATGATGAAACCATTCGTTAGTGTGCAGAATCAAGTTACAATGACGAGATCACTGCATTCATGTGCTCAATATGTCGGTGATCGACTACAATGCTCATCACTGCAACCTTTCATGCCACGATCTAAATATAATGCTATAATCAACCCTTTTCACGATTAGTTAACCTTGAGAACTGTAATAGTAAAAACATGCTAAAAGTTTTTAAGAGTTCCACTTGTAATTCTAGCTATTTCATATGCAAAAATATTGGCCAATCACAGCAGTGGGCGTTTACACTGAAGTCTTGCAGCAGACACGCCCCTTCAAACAGAGCGTTCAAATCAAAGGGCTAAAAGCAGGGTAGGAAAAATGCCTTTATTTCTAAATTTTTACTATTTTTATGTAAAAATCATGCTAACATTTTAAGTGCGCCCCATGAAACATAAACCAATGCAGGTCATGACTCCTTTAGTTAAAACGTATTTTTTTATTTTAAAATATAACTGCTGGATTAACTTTTTTTTTTCTTTTTGAAAAAGAAACATCTAAAAGGAATATGACTGACTATGATTTGGTTATTTGAGACAATGTTGGGTATTGCCATTTGAGCTGATGCTGAAGAGAATGAACAGCGTAATCTGAAGTGTTTTGCTAGCGGGTTAATAAACTCAACTAAACGCATTCTATATGAGATTTGATACATGCAACATAAAAATTATATTATGACTTGCATTTGCACAAAAGGATGTGAATGCTCACGTGAACTTGACCGTGCATGTCTGAATGTGTACATCCATTGTGAATGTGCTCTTCTCATAACAACAATGCTGAAACACAGGCACCTAAAGCACAAAGAATTCGATAACAGTAGTGTTCTCATTATAATGTTATGCATATGATATATTGGTTGTGCTGCACATCTTGCACTTAACTGTATTTTCATTATCAATGTAATTCCAAGGCATTACTGTGTGCGCTATAGTATCACTTTTTCATCAGGAACCGCCCAAAATGCTGGAATAGCCTATCAGAAAAAAATAACAATCATCGTTTTCATGATCGATCGCCGCTGCCCCGTCTGAGTACTTGTGCACATCCCTAATAAATATTAATGTTGATAAGGTCTCTCTCTAACATGTAATGCATAACTAATAATCTCAAAGATAATGCAAAAGTTATTCTCAGCTGTTCTTTGCCATATTTGTGTCTCACAGTATGAATCTGCGGGAAGTGCTGAAAAAGTATGGTAAAGACGTGGGGCTACACATCAAGGCAGTGCGTTCCTACAGTCAGCAGCTCTTTCTGGCACTCAAACTACTGAAACGCTGCAACATCCTCCATGCTGACATCAAACCAGACAACATACTGGTTAGCATCATTTATATGGCCCCTGACTCCAAAGATGAATTCATTTTCTGACTCACTCACTCAACTCTCTGTCTGCAGGTGAACGAGTCAAAGACAATTCTTAAACTCTGTGATTTCGGCTCTGCATCCCATGTTGCTGACAATGAAATCACTCCCTACCTAGTCAGCAGATTCTATAGGGCACCTGAAATCGGTAAGTTGCACTATAGTTGTGTGATTACAGCAGAACATGTGAACCATTTCTATGTGGGCCTAGTAATTGGATCTAACTTCTCTCTTCCTCCCTAGTTATTGGTAAACCATATGATTATGGCATTGATATGTGGTCAGTCGGCTGTACCCTGTATGAGCTGTACGCAGGGAAAATCCTGTTCCCTGGTGGATCCAACAACCACATGCTGAAACTGGCCATGGATGTGAAGGGCAAGATGCCAAACAAGGTACTGGAAATTTACACTGAGAATCTACATGGGTTCTTTTTCATAACTATAAAAAAGAGTTAGATTATCCTACTGCTCATAAAACATTCACTTCTAGATATAACTAGTTTAGATGGAAAGCATCTCAAGCTGAGTAGCTGAAGACATTACTGTAGCTGTACCCATTACCTCTTTCCCCTCCATTGATGGAATTTTCCCGCAATCCATGTTGTCACTGTTATACGTTAGGAGGCACTATTACTCATCTCCTGAAAGAGTACAGAATCTAGGACGGATCAAAACACATGGGAATAGGGCTGGGCGATATGGCCAAAAAAAAATATCACGATATTTTTTTTTATATCAGTCGATATCGATAATTATCGATAAATGTCAAATCTTTATTTATTTCAAGTTCAAAGACAGATTTTTACTCCTAAGTGAAAGCTGTAGAAACCAGAGCGCTGTGTTTTTAAACTACTCTTTATTGTCAGAACATATCATGACAAACAGGTGAACATTCACAAATCCGAGGTAGAACATTCAAACATTTGTCATTTTTCCTTAACAAAATAAATATCTTTATTTCAGTAGTATTAGCTTGAGTTAGGATGCAGATTTACTTTATACAATTTATGTTCATTAACAAAAACAGTAACATCTGTTAAAAAAAAGTAACAACATTATTTTTATTTGGTAAAATGTAATATTCTTTAGTTTTATTAAAATTAACCATTGGTCATCCAGCATCATGCATTTAGATCATGATAACCACAGATAAAATGTAACTTTATGGTTCTATGGTATTTATGAAAACCAGTAACGTTAGCCTAAATACATTATTAAAAACTGTAATTATATTCCATTAGTCCTTTAATACATTGTCTACATTAATAATATTATACAATTCAATATATATATATCCCACATTTCATGGTGGAGTTAATATTACTAGGCTAATGTTACAGTAACGTTAAATCCGTGGTAAATGATGGGAATGTGTCGACGGAGAAGCCTTCTGACTGTATCGTTGCGTACAGTGTTTCTCATGTTCGTCAGCGCGGTTTCATCTGCCTTTAAACTGGTTTAAATCACGGAGACATTTGTGTTCCTCGCTGAATTCAAGCGCTTCTCACTGGATCTAGTGACCGAGACCGATCAGAGTAAACGCGTCTGCTCGAGTGAGCTCGCGCTGCGCTGCCGTTTGGACTTTGAGCCGAGCGGATAAAGGTCCGTGTGGCGCGCGCGGTTCAAATGAGATTCGTTCCGCTTTTGGCGCAAAAACATTATCGAACATTTATCGAACTCTTGATATCGTTTTATCGAGAAAAATCATATCGCGATAATTATCGTTATCGTTTTATCGCCCAGCCCTACATGGGAAGCAGAAACGAGTGATGGAAGCACATAAAATAACACGATCAAACATTAAATGGCATATAAATCGAAACTTCCTAATGTTACCGAATGAAATGTTTTTTTGTTTAAAAGCAGAGGTTAACAACTTTGTTGAGGTTAACAAACTGTTTAAAAAGAGTGATTCCCAGGAGGTTCGAGATTTAGCTGCTCCATGTCGTCCTTTGTCGCTTGTTGTGTCTAACCTATGCCACTGCCTCACCATAAATGCATCAAAATAGCCGGAGCAACTTTTTTCTATTTACGGATATGACGAGATGCGCACGGGCGAGTGATTAATGTACAGTTTCCAATGAAAACCATCCCGACGGGTCTAAAATATAAACAATTATAACAGGTTTCAATATTTTAATTCATTTTGAACAAAAAAAGTTCCATATTATACCTTAAGATAAAATTTTACTTTTTTGTATTATTGTATTCAAGTCTCTTACATGGTGTTTTATTTTTCATTTTTGTGTAGATGATCCGGAAAGGCCTGTTTAAAGACCAACATTTTGACCAGAACTTGAACTTCCTGTACATCGAGGTAGACAAAGTGACTGAAAGGGTATGTTCTCAATTTAATTTACTCTTGATAAACTATATCACTGCACACATCTGCTTCCTGTTTCTTACCCTTCTCTTCCTCTTGCACTTTCTTTTAATCTTTCAGGAGAAGGTAACTGTGATGAGCACTATTAACCCCACTAAAGACCTACTTGCGGACATGATCGGGGGTCAGAGGTTACCTGAGGATCAAAGGAAGAAGGTCATGCAGCTGAAGGATCTGTTGGATGGGACTCTGATGCTGGACCCTGCTAAACGCATCAGCATCAACCAGGCCCTGCAGCACCCTTTCATTCAGGAGAAGATATGACACTTTCACCTTTCACCTTTGACCATCTTTTGTTCCAGGACTAAGCCAACAGACTCCAACTCAGAATGTTCAGAACCATCAAAAGACTTTCAATTTTCTATTTTTATTCATGTTTTTCTAGTGATTTTTTTTTTCTTTTGCCAGTCATTTGATTCGGATCTCTCAGAATGATCTTGTTTTTATTGTACATATCCACACATTGTCATTCACTGAGACGGAGAGGCATGTTTAGCAGATATCGGACTTTGTCTTATTTAACTTCAAAAGTGATCGAACTGTGCAGAGTGCAGCATTTAAAAGGTTAGTTGAGTTGTTCAGATATTGAATGTGATAAATGGCTAGGCAAGCACATCAGAGGGGTATTCAAAGACCAATTGTTTTTGACATTAGCAGATTATAATCCAAATGTGCCCCTTTTGTTGACCGATTAAACCAGTGGCTTCAGTTTAAACTCCTTTTATCTAATCAGTGCACGGTTGACTTTAACTGCAGATTCACCAGGTGATCAGAACTTTTGCTGGTTAGTAACTTCAAACAGACTCCTTCCTATTGAAAACAATACGCAAACAGACTCCTTCCTATTGAAAACAATACGCAATAGTTTAACACTTACAGTTGTTTAAAATGTTGGTTTTGGTGTAGTACATTTACCTCAATTGGTACTGAATTTCTAGTGTGATCTATTCTTGTCTCATTTTATTGACTTTACAAGCCTGTCCTATTGGGAGATACATTTTAGGAATAATTTAATTTACAAGAACAAATTAAATCTTTGTAAGTTGTCACTTGTTTTGGACAGTCAGCTTAATGGCCAATTTACCTCAATTCACTATTTCCAAAAACTCCAAAGGTCTCATTTTAACTGAAATATCTACTTTTTGGTTCAAACGTTTCTAATGGTGTCCATCAGCAAACTGTTATTACTAGTTATCTCTGGGGTTTGAATATTTATATCCATCTTCAGCATAACAGTATTTATGCACCTGTTAGAGATTAAAATGTTTGTTTTCCAAGTCCCTAATGTAAAGGTTTCTGATATGAAGTGCCTCCCTTTTGTGACCGAATTGAACCATAATAGAAAGCCTCTCACAGACGGGTCCTGACAAACCGATGATCGTTTTTTTCCCCCCTCACAATGTAAATACTTCACAGTTGTTGCTGTGTAAAACGTGTTTTTTGTTTTGTTTTTTTCTATTTGGGAATTTTTTTTGGGGGGGACATAATAAACTCGAAAGATAGGATTGTGAAGAAAAAATGACACCTTGAGTGTTATTTTAGTAATAAAAGGTATACATTTTCTGATGTTTTAACTAATGTGTAATCTGTTAGTCAACTGCAGCTTTCGTAATCTTTGGCTTCTTGAGAGTGCTGAGCCATCAGACACATGCTGAGGCCTTTTCTTTTTTGACTCCCTAATGCAGTCATTTTGATTTCTAGGTGGAAACCTGCAAAAACATTCTGCCTCAGACTTCCTGATCTACCAACTCGCCCACAAGGTTTAGCTGACACATACAGATTGAGGTAGTGAAACCAACTACAAGTTGTAATAATATTGTTGCTGCAAGTGGTTATTCTGACTCCTCTGACTTACAGACGTAGTGATGGAATGAAAGTAGCAACACATTTAATTTCATATGGTGATGTACATCCGAATCTAACGGGCACTTGATTCTATCATTGATTGTTGAAAGTATGGCCATTGGCTGTTGCACTCAAAAAAGAATGCGAGCTTGCTGTCGTTTGTAGAGGGATGCTGTTTAAGTAGACTAAATGATTGGAGATGTATTTTATACGTTATCAGAGAGAAGTTTTTCACTAGAAGATTTAGATATCTAATTTTGATTAAACATTACGAGGTCAAAAAGAAAAATTAATATTACAACTTTATTCAGCTGCTATAGGTATCTTTAACATTATCTTTAACATTTACATAGACCATTAATAAGCATTTCGTCATCATTCGTCATAAAGATAAAACAAATGAGATTAATCTTTAGACACATCTGGAAATTACAGGATAGTAACATATTCCCTTGTTTAAATTGCACATTTATTAAGCGGCGCTTCTAGTGTACCTCCAAGTCTCATCCCTCTGTTCATTCTGAAGTAGCGTATAGATAATCAGTTACATTGTGGGACGTGTTTTCCTCACACACATATGATGATACATGAAGTATTATCACACATCCACATTTGATCATTATTTGTTCATGGATAAGAGTCTCCGGAGTAGCTCAACGATATTTATGAACAAAACAGCACAATGGATTGTTCCATTAAACCAGACACTTCAATGATAATTCCTCTTCCAATTATTTATATTTTTTATTAAAAATGCTGCACATATGATGGCAAATGATTTTGTTAGGAGGCTAAATAATTTAAGCTTCAGACCATTTAGCAAACCACATGTGACCACCTTGTAAATTATGGCTTTAATTGAAGATTTGGGAGCAATTGACCTTTTTTTGAAGACAACTTAAAGTTTCCTTTTTTTATCACATATTTTATCACAACGTTTTTCCTGCATCCATCATTTTAACTTCTTTTATTGTACTTACAAACTACTGTATGGTATTTTTTTATTTATTACAAGAGTTAGCCAACATTCTTCGTACCGAGTGTTCAACATGGTTGAAATGTAGAGGAACCCCAGACAAGGACATCCTAATGGGAACTTATGCCTTTGCCTGGCAGATTTGTCAGTATTCATAAATGACCCTTTTTAAGGGGCGTCCTCGATTGGCTCTGCAGCAGGAGTTGGACACACAAACTCAACAGGGATGAGATGATGTTAGAATTCAGTGAATGAGCAGCTGAAAACTAAGAGAAGATGAATTGTGTCTTACTAATCTGAAAATGTATTGACTTGATTAAATGTTTTAAGCTTACATTAAATATTTTACAGAAGCTGCAAGGAAATGCGCAGAAATTTCCATATTTTACATTGTGAAATTGAATAGGGTACACAATATTACAAAATGTACATTTGCAAATAAACTATAAATATACATATACAGTATATATATATTATATATATATATATAATATATATATATATATATATATATGCATATATAATATTTATGTAGGTTTTGAAATGACAAAGACAGCTGTATAATTAAGCAATACAGCTGAATTATTATTTGTGCTTCTCGTAGCAACAGTAGAGATTTATTTTTTATTTGAATCAGTGTTCTGCATGAATTGGTTGGTTGAATGATTTAATGACTCACTCAAAGTGAGTGGCTGAGTCTGAAATTGCACACTTTTCATGAATGAATGATTGCTGGACATTGTTTCTGAAGCAATCTGTGTTTTTGATGGAAACCGGTTGAATGAATGACTCAGTGACTGGCCTGGATGTAACCTGCATACGCCTTCAAGAGAACAACAATGTCTTGCCTTTACTCCAGTTTTTAATGCAAAATTATTCCAAGTTTCTCTGGTTACTGGCTCTGATTTAGTCCTCTGTGTTGTTGGCAGTGCTCTGTTCTTATTTGCAGTGGGCATGTTAAACATCAGTTTGTGTGTTTTTATCTGTTTCCATTAGTGTACTGCCCAGTCTCCCATGATACTCAATAAATCATGAAACATACAGCATCTTTTCCTCATGACTTTTTTTCTCCTGCCACAACGCTGACTCAAGTCTGCCGCAATGATGGCCAGCTGATCATAAAACACTTCCTGTTAAGAAATAGTTCTAAACAAATATAATACTAATCTTTTAGTATTATATGTTATTAGTAAGAACAATAACATTTATGATATTTTAATGTTCATTCGTGTTCAAATACATTTTCAAAGTGGGCTGAAAGGTCAAATTTAGCTACTGTAACTACTTAAAATCTTGTCAAAAGTGTCAAATAAGAACAGTTATAACAATCATCTGGTGTATACAACAGGAATTATTTTGAATTTATGAATTGGAAAGAGCCTATTTGCTACATGCAATACCCATTTTGACTTATTCAACCTTCACAGTATAATTATTTAAACTGTATAAAACTTGTGATTATAAATGAGAAGTGAAACGGAAAACAATATTCCTGTGTGTTTTAAGTGAGCTATTGAGAACAAAATGAAGAACAGCATCTCTTATACTTAGAGGAAAATTATGTCAGTGATTCACGAGCTCATGACAAATGTCACAAGAAAGTCACAAAAACTCCTGATGAAAAGAAAAACTGACGAAGCAGCTGTCATCAAAATCCTACAGCTAGTATTTTCATATTTGATAAAGATACATGCACATGAACTGTAATACTCACTTTCAAATTAATAATAAGTAAAGTTAACTGTGTTTAACGGAAAGCAACAATCTGTTTTCTTTATGAATAAATTATTCAATAAAACTTTCTCAATAAGCAATTCTTTATTTGGCCCTACATCAGATTCGATTTAATTTCTGACACCAATCCCAGATTTCACAATTAATTAACTTTAACAGATGAGTGAGTTGTATTTTTTTCTCATTTAAGTTTAACAGACGAAGAAATTGATAATAATTTTGAGAAATATGTTTAACCCTCTGGTCCTCCTCATTTAGTTGGGTCATATAGCAGTTTCGTCGTGACTGTGGAGAGCGAAGGTTCGTATCTCACTGGATTTGTCATCTATAAAGGTTAAAGAAAAAAATTAGCTGGGGTGCGGTGTCCCTCACAAAAATGCGAGGACATTTTGTGAGAGCCCGATATCCAAAATGGCTGCCGTCAGCCAAGCTGGAATTTGGGAGCCACACGTGTAGTTTTCGCAGTCAAAAGTGACGAACACCTTTAATTTAACTCTCCCCCCCAGTAATATCAATGTAGTATATTTTTGTTCAATAATATTTTTTTTATTTGGAGAGAATTGTAGGGATACTAATTAATATTTTCAATAATTATGATAATTTTAAAAAAAAGTATTTTAGGCTGTTAGAATATAGACAAGGCCTTTAACATTTTTGAAGGCAGATCAGTGCCATCTGATGGGAGTAAAAAAAGAAAAACATATGTAATGCAATGGTGTAACCAGAATATATATATATATATATATATATATATATTAAAGAAGTAATATATATATATATATATATATATATATATATATTAAAGAAGTAATAAAGTAGTATACAGAAGTAATTAAAATAGTGCTAAATGTGAGACTTGACACTGCAGAGTTAACCGAGAAAGTCGTTGTCATGGAATTCCCCTCATCTCTCTTTGGAGAAGGATCACACAGTGTGGTCTGAGATATTCTGTATCCTCAGCGGAAAGCTGTTCTTTTTTCAAACCTCATATTGGCATTATTCCTTTGAAAAATAAAGTGAGATTGATGTCTACAGCTCTTTTAGTCAATACATTTTTAACAGAGAAGATTTGACTGTGGCCACGATTAACAAATACACATCTGAAGAATGGGCTTGGGGAGTCTGGGAATAAAGGAAAATAAAGACGGAAAGGAAGGTCTGAAACATGAAAAGGCGTCTCTGATCCCTTGCCAGGACCCCCACACAAACATTTGAGCAGTCTCGCAAACCACAATGATCTGGTAGTTGCATGCCTCTTTGGTGAGGTCACACTAAAGGTGTTTCCACCAGTCTGCAGTAGACAAATATTCATATTTTTTAGATTGGAGTAAGAGGGTGTTCCTTTATGTATTAGATGTTCCTCTATGAGTTGACCAGCGCTGCTTAATTTAAAAGAGAGCTTTGATTTACATTTTTTTTCAAATTGCTTACACACTAAAAGTGAAATTTGAGGCTCACTCAGTGAAACCATTCACTCATGCATCTAATCTTCAGACCAAGTCTGCAAAAACACATTATACTCTTTACACTCAGTTTGCAATTGTAAAACAAACTAAATTAGTTTTTAACTAAACACAGTTCTCTACATTAGAAACATCACTCAAAACTAACAGCTCTTGTGTTTCATTTAGAATTGAAATGCATTAGAACACACTGCCATTTCTTTACATCCCTGAGATTTGGACTAAGGACCAGAATGTCACTAGGATTTGTGATTATACTCTCCATGAAGCAAACTACATCTCATTTAGTCTCAGCGGCCATTTGGATTTAATCCCAAGGCAGTCCTTGCTATAGAAATGTAAAAAAATGCTCATGTGGGAGTATGAAAGAGATGTAATTTTGCATGTGCTTTTAGTTGACTTGTCCTATGATGTGATATGGTGTACTTTATCTAAATTCTATATTTTAATAAGTATTTATCTATTACATTTTTGGGTATTAAATAAAATTAACAAATTTGTAATGTATACGTGTAATGTACTCTAAATTCTATATTTTAAACAGCATTTTTCATACAGCTTTATGTAGAAACAGCAATTTGCATTCAGCTTATTTTGTAATCTAATGTTTTGGTCTAAAAAGTTTCATATATTCTTAGTATTTGGATGAATTGTGTTTTAAATCCCAGATATTCTATGTAGTCTCAGACTTTCTGGCTTTTGGATTGTTCTATAGAGCAACTTAAAAAGTCAGACAGTGTAGATGGTCAAATTGAGCCAAATTTGTCTATGTTCAAGAGCTATAGCTCTCCTATTTTTTCTTCTTTATGTTAAACAACGGTGGAACACTCCACCGTTTTTTGAAATAGGGCTTATTCACCGTCTTTCCTACATTTAGATAGGTGGGCAAATGCATTTTTGTCTCAGTGCATGCATTGTTTTAGTTTGGCAGGGTCGCCGCTAGCTTAGCTTAGCATAATGAATGGAATCCTTTGTTGCCAGTTAGCATGTCCTGAGTAAAAGTGATAAAAAAAAACAAAAAAACCCACCTAATTACTTCTTGTGGCCTGTGTATTCACAACGAGTAAAAATAGAGATGCAGATTAAGACTAGGCGATTTCCTAGGCAGATAATGACTTGGGACTATATTAGGGTGAAGCACAGGCGAAGCACTGCTACTTGGGTGCAGAGATATCACGCAACACCTGAAATCCGTCAAAATACCGGCGTAACCTGCACCGAGTATCTTTGCTTTTGGATTGTGTTTATTTTAAGAAGTTACAGCAAACATGGTAATTGAAAATTATCACTTACTCTGTGGACAGCTGTCCATTGGGTCCATTTGGCGTGGGGCGTTTTTTCCAGTTTACTTTATCGCACAGGGAAAAAAAAGTCGAGGACTACAGGATGGATCCTGGTCATCGATGGCAGTACCTTGTCCCACTCACCACAGCACAGGCAACATCCTCCTCCTGTCGTTCTATTTCCAAAGCACGCAGCTCTTCTTCTGAAAACTCTGGTTTATAAAGGTATGGTTCTGGATCTTGACTGTCTGAGTAGTCACCCTCTTCATCTCTTACAAAATCAGCCATGTTCATCACCATTCACTGTAGCGAGCTACTATTCACGCCGGTATGTTGACGGAAGTTGTGGGATTTCAGGTGTTGCGTGATATCTCTGCGCCCAAGTAGCAGTGCTTCGCCTGTGCTTCACCCTAATATAGTCCCAAGTCAATATCTGCCTAGGAAATCGCCTGGTCTTAATCTGCATCGCTATTTGTACTCGTTGTGAATACGCAGGCCACAAGAAGTACGGTAATTAGGTGGGGTTTTTTTATTTTTTTTATCACTTTTACTCAGGACATGCTAGCTGGCAACAAAGGATTCCATCCATTATGCTAAGCTAAAGGCGACCCTGCCAAACTAAAACAATGCATGCACTGAGACAAAAATGCATTTGTCCATGTAGGAAAGACAGTGAACAAGCCCTATTTAAAAAAACAGTGGAGTGTTCCTTTAAGAAAGACTAGATGTGTATTTTGTGCTTAGGCTATAAGATCTAAGGTTAAGATTCTAAGAAATAAATTACCCATTAACCTTTGACAAGGGTGTCATTTGCAAATCCCTCCATCTTATAATCACTTGAAAAAGGATACGAATCTCCATGTGTATCTTTTTCTTATCCATAAATTCTCCTCTGGCCAAGGCCATATGCCGAAGGCGTGCTCGCTTGCTCCCTCGATTCTTTACAATTTCCCTCTCATGCCCTCAACTCAGAAACCCATAAAACTCTTCATTTCGGATGTGAGAAAACGGAAAACAAACCAGGAAGACAAAAGGACAGAGGCATCTGCTGGAGACAAAGAACATCTGCAGCCATTCCACTCAATCAATTCCACAGCAACTGGGACCAAGGGTGAAGACAGAGCACCCATAACTCTGAACGCTGCCCCGCTTGTAGACACAAGCACACAAAGCCCAGGACAGGGATGCAGAAATCAATGCCAACAGAAGGCTATAGGTTTGTTTTTAAAAACACTGTAATGGATTGTGGTCAGAGTTTAGAGACAGCAGCTGGAGTCCCATGTTTAATGGGACATGTGTCTGGCAGCAGACAGACAGGAGTGCTGGCAGTGCTCAGGACGCCCACAGTCTAAACGTTTAATGTGTTCTAATGGCAGTTTTGAATTTGGATGTTTTTATGACAAATGTAGATAGGCCACTAAAAGATTAGCAGTTAAGGAGTGGTGCCTGGTCATGTGATCCCAACATTGCGCTGCTATGACAGGGTCCGGCAGGGAGAAGAGAGGAAGATCTTGATTAAGCAAAGATTTATTAACAAGACAAAACAAAAACAAAACAAAAAACAAAAAACAAAGACAGTAATTACAAAAGGCAAAAAGTCAACAGCTAAGCACAGCACAGAAAATAAAGGACCAAGAACTGAATCAAACTGAGGGTTTAAATACACAAGAAAATGGGGGAACAATGGAAACAGGAAATAAGGCAAAAGAAAACAGGAACATACAACATAAAAGTTCATGGAAATAAAACTAAACAATACATAATTACTTATGTTACATCATTTTAAAATGATTATGTTTGAATTTTTTTTCTTTTGTTCTTTTGATTTAAAGTAGGCCTACAATTAGTTGTATGTGTTGTTAAAGCTACACTGTGTATGAATTACTCCCATCTAGCGGTGAAATTGTATATGAACTGAATATTACTTTCTAGCCCCTCCCATTCCGAGGGCGTTTTAACTCCTATGGTGGCCGTATTATTTCAAATCTGCCGGCAGTCGCGAGTAATCTCCCCCTCGCATTCGTCATGGTGCCACTGAGTGTAAACGCGAAAGGCGAATTTCCAGGTATGTCCCTCTTTGGCTAATGTATTTTTAAGATGGAGGCGCAACATGGCTTCCGCAGCACATTCCAGCGACTCACTCGTATGTATTATACATAGCAGATTCTACGCTTACGAGAATACTTGATTAGTTGTTAGAAATAATTATACATTAATGAGCACATACAATTTTGAAAGAACAAAGTGTTTTTTGCTAAGAATCAACTTAAAAAAATTATACAGTGTAGCTTTAAAGGAACCGTATGTAAGATTGTGGCCAAAACTGAAAACCCTTGGGCAGATTTAGGGGTGGATCAAGAGTGCGTGCGTATTACATGCCATAAAGTGCGTATCATGCACGCAAAAACTGCATATCATATGCATGCTAAAATATTTTTGCCGTATAAATGGCACGAGAAATAACATTTGTCGTATAGATATGCACTTTCATTAAAGACAGACCCGGAAATGGATTTTACATCTGAATAGGTCACACGGTACACATGGTGGGACAAGTGACTGTGATGAGCGAGTCATTAACTATTCAACCGATTTGTTCAAAAACGTTGATTGAATACTCACTCAACTTCTTGAACTGTTGGGGGATGTATGGAAATTCAGCCATCTTGGTCTTGTGATATTGCTAAAATACCTAATTATAATAAAACAGCAGTTCCTTGACTGCGGCGAAATCATCTGCCACCAATTTTAGAGTTAACAACACATCCAAGTACAGTGTCTTAAATTGCCTCTGCTCTCCACATCCAAAACGGCTGCAAATAAGGACAAGAGCCTAAATATTCTGCCACTGTAAACAGTTTGGAAAGTGTGTTCCAACACAACTCAGTTACGGCCATGAGTCCCTCATTCACATTTTTAATGTGTTGGCATATTCTATCTCCAATGCGGATAAGCTTGAGTCCTGCCTGTCCAGGAAATACTTCTCCTGACCGTACACTTTTATGTGCAGCATGTTTAGTATTCCTTGAATGCGTCCCTGACCATATAAATTCATCACACTTGTGCTTAGGCATTTATAAGGGCTGTTTATGGCACATTTCTATGCATAATTTCCCTCATAAAATACGAGGGAATCTATCAAACTTGCCATAGCCAATTGATATTGACCCATGCTTGGAGAAGATGAGAATTTAAACATTAACAATACATTGCTTTTAATGAGATTAAGATGAAGCTTTTAGATTTATAAGAATGAAGATGTCTTTTGAAAATGGCATTTATTTCAATAGACATGTAGGCTGCTGAATATAGCTTGTGTTTGTTTAATTACGTAATAGGAAAAGAGTCATTATTTTTGAGTGTATCATGTGATACAGTCAAATTGTGTTCCATTATTTAATAGAATAATGGAACACTAGTATCATATAGCCTATAATTATGCAAATATTTATAATGAATGAATTACATTTAATGAGGCAATTTAAATGACTATCTGCCTAATTGAACAGCTTAATCTAATGTGGTCATTCAGACCATTACATCTTTAGGCCACTGAAAAAAAAAAGTTTTGTCAGTTCAATTTAGAAAATGTTCATAACATTCCATTGTTTTATGTTATAAACCTAATAAAGTAGTTACATCAACAAAATGTTTATTTAAAATTAAAGCAACAACACATGTTAACTTTGTACAGTGTATTCTGTTTGTGATATTAATTAACATTGCTATGATTAGTTTTCAATAAGCTCTTCATAATGTCTGTGATATCTTAATATTACATCATTTTAAACTTACAGAAATATATTTTGTTAAAGAAAATCTACTCAAGATTTATTTCTTTATTACTTTGTTTTTCTAGAAATCCTCAAAAAATTTATGTTTTTGTGTTCCTATTCAGGAAGTGTAAAGCCCATATAGCGTACACAGAGTGCCATAACTTCAAGCATATATTTTATGTATTGAGAAAAATTAAAGGGATACTTTCAGGATTTAGCATTAAGCTTTGTATCAGTAGAAAACCTGTAGTATTTATCAATTACCGTGCTTCCCTCCCTCATATCCCCCTGAGACAAGAGATTTATGTATTTTTTGTCTGTAAAAAAATCCTCCGATGACGCAAAAATCGTCATTTTGCGTCATCAGAGGATTTTTTAGCCAGAGGCTAAAAACTACAGCCAGTAGAAGGCGCTAGATCCCCATGTTTTCAACCCGCCGCTAGAGAGGATCTCACTCACAGAATGTACAAATAGTGTCAGCCATCTTTTTTTGGAAGCTGAGCTAACAGGTTCTTATTCTGTGGAGAAAGCTGAGTAGTAGCGGTTACCATCCTCCTTTTCCCGGACATGTCCGGCCGTCGAGATCGCCCCAAAATGTCCTGGATTCGGCTTTTGCTTTCTGCAGTCGCCATTCATTGTTTACATGCACACCTTTTGTTTCAATCTAACTGAATTCATTCCGATTGGTGAATCTGAATGTAGTGTTTACATGAACGCTAAACAAGTGATAGGTTAATGTGCGTTTTAACATTGCTAAGAAAATTCCCGCTCCTCCGTGAGAGATACAAGAACGGTGCGTCTCACAGGTGTCACTCATCAGTAATCACGTCACCGGCCTCGCGTCGTTCTCCCTCGGCCCTCAGTCTCATCCTGCTCGCCACAGTAAACATATCGCGACTGTAGAACGCAAAAGCCGAATCCCGGACATTTTGGACGGTCTCGAAATCCTGGGCAGACTCGTCACAGAGACTCACTCGTAGCCTAGCCTTGTTGTTTAACTGCGCTCTCTTACCGGTAGGCGTGGCCTCGTAGGGCAGTGAAGCAAGTGCATTCTGGGAGTTCGTGTCTTTAGTCCACATGAGCCACAAATTCATTTTCTGGATTTTCTCAGTCTAGAAGGCTCCAAATTCAAAAATAATTTCACATTTCTACTACATAAATTACCCATTTTAAATAGACATTCATCTTTACAGAGGTGATGTATCCCTTTAAGTGCACAGGAAGAGACATGTACATGACAATGGTGTAATGGCTATTTGTGTTTCTTCATGCATATAAATAGAGATGTGTCCTTTAAAACCACACATTAGCTCTCATTGGATTAGAATAGAATGATAGATTGATAAATAGAACAAGTGTGTGTGCGTGTGTGTGTGTGTGTGTGTGTGTGTGTGTGTGTTTACTTATTATATCTCCCTGATGTAAATTTTTTAACCTTCTTTTGCCCTTTTTCCACTTTTCTGTCTATTTTATTGCATAAACCAGATTATAAACCAAATATCTGTAAATTACTGATTGGCAAATATTAGCTTTATAGCAACCAACTTGGACTTTATGCTCAATTTGACTAGTCAGGTCTATTCAGAGACGTCATGTCTCAGTGGCGTGACCATTACTGCTGCTCTATGATTCAGAGTAAGAATGTCTATGTCAGTAACGAACACTCTACAATAATATCTGTCAGCACTTCAAAGCTTGTGTAATTTAAAATGAGTTGGCTTCATTTGCATCTTTCTGTGACTGAAGGTTTTGAATTTCAGCATCACTTCAGGAGGATGTGAATAAACAATAACCAGCAACTTTAGCCTGTGTTTCATTTCCTTGTTTAAAAAACTTCTATTGTCCCCCACAATTCGTAAATCACACATGCACAAATATGAAATCTTACATTTCATAATATGTGACCCTGGACCACAAAACCAGTCACAAGGGTACATTTTTTGAAATTGAGATTTATACATCACCTGAAAGCTAAATAAGCTTTCTTTGATGCATGGACTTGGCCGAGATACAACTATTAGAATATCTGGAATCTGAGGGTGCAAAAAAAATCAAAACATTGAGAATGACGCCTTTAAAGTTGTCCATTTATGTTCACGATTGTGCTGCATTCACTCACAAAAAATTGATGTTTTATATATTTACGGTAGTAAATTTACAAAATATCTTCATGGAACATGATATTTTCTTAATATGATTATTGCCATAAAAGGAAAATCAATAATTTTGACCCACACAATGTATTGTTGGCTATTGCCACAAACCTGTGGTGCTACTTGTGACTGCAAAGATAATAATAATAATAATAATAATAAAGACTTGACAGTGCATTACATTAAATACCTGTTAACATTTTTTAAACTATTCTAATGTAATTGCCGTAATAAATCAGAACTTAACGTTTAACATATAAAGCTATGAGTGAAATATTAATTATTTCGCAATAATTTGGTCTTGCTTTTATTTACCCAACATTTAATTAGAGGTATCATTTCTGCCTTAATTAAAACCAGCTATTAATTACAGCTGACTTTATAAGCTTTTATATGAGGCCATTATGATTGTTTAGTTTGTTTCAGACTGTGCTGAGGATATGATAGTGTACTGGAAGCACTCAACACGCATCAGAAATACATCAGTGAGCTCTCATGCCAAATGGGCATAACTGAAGAAAAATAACTCTCTGTCCTTCTCGTCATCTTTCTCTAAAAATTAAAAGATCCCTAATGACCTGAAAGGGCTGTTTTTTTGGAGGGAAATTACCATATCCATCGTTTGACAGCAGAAGAGTGTGTGTTTTATGCAAAAAATTCAAAGTATAAAATAAATAACTTTAATTAAGTAAGTTCTCAACAATCTAGCAATCAGAGCTTATCAATGATATGTGGATACCAGCAGCATTGGGATCAGGTGAGCAGGTTTATTTTCGAAGAGAATCAGCCAAACCTAAAAGAGGAATAGGAAGTAGTAGGAATTTAAAATAATAATAAGGAAAATACGGAAATTGTGGATTCATGACACAAATTATTTATCGGTTTTACTGATGTAATTGCTGTGATAATGTGAAAGTTAATTTCATTTATTTATTTTAAATGAATCCAGTCAAGTCATTTTATTAATTTTATCGTGTGCTTTAATGCAATAGAGGAAATGTTTGGTGCTAGTATTTTAAAATATTTTATTTCTGTGTTTTGTGTTGTACTGTGACACCTCTTGACTTCAAAAAAAGTTACAGAACACGTCTACCTTCATTGAAAAAAGATGTTAATTTAACATACATAACTTGTATTTTTAAACTAGGTAGCCTATTTAGTCCCAACAAATATATATATAAAAAAATATATATATATAATCGGACAACTTCCCTGCATTACAAAAATAATATAACTGTATTGTATATAGTATATAGTAAATTATTTTCATAGATTTTTATAGATTTTAAAACGACGTTTTTTTAAATGACTAGACTTCCCAAATATAGAACACATGCTCACACAGAATGACGTTCACTGGGTGTGAGTGAGTGATCAGTCTCTCTCTCTCTCTCTCTCTCTCTCTCTCTCTCTCTCTCTCTCTCTCTCTCTCTCTCTCTCTCTCTCTCTCTCTCTCTCTCTCTCTCTCTCTCTCTCTCTCTCTCAGATGTAAATTCCTCGCATAGCGCTTTGTGTGGAAGTGAATAAGAGGGAAGGAGGGGTGAAGACGCAACTTCTGCCAATAGAAGGAAACGCTGTCTTTTTTTATGTCTCAAACTCTCGGCCTTGTTTTCGGCGTCTGTTATTCACTCTGCTCAGCTGATTGAGTCTGTATTTTTCTGAGATTAATAACATCTAATGGTAATGGGACTAAAGAGGCTCAGTTGCCGATGCGTAGACTGCAACTGTCGCAATCCGTTATATTAAGTTGCATCAGTCATTTAGGAGAACGCGTAAACTTTTTGATGGATAGATGTGCGTAATTTGGGATAAACACGCGACGTTTTGGCACCAGCCACCACGCAAAAGAAAAACAAACGGACTACAGAAATGTTTAGGATATTTTAACTATATCACATATTTGCGCTATTCTTGCATATCCGTCGGCCACGTTTGAAGAGGTAAACGAATCGAAACCTTCCTTTAAAGTTAATTTAAAGGCTTTTTAAAATGCGAATATTTAAACACGTAAATTTGAGCGACTTAAATGTTGTTGAAGTTGAGCAGAACATCCACAGAATGCTGGAGTGAAGGCACTGAAGATGGCATCGGCGATTTTTGAGGGCACATCCCTGGTGAACATGTTCGTGAAGAATTGCTGGGTTAACGGGATCCGCAGGCTCATCATTAGAGGAGAGGAAGAGGAGTTCTTTGAAATAAGGACTGAATGGTCAGACAGAAACATCCTTTACCTGCACAGAAGCTCCTCGGATTTGGGAAGACTTTTAAAAAGACTCCTGGAGTGTTTTCCCGAAGACAGGCGAGATTTATCAAAGTGTCCTCTGATAGTAGGTGGGTGCAAAGTGTTATTATGAATAAAGTGCAATCAGTTCTACTTGACCAACTTTATGCTATTCTATTCTATTCTATCATATTCTATTATGTTGTTCAAATCTACTTATTTGAGGTGTAACGAAGTACAAAAACAAATTCTTAACATTTTATCATTTGTGTTGACTTTTACTATTATACGTCACTACATTTTAAAAGAGCAAATTGATACTTTTACTAAGATGTATTTCTTCAAACCCTTTCCTTACATCTGAGATTGCAAAGCTAATATATATATATATATAAATATCAGCCAAATAAGCTAAGCTCAATTCCATTTCTTTGAATCTGTCATTGATCTGAATGATTCATTCTAATCGATTTCTATTTAGGCTATTCAACTCTACCATGCTGTCCTGTTCCTCTAAACTCAACTAATAATGTTTACTATATACTCAATAATCTAGACTGTTCTACCCTATTGTACTCTAGTCTACAGTGCTCTGTTTTTCTCTTTTCTGCTCTATGTCCATACCAGATGAAAGTAGAATTTAATATTCTACACTATTGTAGGGCTACCATAGGCCTACTCTATTTTACTACTCTATTCCTGGGCTACCATACTCTATTTTACTACTCTATTCCTATACCAGACGAACATAGAATTGGATATTCTACACTATTGTAGGGCTACCATACTCTATTTTACTAGTTCCCTACTCTATTCTGCGCTATTATACTTTTCCCTAAAATGAGAAAAAAATGCGGTTGTCATCTTAAGAAGCTATTTCTACCAGTTTAAAACGACTTCTGTTGATTTAACAATGTAGTAAGGTTTATTCAGCCATATTAAATAATATTTGTGTCTAGAATAAAGCCAGTTAATTTAGCACATAATGTAACCTGACAATGGATATTGTGTTCTAATTTCAAAATTAAGTTTTTTTGTCCACCAGAAAAGACCCACCCGGAAGCAAACACTTTTCTTTTTTTGTTTGTTTGGGGACAAGGTTCAAGTATTCGCACTGGACTAGATACAGTGACACACAAACCAGACCTATCATGTGGCTCCTTGCTGTCTGACACAGATGAGTCAGTGACTAGCTTTCTGAATATAGAGCAGTCTTTTTTTATTTATTTTTTATTTCACATTCCAAGACAGGCCATAAACATTATGGGATTAAATTGTAGGCTAAAATTACAATTTAAACCTACATAACTGCATTATTGCAGCATAACTGCAGTGCTAAAATTTCAAATTGGCCCAAACTGTAACTGTCCCATGAAGCACTTAAAAATGACTCCGACAGCTATAGTTCAGCTATAGATCAACTATGATGCAATTGGGTCAGCTTTCTCTCCTCAGTAGTCGCCTCTCATACAGTGTCTACACTGTTAGGACGTTGTGATCAGTTTGGGCAGATATCTTCATTGTGCAAGATGAGATGATTGTTAGGTCTCATTGTGAAACAGTAGAAATTGTATGGTTCAAGTTTTTGTGTGAGTTAAAGATATACCATTAGTTTGTAGTGTTAAACTACTTAATATAGATCATAACACTGCTTTTAACACAGTCAAATGACATGCAGAACTCTTTTAATCAGACATTTCAGACTAGATTGTGTGACATGGCATCTGGACACATGGCACCCTGCTCTGGGGATTTGTACTGGCATGCCTTTAAATGTTGGCGTGATGCCTAGCACATGTCATCTTGTTTTGGGTTGGTGATTTTGTCTTTGTCTGTAGCCTCTGAAGCAGAGTCGGTCTTGGAAACCATGTGCCAAAGGGCTTTTATATTGTGGCTGCAATGCCTGACAGAATCCCTCAGACAGAAATAAGCATTCACAACCTTTGAAAACAAAATCACCGGCACCCTGGAAACAAGACAAGAAGGAAATTACTCACTTCCTGAATATTTACCCTTTTCACACCTCTTTCACTGCTTTTTTTGTACATTTTCCTTTGTGGTGATGTGGTCAAGATGTTTTTAGATCCAGAGTTCGTGTCTTGACAAATACTAGTTATGCTTTATGTTTGTGTTAGTGTTATACAAAAGTATGTTCATTGTACACCCCCTCTCTTCATTGTCCATTCCATTACAGTCGCTGTATGCTTAAGGTTCAATTTGCATAATGTTTCAGAAGTGCAAAAATTGCCCAGCACTAGCACTGAATGGATTGGCTCTTTCTTGGCTCAATCTTTGATTCCACTGACTCACTGCTCGTTTTTGAGTGAAAAAGCATAATTTTCGTAACAAGTGCTAGCTTTCTCTGTCATGTCATTATGGGGCAAATGCTATAAGGGGCACCTCCTAAATTTAGCCCCCCTGTCGATTCCGTGACCACACACACATGCACACAGAACACACACTGATTCTTCAAATCCAGCTTATTCAGTTCAGGTGTTTGTTTGCTAAGTGATTTTTGCCTTGTGGATGATATATAAAAAAATCTCATAGACTGACATTAATTGATGGATCCAAGCCATATCTAGGGTATAGAATGTTAGTCTTGGAGGTGGGAAACAACCCATTTTAGCAGCTGTATAATGCGACCATCATCAACCATCCAGAACTCTTAGCAACCAGCTAATTTAGCATCTGCAAAACATCATCATACATACTTACAGCTCTGTGAAAAATGTATTATCTCCACGAGTGATTATGATACCGCTTCAGTACGTTTTGTGTATTCTTATAGAAACTTATGGGGCAAACTACATATAATTATACACAATCCGTAAAAAAAAATGTGTTGGGGGGAAAATGACATCTTTGATGAGATAATAATTTGCTGCAGTTGCGCTACTCACCGTAAAACCCCCAAAATAACACTGTCAGCTGGTTTGAAGCCGCAATAAAAACATTCTAATAACATGCCATTTGCAATGGACTCTGATGTAATGTATTACTGTTTTGTTTTTTACTTTCGTGAAAATGTAAAATTATTTCAGGGAGCTAACCTTTACTATCTAGTGTAATAAACGACACTTTAACGCTTTAAAACTATAGTTTAGAACATATGATTACATTTATGCAAAGTTGAAAAACTCCACTTATATATATGTTTTCCATTTGAAAACATTAGAGCTTGTAAAACATTTTTTTAAGTGGGTAGCACTGTCGCCTCCCAACAAGAAGGTCCCCGGTTCGAGCCCGGCTGAGCCAGGAGTCCTTTCAGTGTGGAGTCTGCATGTTCTCCCTGTGTCAGCATGGGTTTCCTCCGGGAGCTCCGATGTCCTCCACAGTCCAAAGACATGCATGTTAGGAGGATTGGATTTGCCAAATTGTCATTAGTGTGAATGCGTCCCAGCACTATTGCTGGGTTTTGTCAGGAAGGGCATCCGGCATAAAAAACCCCTGTGCCAAATGAAAATGAGTTTGAAGCATTCACTGCAAATGTGTGGGAATAACGCTAGGAAGATGATTAATATTTTTGTTGCAATATTTTTATTGTTGTGATATGAAGGTGAATTTGATCAATAACAGAATTTGCATTTCAGTTATTGGACATAAAAACAAACAAATAATGTATTAGAAAAACATTATCGGTCAATACATTTAATGTGCTAACTCCTAACCAGAACACCCTGGAAACCATAGAGTTTTGTATTTGATTTTTTAAAACTTAACAGCAGATTAATTTCTTAAAATAGTTTTGTTCTTGTTATCAGTTGTTAGCCAAAACCTTTAGAAATGTAGCTTTACTTCTCTTACTCAATCTTTGTGATTTTATCAAAGTCTGCTTTTGCTGTTTGGACCACTGATGCAAACATGCATCTCTAGATAACTCACTGCAAAAATGTGCAACAGTCTCAACACGGCTATGTAGATAACGTGTTAATGGTTTACAGATGAATCAACATGAACAGACATGACTAGATGTTTTTTGCTCTTATTTCTCTTTTTCTGCATCAGACAGGTTTCTTATGAAACTGTTTTGTTGTTATCAGTTCTTGAGTTTAGGACATCTCTTTGACCTGCTTGCTAAGCCACATCATGCTGGTTGTTTTCAACAGCATCATGCACTGAATACTAAATTATGTTATATTATAGTGTTATATTGTGTCTGAGGGGCAGTTTGGAAAATGTGAATGCTGGTTTGGGGAGAATATCAATGAACTCAGTGAAAGACCAGGTGTCAAAATGGTGTCCCCCATCTGTTTGGTGTGTATTAACACATGGCTCCTCTTTTGTTATTCATATGGAAACCAAACCAAACGGTGGCAAAATGGAAATGGATCAGATATGTGCTCTTTCCCCATAGGGAGAATGTTGACGTTAGAGAGCTTGAGAGTGTCTTTTTAAACACACAAACACAGCAATCTTTACATAGGCTTAAATCTTTATCCCACAGGAAACGGACACTTCCACAGCAAATCCTGACAGGAAAAACACCGGAAGAGCATGGATATCTGTTCCGACAAACAGTACAGTTGGATTAAGTCAAATATTAGCTGGTGTCTTCTAGTTTGGGAAAGAGAAATGTCTTCCTTAAGCATCTCATATTTTCCTAAATATAGATGATTTACTGCAACATGAGTGTTGTTATGCTTCTGTCTACTCATGGTGCTGAAGTGTTTCTGTCCACATTATAGGTCAGTTATATATGATTAGTACAGTGCTGTACAGTGTCTTATGCTTTTTGTTTTTTAATTCCTTAGAGTAATTTTTTTTTAAATTTGTATTTCTGGTGTGCATAAATGTGTCAAGTTAAAATAAACACAGGGGAAATTATTCCATGTTTTATCTGTCAGCAAGCCAAATCCTCTGATTTGTTGCCTCTAAAATATTTTCTTTCAGGTGTATGATAATAGTAAACATGGGAGATTTTAAAAGACACAGCATAACTCATCTAGGGCTGGTAGAGTCATTATGATCCAAAGATGATTTAATGACCTCAAACCTCTATACTGCCCTTATGGGTGATGTCATCAGCATGAGACATTAGAAATGAATAGTCATTACATCAGTGTGGAGTTTTGTGGAGTCTTTCACAGCCTGAATAAGGAGAGGCTGTTGTGTAACATCTTTGTTTGTGACTAGAGAATGTGGGTGTTTTTGTCATCACCATCTTCATATTTACAGCTCTGGGTTGGTCTGGATGATTAGACGTCCATTCGTCATTGTTTCCATTATGACTTTCATTATGAATCCATTAAAAGTAATTCAATCTATTAGATGATATTCGGATTTATTATTGTCCATTAAAGTATTGTTAATACAAAGGTCAGGACCTTTATCAGACTTGCTCACATTTAAATCAACCTTTTTTTAAACAAGACTCTGTGGTCTCTTACACTGTATGGGGCCAGATAAAGTTGTTTTAGGTGTTGCCTGAAAGTTATATCACCACAACTTTGCCTAAACAGCACAATAATCGGAATGCTTGTAAATGCAGAGGTAAAGTAGTCAGAGGCAGAATACTGATCTGATGTAAAGTTCTTAGAAAGGTCAGATATGCTGATATGTTTGTGCTCTCACAGGTCTTGTGAAGATTAAAGAAGCAAGAGACATTGAGACAAAGCTAAATGAAGTGGAGCGACTGTTGAAAAACACCATTAACATGCCCTGGAAGGTAAGAGATAACTGATAGGTAAAAAGGGTAAATTGTGACTGCAACAAACAAGAAGCATGTATTGTTATTTTACTTTATTACCTGAACATCTTCCTAAATTACTTACTAAGGTCTTATCATAAACTCATAGTAAAAGGATGTTTTTCTCAGTTTTCTAGGTCAGAGGTTGTCTTAACATTCTTTGAACGCTCGCCGCTAGATCAGGTCCTGAGGAATGACAATGTCCACAAAATTCAGCCATGCTTTCAAAGTCCAGTTATATCAGGTAGGTTTTTAATGTTAAAATGCTTGTTAATATTGATGCATATTACATTATTACATTATATATGTCAGGGTTGGGGTGAGGCGAGGACTCAATTTGATGAAACAAAAACAAACTAAAACAACCCCAAAGGGTACCCCAAATCACCTCGTGCACTCACAACAGACGACAAACACACAGCATGAATGTCGGAGTTCTGACACAAAACCAAACTATGCCGCAGTGCCGGGATCTGAACACCACGTCCCGCACCCAAAACAGTTCACATATAGAAGAAGAGCGCACGGCTCAAGCACAATCAAAACCGCGCGCTCAAACAAGACAAGACAATACAGTGCTCTATTACAAAACCAAGAATAAACTAGACATAAGTGACAGAACCCTGACAATATAATATTAATATAGTATTGTTAATATAATTATTATATTATTATAGCTAATGCAACTAATCAACCTACTGGTTTGGAAACATTACTATTTTTAATGTTTTTGAAAGAAATCTCTTATGCTCACCATGCCTGCGTGTATTTGATCAAAAACACTGAAAAAAAAGTCTCATAAAACGCTCGTAACGACTGTAACCCTGGTTTCCTGAAGAGGGAATGAGACACTGCATCGAGACGCTGTGGGAACGCCCCTGCGTGATTGCGTCATTAAGCATGGGTGAATTCAGCCCAATGGCATGACGGATCTTCATAAGCGGGTGATGTCACGATCAGGAAACTAAAAAGCATACCCGGAACAAACAGAGCTAGCTTCTGATAGGCTGAAGCAAGTCGACCACAGGCATGCATGGAGTATGGCAGGGCGACGCAGCATCTAATTCCCTCTTCAGGGAACCGAGGTTACAGTCTAATAAAATAAAATAAAATTCTGTATAAAAATGTATAGGCAAGACAAGTATTTTGTTTAGGCATGGTTTGTAGGGAATTTACAAACCTGCGCACATATATTCAAATGCGCATAACTATATAATTAATTCTTGATGCGCACGTGAGCGCCATCAGCATTTATCACAGGTCCGTGTTTAAAGTCTGTTTATAGAGAACGGTGTCGTCTTAGTGGCCCCTAATTTAATAACAAATGATCATTTCGATGGAAGTTAATCAATCAAAACTAACTTTAGCTGGAAAATAACATTATTCAAGAACCGCTATAAAGCCAAAACAATCTCTGTTACCTTAAATTATACGTTTATCTCTGTAAAGCTGCTTTGAAATAATCTACATAGTTAAAAGCACTATATAAATGAAGATGACTTGACTTGACTTACAGTCGTAACCTTTTTTTTTTACTTTTAAGGGAACTCGAGCTGCGTCGAGACGTTATGGGGACCTTGTACCCACGCCGCCGTACTAGCAAGCGCCTGTCCTTGTGAAATCGTTGTCCACATTAAGACAAAAATCACTCTAGACCCAGGAATGGAGCCTGCCGCATCACAAATCCTGTCGGAAAACAATTCTGTCATTAGCGTTACGCGATGACATGGAGCCCCTAACACAGGGGCTTGGGAAAGAAACCAAGTTTTTCTCCACATAACCAAGGCAAGTAGGCATCGCCGCTTGACCTTGATCATGTGAAGTGGGTTTCCCCTCGGGGAGAACCCCTTGGTTTTGAGACACCACTGCAGGGGCCTGTACAGCAGGCCAAAAGGTTAGACTCAGCTGCCATGAGACCCAATAGTCTTTGGAACTGTTTGACAGTGAGTTACTGGCCTAGCCTTAATCCATTTACTAGAATCTAATCGATACTAGCAGGAGACAGATGTGCCTACATCGTCGTCGAACATTGTAATGCCTACACGTCGTCTATGTAATTCAACATGCGAATGCCCTGGAGTTGCAGTGGAGCCACAGTTGCATCCATGAAAGTGTGGAGTGATAAAGCTAGGCCAAAAATAAGAACCTGATATTAGTACGCTTTGCCCCCAAAAGCGAACCTCAGGAACTTCCTGTGTTGTGGAAGGATGGAGACGTGGAAGTATTCAGACCTTGAGATCTATCATGATAAACCATATTTGTGACACGATTTGCTTTTAACTGAGCATCTTGAATTTGAGCTTCTTTACAGATCAATTTAGATGGCGCAGATCTAAGATCGGATGTAACCCTCCATCCTTTTTTGAATCTATAAAGTACCGGCTGTAAAACGCCTGTATGGCCCCCTTGTCCAGCAGAGCCTTTACCTCTTGCTCCATAACCAGAGCCTGCTCGGGGTCTACCACAGTGGGTAGAACCTTGTTGAACCTGGGCGGGCGAGACCCGAACTGAATTCTGTAACCCTTTTCTACCGTCAGCAGGACCCATTGATATATATTCTGCAGTAGTGTCCAAGCTGCCAGAAAATCTACTAAGGGTACCAGTCGCTCAAACTGGTCTCTGGGGTTACTTGAACAGTCAATTCGGTGCCCTGTGTTGGCAAACCAGCAGGCAATGGCCGAAATGACTGCCCTGAGACCCTCCTCAGAGGGGGCAAGCATCCTACCGCCGCTAGCTTTCCGGGCGGACACTGGGGTATGCGCTGGCAGGAGGGGGTTGGCACAGAGGGGAAATGGGCAACGCATAATGAGGTGTTGACCACTTTCCACTGGAGGGAAGCCTGACACTGAAGCCAGCCCTCAGCACTGGTGGCGTCAGGACTTCTTCGTCGAAGCATTCTTAGAGATAATAATGGTCCTCAGATCCGCTTTATCCTTCTGCTGCTCTGTTTTTGCTGCGTAGCCTTAGAGACCTGAGGGCGGTGAGGAAGAAACTTCTGGAATGCCGCCACCTGTTTCTTTGCCTCCTGAAACCTCTCGACAAGGTCAGGAGGAGAGAGGACAGCTCTCGTCTTTTATCCTTTATTCCTGACAGATTTAACCACAGGTGCCTCTTTGTGGCCACTAGGGCTGCCATAGAGTGGCTGACTGACTTGTCTGTCTCCTTGGTGGCCTGGAGAGATAAAAAGTTCTCTGATCACGTCAGTGCTTACTTTCTTGCCTTCATCAATGTCTCTGAGCAGGTCATCCTGGTATGCCTGTGACAACTGACATTGTATGCAGACATGCCGCGGCCTGACCTGCGGCTGAATACGCCTTACCCACCAGCGCTGAAGTGTCGCTGAAGTGTCGCACTGAAGCCACTAATGGCTTAGTTGGTAGCGCTGAGGATTTCAGGGACTATGCTGGCTCAGGGGAGAGATAGCTCGCAAGAGTCTCTTCAGCACTGGGCATCACTGCATAGCCATAGTGTTTCAACACCATGATGCTAATAATTGGAGGTCTGAGAGCTGGAAACACATTACGATACGGGTTTCTACGAGGTGTGGAGGTCAGGAAAAAATTACAATCCTGACAAGGAGGTTGTGACCTAGATGGTAAAAATCTTTCATCTAACTTGCTTTTATGATGAACCTCCTGTTTTTCTGCTGGCCAGTCATTGTTAAGTTTGGCTACAGCATGGGTCACAATCTCTGTGAGCTCCTCATATGCAAGAGAATGAGGTGGCGAGTCCTCGGTATCTCCTGTTTCGATACTAACAACATCCAACTCCTCAGAGCTGGATTATTGCAGTACTGGAGCTTCACCCAGGGCGGAAGAAACCACAAAGTATGCTTCCAGACCCTGAGATAAAGCACTGGACCTGGCAGGTGAGGGCAGAGAAAGGGCTGGGCCCGTCTCTAACCCCTCTACCAGGTCCATTTGTGAACAACATGACCTGTTTCCAACTTTGATAATAAATCAGCATATTAGAATGATTTCTGAAGGATCATGTGACACTGTAGACTGGAGTAATGGCTGATGAAAATTCAGCTTTGCACCACAGAAATAAATGTAATTATTATATATTAAAATAGAAAACATTATTTACATTATTTTAAATTGTAATAATATTTCACAATATTACAGTTTTTCTGTATTTTGATCAAATAAATGCAGGCTTGAGGAGCATAAGAGACTTCTTTCAAAAACATTAAAAATAGTAATGTTTGGTATATATATATATAATGTCCGGTATATATATATGGATATGCACAGGTATATGCACAGATTCACATACTGTAACTGTTTACTTGCTTATTATTATGTTCTTTACAAATAACAAAAAATAAAATAAAAAATTAGACACTTTTTTTTGGAGATCATTTAATTTCTGACCATTCATTGACTTCTCTACAGAGATCATGAGGTCTAATGGGTTTTGCCTGGCGAACACTGAGACCATTGTGTTTGATGAGAGCGTTCCACTGGACAAAGAGAGACCCTCCTCCACTGACTCAGCCCAGCACTCGTAAGTGCCTGACATTCCCTCTGTGTCATCCCAGTCCAATTCTCTGAGTACATAGATATAACGGAAATGTATAGTTATAAACTTTGATGTATTAGACACTTGATTACATTCACACAACATATTTTTACACCAGCCATTGACATTGGCTTGATGTAATGTTTTCCTTGAGTGCATAGTGGTGTCACAGACAGGAAGTGGTACTTCCTTCCCTGGGTGTGAGTAGGAAGCTCTGGAATGAAACTCAAGTGCCTCCCAATTAGATGTACATTATTCCAATCATACATGATATACACAGTTCCTCATTACATCCTGAACACTGCTGTATTAAAGGGATAGTTCACCCAAAAATGTAAATTCTGTCATTATTTACTCACCCTCAAGTTGTTCTAAACCTGTATGAATTTCTTTCTTCTGCTGAACACAAAAGAAGATATTTTGAAGAATGTCGGTAACCAAAAAGTTGATAGCATTGACTTCCATAGTATGAAGAAGAAAAAAAAAAACACTATGGAAATCAATGGAGTCCCATCAACTGTTTGTTTACCGACATTCTTCAATTATCTTCTTTTGTGTTTCAGAATTTTCATTTTTGGGTGAACTATCCCTTTAATACAGCAGGTGAAGTCTTATTAGAATTAAAAATAAAAACAGCCTTTTTAGAGTTATGCCTATAATGTCTTAAAAATGGTCTAGGCAGGCAGCTTACTGGGTTTTAGTTATGTTGTTTTCCTATCATTTCATAATTATTGTTTATAAATCTCTGAAAATGCAGGTATGATGAGGATGGGAGAGAATCTCTGGATCCTGTGGATCAAGACCTGAGTGACGATGATCCTGAAGCTTATGTCACTAACCTGTCCTACTACCACCTGGTTCCCTTCGAAACGGACATCTTGGAGTGATGCAGACTATTCTGCATGGGTGGACATGTATAGGGGGGCACTGAAGCCCACCTCTATGATGCAGATAGCCTGCATGACATTTTTGCCAAGCGATGGGATGTGCTGCAGTTTAGAGGATAATTCTGATTGTGTTTATGCTGCAGGAAGTCTGAATGAAGAGATCACCACTAGACGCAGACTCTGTCCATCAGATTTTGTGGCCTGAGCCCACAATGATACTGTATTCACCAACGTGCCTCATTATTCAACCTAGAGTCATGTTGTAGACAAGACAATATAATAGGAACCGACAAAAAAAAAGTTGCTATTCCTGGTGCACAGATTGATGGTGGCCTGAAAGATTTTATTTTTATTTTTATTTTTATTTAAAGTCCACAAGTGTACCAGTGATTCATTTTTTTCAAGGCCCAATGCCCAGAACCTGCCTGGAAAATTATTTTTCTTATTCAGAAATAGTCTGCGCTATGAGAATCAATCCTTTGGCTTTAGTGGATGATCTAAAGATGCTCCTGAAGAAGAAGATTTGCATAAGGGTTTATCAAAATGGAAGGTTGTGATAGTATAAGAACTTTAACATAAAATGCTGATTCAAACAACCAAATCCTGAAAAAAAGGACATATGTAAAATGAAAACCCATTTCAACACATGGAACCTTTGTTTCTGTACAAAAATCACTGCTTTATTAATCTTAACAGCCATTTTTGCCTTAGTGCTAAAGACGTTGGGGTTAGTTAAATTAAATTTGCCAATGTATAAAGACATATTTCTGAAGTGAATTTTATTAGCTTGTGACCTCTCTTCTACTCACCGAATATGGACAGTAGCTGAACTTTCTTCTTTCCTCTTGAACACAAAACACTTGCATACATACTTGCTCATGGCTCCTACTAGGGATGCGCCGATCCGATATTCAGTATCGGTATCGGCTCCGATACTGACATTTTTGCCGGATCGGGTATCGGTCAGACCAGGCCGATCCAAATCCGATATTGTGCGTATACTATTCTGTGCTATTGTTAAGCCCCACAAAAGGCACAAAAACATTATAAAGCACTATATTATAAGTGTTCTGAGGCCATTATATAGTATAATGTGAGATATAAATGAATATTTAAGTCATTAAATTCAAGATCACATACACTTTTCCCTCCGCTGCGGCTGTCAGTCATTCTCCATTCAGCATCAAACAGCGCGTCGCGTTCGGTTACGACGGTCAACACGATGAAAAACTCTCTCCAAGATGATTCAATGTTACTATAATTATACTTGATCTGTAGATATAGGTCTATGGTTTTGCATTAAACAACTTTATCTTGCCGGACTTTATTGCTGTACCTTAACTACTTTCTACCGGGTGTCCGATATTGAATTGCAGGTATCGGAATCGGTATCGGAAACAAAAAAGGTGGATCGGAGCATCCCTAGCTCCTACTTACACAAATATACACACACATGCACAAATACATGCATACTTTGTAATACAGTCTTGTTTCCCTGCAACCCATGAGAAAGTTCTACTCTTTGTTTAATTCACGTCACAATTTTTGGTGCTTTAATAATCTTTCCCAACTTTTAAAGCAAATAGTTAGAATAAAAGTGATCGCAAGTGTGAGACATTTGGTTAAGTAATTGTGTTTGAGATTATATTTATATATTTTTGCAAAATGCAAGTAATGATAAATTGTTTTATTCTTCAGGATGCATATAATATATATTTTATCACAGCCTCTGACCATCCTGTCCATCATGCCATAAAATTGTGACTCCCTTTTGCAAATCTAAACCTGGATGCATGTGAGCAAAATGCCAGAGATATCACTGAAGTCTTGTTGGACACAAACAAACACAAGAGCAGACGAATAGACTATTTGCATAAAGTGATTAAAGTAGGTCTACATGGACATGAGCAAATGCATAGCACATTACAGTACATATCCAGTACAAATGATTTTACAGAGGTTATTTTTTTGTTCATTGGAATTTTAATGATTATTTTATTTTTGTAAGCATTGAAAATAACTATTTCACATTGTTTCACGTTGTAGATACTGTACTTTTATATGCTAACATTTTTGACTGGGGTGAAGGACAGGTGTGCACCACATCATCATGTATTGCTATTGGTATTTCATACAGTAGCCTATATTTGAAATGAATTACAAAACTTGTGAATAATTTATTAACAACATGCCACTAAAGCTTTTGTGTAAATAATGATGAGTTTGCGTTATGTTTTAGATTGTTTTCTTCTTCAGAATCCTCAGGTTATAATATCAAACTAGCTCATTTAAATCAACTTTATTCACAGAAAGATATTCATAGCAAGTTCATATGCAACCCTTGATTCCACAAATCACATCTTTGGAAGTATGTGTTTGGGATATTGATGATGCTGTTTCATTCTGAAACAGTTGTTTCACAGTTGTTACATTTTTTTAAGAAATTAAAAAAAAGAAAAAAAAAATCTGAAAAAAAGAAAAGAGAAAAAGAACAAACACAAATGTTAGAAATATTTATTAACTTTTTTCTAGGACTTAGGACTTAATTTCTTTATTAAGTCCTAAGTCAATGCTGCCATCTGCAGGACATTGTAGAGTGCTTCCTGTACCACTTTTGAGAAGTGGGACTTTTATGATCTTTGTTTTCTCGAGTAGTTGATGACTTTTATTTTGAAATCTCCCGCAACAGTTTGAATCGTGAACTTTACTTCTCAATTTCATTTAAAGTCGTCATGGATCGCCAAACCACCGCTGTCCGTCCAGAACATCGATTTGACACCAATAACTTGAAAAGATATTTATCAGGGAAACTTGACAGCTTTTCAGGGAACAGAACTTTAACTGTGCAGCAGTACATGTAAGAAATCTCCCAACACATCTCATTAAGATGCACATCATGCAATCAAAACCGATGCTTTGCTTGTCTGTTATTGTATTATTTTATTTATTTGTTTTGAATAGAGCTGGTCAGTCCAACCCAACGTTTTACATTGAAACTGCAGACAAGCGTTATGTGCTCAGAAAGAAACCTCCAGGAGAACTGCTACCTGGAGCTCATAAGGTAGGCTAATGTTATCGTATTAGTGTACAAAAGCAGGGTAACTGATGCATATTTATAGAATATTTGTAATGGTGAGTTTAATACAGCTTAGTTTAGTCAACCAAACGCTGTTGTGAACATGCAGAAAGGACTTTGACACCAATTGACTGTACTTGACAACGCAACAAATAATTGCATGTAGCCTAAGTTAACCAGCAGAGGGAGACAGAACCAAAGAATAAAATGTGCAAGATTGTACACATGTTTTTTTTCTCTCTGTAAATGCTTTACACTTTTTCTATGCCAGGTAACTTTTAACAGTTTTTTTTTAATTTTGTCACGTTTGTCAACTAACTTTTTAGTTTATGTTTAAAAGGCAAAACCGTACAGATTTCTAATATCTGCTGCCATAAAAATATGATTTGCTATCTATTCCTATAAAAATGTCTAAATTAGTGCATTTTGGATAAGACAGGTGGATATTTAAACATTTTTATAACAAACTAAAACTATAAAAAATTATTTTCATAAATTGAAATAAGGCTGAAATAAAAAAAAAATTAGATGAAAAAGTTAAACTTAAAATATGGCCTTGGCAAATAACTAAACTAATACAAATGACAAAAACTGAAATAAATTGAAGTTAAATCACAAGACTAATAAAAATGACTAAACCACAAATCAAAATTACAAACTGAAACAAACTAATATTAAATTATAAAATATATAGCCTAATGACTGAATGAATGAGCCATTTATAGCACTTTTACTACTACTGTACCCCCATAAAAAATGAATTTGAATTTAATAAATAATATACTAATATATAAATGGTACTAAAATAACACTGAAACCAACAGGACTTTGTTTTTTCAGACTTATTATATTCAGTGTCTTTTTTCTGCTGTACATTATAATGTTTTTATTTCTGTTAAAGTCTTTTTTTTGTTTTGTTTAAAGACAGACTAAATATCATCATACTGGTGTCAGTCAAACAAAACATGATCATGTATTGTTTGATTTTGTGTGTGCAGGTAGATAGAGAGTATGCTGTTCAAAAGGCTCTGTATTCTGTTGGCTTTCCCGTTCCTCACCCTGTGATGTACTGCACAGATACTAGTGTGATCGGCACAGAGTTCTACATCATGGAGCACGTACAGGTACCCGTACCCTGTGGAAGTTACCTTGATTGTTAATTTAATTAATGTTGTTACAGTGTTAGACCATATCTCAGTTAAATATAGCCACATTGAGCCAACATTTCTCAGTTTTTGAATTATCTTTGAGATTCAATCTAACAGCTCTAGCAGTTCAAGTTATGCCTTCTGCCAGAAGGGGGCAGCCATGATTGATTTTTCACCTCACCTTTTCAGTCCGTGTAGTTTTTAATGGTTTAAGAATGGAGGAACATCAGGGGTGATGTTATTCTGTATATGTATGTCTGCACATCAGGGACGTATATTCAGGGACTTGAGGCTCCCAGGGGTCAGTGCGGCAGAGAGAACAGCTTTGTATGTGGCTGCAGTGGAGACTCTAGCCAAACTTCACTCTCTGGACGTCGATACGCTCAGCCTCCTGGGATACGGGAAGGGGTCAGGTTATTGTAAAAGACAGGTGAGATAAAGACATTATCAGTCACGAGGTATTGAGCTGAAATCAAAATGTTAAATTCGGACTATTATTATACTCTATATCTATGGTCATCTTTAAACCCGGCAAGAAAATAATTTTTGAAATGATGTCTTGTTTTCAGGTGTCCACATGGACAAAGCAGTACAAAGCCTCTGCCCACAAAGAGAATCCAGCCATGGATAAACTTTGTGATTGGCTAAGCCACAACCTGCCAACCAGTGACAATGAAGTGTCCCTTGTTCATGGAGATTTCCGAATTGACAACCTGATATTCCACCCTACAGAGGTACTAATACCTACGATAAGTCAAGTAACCTTTATTTATATGTATTAGCGCTTTGTACAATACAAATTATTTCAAAGCAGCTTTACAGTGATAAACGGGTAAATAATGATCAATGATGCAAATAGAGATAAATTCTGCTGTAAAGCGGCTCTAGAAATACAATAGTGTCATTGTTCAGTTCAGTGTTGATTCAGTTTCTTTCAATAATTGTGTAAAGTTCATCAATTATGTTCAATTCATCTATACAGCAGCTCGTATATGAATTATGGGCCCCCTCCATTCTGATGATTTTTTTGTCTTAAATAATTAAACAAAATAAATAATTGATTAACGGCATAATGGTGCCTCACTGCTCTTGACTGAATAACTTTTGTAACTTTAATAAGGATCAATTTATTTAGTCAAGATTATATTCAGTGTTATTTTACATTTGATTATTCAATTTCTGTACCTGAAAACTACTGTTAGACCACATTGAAAAGCACTATTTATGCTCTTTGCTATTTGTGCTATTGCTTGTACCGGTAGTTTGATTATTTGTTCTTATTTTTTTCATGAACATAGCACTAAAACCGTAATACAATCCAAACCGTGAGTAATTTGAACCGTTACACCCGTTTAAAAGTTTGAAAATCAAACATAAAATAATATATATAATCTTTTGTATGATTATACGTGACTTTACAGACACTTTTGATCAATATATGTGTCCTTGTTGAATAAAAGTATTATTATTTTTAAAATGTTATGTCTATTTGTTGGACTTAATATGAAGTATGGAAATTCCTCCATAGAATCTTGGCAATCAAGTTTAATTCAAAGTGAAAAGTTCCATTATTACAGTGGCATTACCTTTAATGAGCCTCAAGACTTTTTAAGCTTACATAGCGTTGTCAGCGGATGATTTATTACAGAGAGAATTGAAAAGATCAAGTAAATCAAAACCAACTGGCAGAGCAAGTCTTAAATTTACCACCACCCATTATAATGTCACATGTCTTTTAACAGAACATTCTTAATAAGCTTATTGAAACTCTTATTTTCCCACATAATATTTTGTAATGATGGGTATGTAATAGATATAACAATGCATTTCTGTCAGTCAAACCAAAACCTCAGGTTCTCCGATGAAAGAGTTCAGACTTTTACATGTGGGAACATATGGGTCTCGTGAAAGGTTTATTATCTCTCTTCAGGCTCGTGTGCTGGCTGTGCTGGATTGGGAACTGTCCACTACTGGACAGCCAATAGCAGACTTGGCCTATTTCCTCATGCCACACTATTGGCCCAGTCACTACAAAGTTATCAGCACAATGGGCGGAGTTACAGGAGTCGAGGGTGAAGAATCTATTTTTTTTTGTTTTTAATTTTTTACAAATATTTTTTGTAGAGTTAAAGGGATAATTCATTATTTACTCACACTCATGTTGTTCCAAACCCTCAAGACTTTAATTGGTTTGGTTTTACAATGCCTTTATAGCCCTTTTAGATCTTTTAAGTTTTGGTTACCTGGACTTTCTGTGAAGGGACAGAAACCTATCAGGTTTCATTAAAATATCTTAATTTGTGTTTTAAAGATGAACCAAAGTCTTATGGGTTTAGACCACCATGATGGTGAATAAATTATGACAGAATTTCCATTTTTGGGTTAACTAACCTTTTAAGGAAACAGTGTCCTTTTATGTTATTTTATTAGTGCTCTCTATATTTTATGTTTTAATCTATCTGTTGCTTTTGAACAGGAATTCCCTCTTCAGATGACCTGATCTCCATTTACTGCTGTTGTCGAGGGATCCCAAACTCTTTCCCCCAGCTAAACTTCTTTATTTCCATGGCCATTTTCAAAATGGCTGCAATTGCGCAGGTATTAAGTTCATGCAGGCCACGTCAAGCCATTGCTGTTAAAACAAAGTTAAACTGTTTGTGCAGATCAGATAAAAACACGCACTGATATAAGGAAGTACATTCACCTGCTGCTAGACTTTAAACTGTCCGTGAAGTTTTACACAAAATGACAGTAGATATATAATACAGTCACTGTGGCGAGCAGGACGAGGTTGAGGGCCGTGAGGGAGCGGCGCGAGGCCGGTGGCGTGATTTATAATGAGCGACACCTGCACGACGCACCGGTCTCGTTTCTCTCACGGAGGAGCGGAAGCATAAAGGAGGAGCCTTTGTTACATGATTAATGGACATTTAATGTATATCATTCTGATTTGAAATAGTCCTTAAAGCAAAGAATGCAAATAGAAGTGCTGCTTCACGGTGTAAAATCTCGGTGCTCTTTAGATGGGATACAGAAACTAATTAATTAAATTAGGAACTCCAAGGCACTCGAAAATGTGTGGAAAAAAAGTTAAAAAGCCTTTATTTGATGAATGGCTCTAAACATTAAAAATGGTGACAGATCCACCTACGCGTTGCGGCTACATGCCTTCGTCAGGGTGTGTCTTCACAGGGATGTAGCTGCAACGCGTAGGTGGATCTGTCACCATTTTTAATGTTTAGAGCCATTCATCAAATAAAGGCTTTTTTTCACACATTTTCGAGTGCCTTGGAGTTCCTAATTTAATTAATTGAAATATTCTTTATTTGAGGGAAAAAGGAGAGTGTAGTACAATGAGAGACATGAAACTAGCACAGCAAAAGTTTGGGATCAGGAAGATTTCCTTTTTTTTCTTTAATGAAATTAATACTTTATTTAGTAATAATGCATTAAATTAATTTAAAAAAATACAGCAAAGACATTTATAATTTTACAAAAAAAACTGTTTCCAATAAATGCTGTTCATTTCTATTCATCAGAATCCTGACAAAATGTATCACGACTTCCAGAAGAATATTAAGCTGCACAATTTTTTTTCAAAATTTATAATTATAGGAAATATTAATTTCCTATAATTCATAAAATCATAAAATCAGCATATTAGAATGATTTCTGAAGGATCACGTGACTTTAAAGACTGGAGTAATGGCTGCTGAAAATGTCTGTTTTGCCAGGAGGAATAAATTACTTTTTAACATATATTAAAATAGAAAACAGTTATTATTTTTAATTATAATACTATTTCCCAATATAAAAGAAAAAAAATAGTTTTTCAAAAACATTAACAATATCTTACCGACCCCAAACTTTTAAATGGTAGTACATGAAGGAAATCAGTTGTTTGGAAAAACTCAATTTTTCATTGCCATTAACCAACTGACCAATCAGAATCAAGTTGTGGCAAGTCGGGCCTTGTCCTGCTTGCCACAAATTATTCCAGAGCCATGTATTCAAATAAAAACATATTTAATAAACATATTCTATGAAGGTAGATGATTTTACTCCCAGAATGTCAGCTGTATGCAGTAGGTCATGGTTGCAAATGACTGGTGAACCTTCTGTTTATTTTGTCTTATGAAACACAACTTATACACCGAGAAAATCACACAGGTGCTAAACTTATGGACCAATAGTTCTCTTTCTCTCCCCATTTTAGGGGATTTATGCAAGGCATTTGTTGGGCAATGCCAGTTCAATGAACGCAGCTGAGTTTGGAGAGAGCGTGGAGCCGTTAGCCAAGCTGGGTTTACAGATTGCCTTCAGGTACAAGATCACAATCTCAACTCTTCTTGCACATTAGAGGAATTACTTGCATGACAGATCATCTCTTAATGGTTATGTTCAGTTTTCCAATGTCCAAAAGACTTTCTAAGGATATCTTTCATTATTACACTTCGACGATAAGTTTTGTTTAAAAAGCATGCTGTGTTTTGGTTTTATTTTGTGGCTTATATTTGAAGTTGTTTCGGAAACACCAGAATATGTAATTAAAGGTGTTTCCATGTAATTAGGGGGTATAATTATCGGTTGTATTGTTATTGTCAGCATTATGTTGTTGTTGAAATTTTGCTTGGATGTAATTATAAATAATTATGGTATTTTATAAAGGATGTGGTTTTTGATTGCAGCCCCACATTATCCCTGCCGATCTCGGATCAGCTGTTCATGCAGTCACCCAAAGGTCAGGCTGTCCTTCAGCATGTGAAAGAGTTCATGAGAAAGCACATACTTCCTGTGGAAAAGGTCAGCACTGCCGTCAGCTGTGTGGAAAATCCTCACCAGAGTACAGAGTACAGAAAGATATGATGTCAAAACATATTTCATATTATCTGGTTATTTGAATTTATGCAAATATAAAATGAACAAAAGGAAGTCTACAACATTTTAATTAAATTATAGTTTAAAAATGTAATAAAAATATAACAAAATGATAATGTATTTTATTAATAATAATAATAGTAATTATTAATATTTATTTGTTTTTTTGTGTACAATTATATTTGTGTGTTTAACTATTATAAGGAAAATCTCTTTCTCTTGTATAGAAAGTAAAGGAGTACTATGCCAAACACAAGGACACACCTGAGAGATGGCACACACCTCCTGTGTTAGAGGAGTTGAAGGTGATGATACATACAATTATTGGAATATTATATAATACCATATCACCATATATTATATAATATCATATCACAATTTATACTGTTGTTTGGGGTTAGTAAGATTTACATTCAATTGATCAAAAGTGACAACAAAAAGACTTGTATAAGAATCCGAAAAAAAAAAATCTATCATGGTTTCCACAAAAATATTAAGCAGCTCAACGGATTTTTCAACGTTGATAAGAAATGTTTCTCAACATCATTTGAACATCAAAGCAGCATATTAGAATGATTTCTGAAGGATCATGTGAGACTAAAGACTGGAGTAGACTGCAAAGAATAATGTATCTAATAGTAATATTTTCTCTATGTATCCGTGTGAGCAGGCAAAGGCTCGAGCCGCAGGCTTGTGGAATTTGTTTCTTCCTGCCGAGAGTGGCCTCTCTCAGCTGGATTATGCTCATATCGCAGAGGAGACCGGACACTGCTTCTACGCCCCCGAAGTCTTCAACTGCCAAGCCCCAGGTGGGTGTGTGCCGCTGCATGAGTCAGAATTGTTTTTATGAGGCTTTTTGATTTTGGCTCAAAGCTGCTTAAGGTACACTACTTATAATATATAAGTGTATTATTATATATTATAGTACAGAATAATAAAAGTAACATGAAATGTAACAAGTTTTACACCCATAATTAGTGAAAATCAGGTTTATCAGAGAAATGTCATATTTTGAGTAAATCTAGTTTATTTTTTTCGATACTGATATTTGTTTTTAAATTTAGTGTAAATTTCATGTCATAGAATTACATTTGGTGTGATTTGTAGACGTATTTTCTATTTAATACTACATGTGTCGACAATCAACATAATTGTATTTACACAACCGTTCAAAAATGTGGTGTTGGTAAGATTTTAAATGCTTTTGAAAGACATTAGTCTATTATGCTCATGAAGGCTGCTTTTATTTGATCAAAATAAAAAGTAAAAACAGTAATATTGTAAAATATTATTACAATTTAAAGTTTTCTATTTTTAATATATTTTAAAATGTATATTTTTTTCACATGATCCTTCAGAACTCATTAAAATATGCTGATTTGGTGCATTATAAAAGTTTTTCACTTGATCAATTAATTTTTTTTAAATTAAACCTTTATATATAAATAAAATTATGTATTTCTTAAAAACAATCTTACTGACCTTAAATTTAGAACAGCAGTGTAAATTCTGAGTGACTTATGGTAATATTGAGATGGTAAATATCTAACAGACACTGGGAATATGGAAGTGCTGCACCTGTTTGGCACTGAGGAACAGAAGAGACTCTGGCTGGAGCCCTTGCTGAGAGGAGACATACGGTCCTGCTTCTGTATGACAGGTGATACGTGTATAACTACTTATTTTCAAAATGTACTAACTAACTGATCAGTTTTAAGGAAGCTTATTATAATTAAGCTGGTTTCTGGTTCATCTGACTGACTGGACATCTGACTGACTGGACAACTTAATTCTTTTTTTTGGTAACACTTTATAATAACTTTATAATAACTGCATGCTATACATATTAGTTAAGCATTACTAAATAGTTAATTCATAATTTATAAACCATTAATATGTATACATTATAAGGCAGTTTATAAATAGCTATAAATGATTTATTCTTGATTTAAAAGTATTTTCATACAATATTAATGATCAGTTTATAATTTCTAAATTACGTATTCCATTAGTTACAAACCAGTTATTTAGGAGTTGTCAGTGGTTCATAAGATCATTTAGAAAGTGTAAGTAAATGGTTAATAAACTATTTAAACATACATTTATACATCTTATTATTTAGACATATAGTAATAGTTAATCAGTGTGTTAATAAATTCTTTATTAACATGTATTCCTACTGTAATTCATGATTAATTCAGGTAGGTATAACACATTTAGTAGTTGTCAGTCAACTATTTTTGTGAGCTCAACTAAAGTGAGGACTATTTATGTCCCTGTGAGTTAGTAAGGTTGTGGTTGGTTTCAGGCAAAGAAGGTCAGCGGATTCATGACTGTTAGTCTATTAGTACGTTTTTCCAAGATGCAATATATGTATGGTGTTCCTTAATTTCCAGTTCATAAGGATAGTTTTCTTGTCGATAGTTTGCGCCACAAAGAGTAATTGTCCATTTGTGTTGTTTAAATTGATTATGAATATGTCACTCAATATGCAGAGGGAGGGAGATATTGGAATGTGACATCCCATAAGGACGAATAGTGATTCAGTGACGTTTTCCCCGATCTTGTTTAATTGGGGTGCAATGCCAAATGGTGTGAACCTAGGTGTGGGGGTTATTTTGTGTGCAATGTGGACAGGTTTCTAAATTTAAAACCTATTCGAAACTATTTCCATCCAGTTAGTGGTAGAAATGTCGTGCTTCCAGTCCTCCTTGTGTTTTTAGTTTCTGTAGGGTCGTCAATTTAATTCTTGGGGTCTTATTTTCCAGTAGAATTTGTTAATGGTTGAGTCTAGAGATTAAGACCAGGTGAGGGTGGGTTGTATTGGAATCATTGAGAATAAATAGTTTAATTTAGGGAGTGTTGTCTTTTTTATGACTGATACTTTGCCCAAAATGGATAATGATTAAGTTCATCCAGCGTTGAAGACATCTCTTCTTTTGAGGAATGGAGTAAAGTTAAGACAAAACAGCTCTGCAGCCTGGGGGAAACATGAATGCCTCAGTATGTAATGTGATTGGTGTGGAGGAATAGGTGGTTTATTTGATGTCACATCCAAGCTGTAATGAAAGAATAGAATATTTACTCCATTTAAATGAGTATTCAGGAATATTACAGAAAGAATCAATGAGTTTAATCGTTTATTGTAATGATGATGGGGAATACATCGTCAGCGTAAAGGCTGATTTTGTGGTGTATATTTAGTGTTTGAATTCCTTTAATGGAGATGTTTTGACAGATGGCTGCTGCTAACGGTTCAATAAAAATGGTGAATAGTTAGGGGGAGAGTGGACATCTTTGTCTAGTTCCCAGTGCAGTTTAAGCTATGTGATGTTTGTCCATTGGTGATGACAATGGCTGAAGGTGATTTATACAGAATTTTGATCCAGTTAATGAATGACTCCCCAAAGCCAAAGCGACTGGACATTCTTTGGTGTGTTTACATAAGATTCATTAAACAGCTGAACGCAGCATAACATAATAGAACAGAGCGCAGTAGTCGCGGTTCGCACTCAAGCTTCTCTAATGTTACACACACACAAACACAGGATTTTTATTTAGGTTAATAATGAGAGTGGAATATCTGGTGGATGAGATTTAGGAAAACAAAGTTATTATGATTCTTCTGCTAATAGAGCAAGCCAAAAGATGGTGTATGTGTGAGCACATGTGTAATGGTGATTTAAAAAAGGCATCAAGTTTCTCAACATGCGTATACAGATGGTGTTTTAATGCCCCCAGGTTTTTCATATTTCATTATTTCCAGTGTGTGTGTGTCGCTTTAGCTGTCATACAGACGATAGCTGTAATTCTTACTGGTGTGTGTGACAAATGCCAGATTTCAAATGAAATATCTACGCCAGGTTATCATTTCCGCCTTGACAGCCAGTCTCTCTCTGTTTTTCACTAGCAAAGAACCAGGAGATCATCCTCTACCACCTTTTTGACTTCAAGGTTCCCTATTATCCACAACAATATGAAGCCACCCCCAACCCTTTTAATTTACAAACACTAGGATTGTCCATAGATTCAATTATGTGTCATGGAGTGTTAAGATATTATACATTTACAATTCATGACTTTTTTCAGGTCTAGAAATCATACTTTTAAAAATTAAGCTATCTCATATATTCAGGGTTTCCAAGACTGTGAATCCTGGTTCTTCATAGACAAACAGTTGAGGGTGTGAATTAAAATAATAAATACCTTGTTAGATGTTTTCAGCTCTGTGAAGCAAGAGAGAGAGAGTGGCCGACCGAGGATAGTCCACATAAAGACCTTTCCTATGATCAGCCAATCATTCATTCAAGCAAAAGGAAAACTCAATTCGGTACTGGGCCTGGATTACTGTCTAGACTGAAGCGGCTCTCTGTTTGCACACATTGTGTGCACAGTATACCACTTTGACTGTGCGGCAATACTGATTTCAGTTTTCTTATGTGTCTTATTGCGCCTAAACAAGCAAAAACACAATGTCAAATTGCCAGTTTGTGTATCCTCATAAGCAGTCTTAAATGACTGAAGTTTTAAATTAACGCAAAGAGATGACAGAAAATTGGATTGGTGTCAGATCAGCATCATATGATTCAGGTCTTAAAGTGACAGCAGCCTAATTTACCCGCTGAAATCTGTGTTATTAATGTTATTCAAAAAAAATAAAAAGAGAGCAAAAATAACTTGCTGATCTCCTCTGAATAGCTTTTGTAGCTTTAACAAGGATTCATCTGTATTTAATTTATATAGTGAAATTTTGAAGTGTTATTAGGGGCCAAGCACTGAAAGTGCGGAGGCACCTATTGAAATCGTTGGCGTTCCTGTTCCTATTCTTCTTCTTCTTCTTCTTCTTCTTCCGTATGGAAGTCAATGGCAGTCAATCGCATCACGCGCTGTGCGTAGGGCACCAAGAGCTGAGGGGGCACCAACAAAATAGCCTAATGAAAAATCAATAATTATAATGCCAATATTATTTCAGTAGAGAAATACAGACATCCCAAGTCTCCCGGAAGTTCTGGGAGTCTCCCGCATATTGATAGCGGCTCACTGATGCCCGCGAATTAGTTAAAATCTCCGGAATCTAGAGCGAGCGCGCCCACGAGACAGAGACTGTGCTCCAAACCCCCCAACCCCACAAATAAATTTGTGATTAAATGGGTATTTAAAAAAAAATTATTTACAGCACTACTATTTTAAGTTTAAGTATATTTAAGTCATCTTGAGGCCCCCTTTGAAGTTTGCTAAGGCCCCTTGCTCCCTGCTCTACTGGCTACCAGCTAAACCCTTACTATTTGGTTCACACTGTAGCAGAAATATAACCAAAAAATAACTATTTTGTGAATGTGCATCTTTAAAAACACATTGTCATTAAAACCAGACTTGTAATATTTTGATTTTTTTCAATAACATTTTTTCACTGCTTATTTTTTCTAAAATAATTTTCATTACTGAACCTAATACTCTGTTTTGTTTTCTTTGTCCTAGAGCCAGATGTTGCTTCAAGTGATGCCACAAACATGGAGTGCACCCTTCACAGGGACAAAGACCATTTTATCATTAACGGCAAAAAGTGGTGGAGCAGCGGTAAGTGTGTGCATGTCGCAGAATGAGATCGAAAGTGGAAGGCGAGAAGAAATATTTTGTTTGTCAGTTGTCAAGAAAATAAATGTCGTTTTTTTAGGGTTTCTCCCCTGTGGAGACTAAACACGTTAAAAGGAACACTGAAACAGCAGGAGTTCCGATTCCTTAGCCTTAGTATTTTAACCATTCTTTCACCACAAAGACATAAAGAAATATATCACCAGAATGATTCATCCCACAAAATGGCCATGTTCGTCCAAATCTTCACGATGACTGGCATGACATTTAAAAACCATTTAAGATGTTTACACAAACCAGCTATGCAAAATCTGTGAACGATAAACACAGACTTGGGGAACTCAAAGCGCTCGCAACGGGTGGCAAAGCAGAAACAGACCCATTAGTCGAAGTTCCCGCCTAGATCTGAGCCACGAGGACAAGCCTGCCATGATCTCTCCCTGCCTTTGACAAGATTCAGCAAAAGTCACACTTTGAAGGATTTTCCTCACTGTAAATGACAGGCTAACATTATTTTTGTAAAACTTCCAGTTTGTGGCTTGTCTTTTACCTCATGTTCCACTTAACTGGATCTTTATGAGTCATTTTTAAACCGAATCCGTTTGAATGAACAGTCTGCCCTCTGAGCTGTACTCATACTCTCTTGCTTTCATTTTTATTCGTATTTTTACGAAAGCTGACCGCAGGCATGCATACTTGCATTTTGTTGACGTATCGACAGGGATTAAAAAAAATTACTTTATGTGATGAAAGGCAGTATTACCGTTTACTGTGGTGAGATAACATCAATGATCAGGGTTTAAAATGGCATTTTGTCCTGTTTACAGTGCTGAAGGTTGGTTTTTTTCATCTGTATGGGATGTTTAGATTTGCTTTAGTATTTTCCTCTTAGACATTGTCCCCTGTTGAACATTCCAGATGGTTCTAGCCATGGGTCTTTGTGGTTTCGAGGCCCTCCTGAATTAAACATCCTCAAAGCAAAGGACCAAAGGCCTGTTGTTCTCTATCATCAAACCAAATTAACTTCATAAAGTCTGAACTGACTTTAAACTGCCCATGAAATCTCTGTCAGTATCTTATTTTATTATTTTATTATTTTCTTTTGAACTTTTAACTTCTTTTCTTATTTGTCCACTTTTTATTAAGGTAATTAAACAATTATTAAGCATTTAAAGTCAACAAGAACCAAAGTTGACCTTGTTTAAAGGGGTCATGACATGGTTTTTTTTATTTTATTATTATGTTCCCTTAGGTGCAATTATAGTATTACTATAGTTTTTTTTACAAAAAACTTTTAAAATGTAGTGATTTATGACCTTTTCCCACCCTGTTTCTCATCATCTGATTCAAACAGTCTGTTTTGGGGGTGTTTCCCCTTTAAGAGTTCAGTGTTAACGCCCACTGTTATGATTGGCTAACGTCAGTGCCTATGCATCAATTATTAACGCCCCCAGCCAGAACGTTTGCGGATTCAGCGTAACTGTTTAATAGCGGGTGATGCATGCGAAGCGATGGCTCTTGCAATGATAAAACCTTATTATGTTTGAGCCGGAATCAGAGGAGGAATCAGAGGAAAATGAACCATCACCACAACAACGAAGACTGGATCAGCCCGTGTCCACATGGAAAGTGAAACTATTTTGAATTAATAAAAAAAAATTAACCCGAGACACTTGAAAACGGATTATTGTTGCATAATTATCCTATAGCTTAATTTGCTAACAGTTTAACATTATTTAACTAATTCCAATGAAATGATAGGGTGTACCACGGACAAAAATGCATGCACAGACAGGCCATCTTTGAAGATGCAGCATTGATAAAGGCAACATTTTTAATTTTCTATCACATGTAGGCCTACTAGAAAGGCGACATATTTTCAAGATTCTCTTATACAAATGTGTTTATATTAGCCATGGTAAAAAGTAAGTTTGCGTCGTCGTTATTGAGCCCAGAACAGTCGGCACGGACTTATCTTTGAGCAACAGTTTTCTGGCAAAGCCAAGCATCATATTGGGATTTTTTCCTCAAAACAGTCATCCTTAAATGTATAGAACACTGCCGTGACTGGGACGTCCGCAAAAAATAAAGTGCATCCATTTTTCCCTGACGACTGGATCTTTCAGCGTATTTAAAAAGTAGTTTAAAGTTTTAAATACATTACTTACAGTTTGCGTCGTCGTTGTTGAGCCCAGAATAGACGGCACGGACTTATCTTTGAGCAACAGTTTTCTGGCAAAGCTCAAAACAGTCATCCTTAAAATGTATAGAACAAACGCTTAAACTAACACTGCCGTGACTGGGACGTCCGCAAAAAATAAAGTGCATCCATTTTTCCCTGACGACTGGATCTGTCGCAGCGTATTTAAAGATGTTGTTTGTCCACAGCCAGGAACAGCACATCTGCGGCGTCGTAATCTCCCTGTACACAGACCCACTCTGCCCACTCGCAGTCCGTCGACTGAACACTTGTGAGGCGCGCGGCGCGCGGCGCGCGGGCGCGACAACGATACGAAGTAAACGTAGTTGCCTTGCGCTTTAAGCGTAGTTGTCTTGTGCCGGAGGCGGTCATATGCAAACGCTGGTACGTCACTTCGTACCGTGACGTCACTTCTTACCATGGATCCAGAACGAGCTGTATTTAGAGCTTGATTAAATAAATGATTCGTTTATAATGGGGAGGACGTCTTAAGCTATGAAACTTGCAGGACGTTTAAATGGTACAAAGACCTCTTATATACCAAAAGATCAAGGCAAATTTGGTTTCTCATGTCATGACCCCTTTAACTCCCTTATATACAGTATATCCTCTCTATCAATCAATCTATCGATCTATCTATAGTGGTGAAAATATTTTTTTTTATTGAATCTTATTTCACTCTAAAACATCACGGTTTGGTAAAATGGGTTGCAAATTTTTCTTGTTGAAAATTGTCTTAAAAGATTCCCTTGACAAGAAAGTTAAATCTACTGATTTTTTCGTTTTGTTTGTTGCATGTCTACATCAACACTACCATTGCATGTAGTAGTTTCCCCTCTAAAAGACCCCTTTCACATGAAATAACATTTTGTTACCTCATAAATCCTGTTGCTCAGAAATACGTCTTATAACAGACGTTGTGGATTGTGAAGTTCACGGGTGGTCGGTTGATAGTTATGGGAGAAATATCTTCAGATAGGAATAGTGACAAGTTGTGAGATCTTTTTGTCTGATCTGACTTGTCACCAAAGTTGTTTTGTGTCTCTCTGAGGAGTTTTAAAAACCTCTCATCATGTTGAAACAGTGATCTTTTTTGTCTTTGAGAAATGGAAATTCAAGCTGTCCGGTGCTATCTCTTGCCCTGTTAAACTTGTGCAGATTTACAGATTCATGACATTTGAAGTACTGCAAATCCAAATCATTTGGTTACAAGATGAGTCTGTTGTGTGTAAGTGCTTCATATCTCCTGTTTTTGAAGATGTACAGATGTTGTTTTCCACTATTATCATAAACCACCATCAGTTCTTTATTGTTGACACATGTGGAGTGAATTTTAAACGGTTAATCATAGACAGTTTGATGTAATGACATTCAATGGCCAACCACTTTTCACCTTGGAGCCTTCGGCAAGTATGGCTAATTTTGTTCAACTACTTTTAGTGGAAAAGCACTTTTTAGTAAAAAAAGAAGACATTGAAATATGTGACAAGATTGGATTAAAAGTATTGTTTTATTGATAAGAACTCTTGTTTTCCATGTCGTTGTCATGTAATTTCTATCTGCATACTGCAAATGTGCCTAGGAAAACCAACGGAACTTAAACAACAACTACCCATCTACCCTGTAACTACCCTGTAATTTAACACGTTCTGTTCATGTAAAAACATGAACAGAACGTGTTAAATTACAGGACGGTTTGTTTATATTTACATGCAGTAAGACTGGATTACACTTCAATATGTATATCAAGTTTAGGATCATGATTTTTTTTTGGTAGGATTAAGGGCTTGCCAGTAGGATTGTTAAGTTTGATGTCACACATCTCTTTTGGATCCAAATTAGATGCCAAAATCAAACAACAAATGGAGATATTGGGTACAACTGGGCTAAAGGCGCATCAGGGTAAAAGGCGCATTTCACTTCATTCTCTTGAACCACTAGATGGCATAAAAATTCAGCTCAGCACTTTTCTTAAAAAATGCTTCTGATGATGCACGTGGAAATATTTTACAGTGATAAACGGATCATTTAAGGTAACAGAGATTGTTTTGGCTTTATAGCCGTTCTTGAATAAAGATATTTTCCAGCTAAAGTTAGTTTTGATTGATTCACTTCCGTCGCAACGATAATTAGTTATCAAATTGACCGCTAAGATGACACCGTTCTCTCTACACAGACTTTAAATGCGAACCTGTGAGAAACACCGATGACGCTCACGTGCGCATTAAGAATGAATTCTACAGTTATGTGCATTTGAATATTTGTGCGCAGGTTTGTAATTCCCTACAAACCAAGCCTTAACAAACTACTTGTCTGGCCTTAAACATTTTTAGACAGAATTTTATCACTTCGGTATGCGAAACCGAAATTATCCTGACAACGCTTTATCTGTAGAGTGGTAAAGGGATCCTCCATAGGGAGAGGCTAGTTGGCACTTCAGCACTGCGTTGACATCGGGTCCAGACGAAGGTCCTTCGTCAGATCTGGATACGGCCTGGATCCGGCAGGCTGCGGGAAAACCTCGGGATAAACAAAGACACTAAAATTAGCGTAGATGCCATTCTTCTTATGATGTAACGAGTACATCAGGATTTAAGGGAAGTGTTCCCAGTTCCGGCTGACCTAATCTATGCAGCCTAACATTGAGTTATAGAAGTCTATAATGCATTTTGTGAATGCTAGGTCAAAGAGATGTGTCTTTAATCGAGCTTTGAACTGACAGAGTGTGTCTGCTTCCCGGACAATGGTAAGACTGTTCCAATTCTATACAGTGATAAAGGCTATGTTTATTAGCATTGAAGTATAAATATACTTTATTATCATGAAAATTCCTGAGAAGGCATGAATAACTTAGATAAACCAAATATTGCCATAGTCGTGTGTTTATTATTCATGTTTAATCAATCAAAGAGTTTCAATCTTCTGTTTATTCAGCTACAGCGATATAGTATGATGCCCATGGGAATTTTTAGAACGACTTGCATTATCATACTTCTGCGGGGCATATTTGGAGTCAATGCTTTTAGAATCTTTACTTTTTAAAATAATAAAATAATACATAATTTTTGCTTCGTGCTGATGAGTCTTTTACCCTGTGTGCGGGGTAAAAGACCCCCCTCGCCACCTCATACAATTATACGATTTTCAAACAAACCAACCACTTTTATGATTTATTTTCAAACAAAATATACTGCTTCATTAATGTTCAATGAAAACATATCTATTTTTTCTGCAACTGCACACTATGGGAGTAGTGAAAAGCTTATTTTGGAATACACAACAACATTTGCCCATATTTTTGCTCTGATTTACAGTTTGGAAGACTCTGCACTTGTTGTCGTAAGAGAATTGACTCAGAATTGAGTTGACAATTTTCACAGAAAATAGCATAGTGTATGATTTTTCTTTTTTAAAGCTCCGGATTCCATCTAGTCGGAGGAAATCAAGCATGCGTGATATTTTGAGCAGATTTTAGAACACATTGTTTTAATTTGTCATTTGTCTGCTAGCAACGCGGCACATGTTTCTGCATTAGTTTTTTTGTGTTAGGAATGACCTTGAATGACATTACCTACCGTTATCAATTTGTTTTGAGTTGGTAAGTGGGCTGCTATCTTAAGACTTGCATAATCACCCATGAGACTCAACAATTTGGCAGCTTTTATAGGAAGTCTGTTTACAAATTTCATCAAAACAAATTTCATCCTCGCCTAATGCCATGTATTCCAGTACATTCTTTTGTCATTGCAAGTTGTGCTTAAATAAATTCTCATAGCACTCTTTACTCTTCCTGTCATTGTTTTCTGAATGAACCTTCTGAATGTTTTAGACATTAACTCATCCCTATGAGCAAAAACAGAACCAGACAGCTGTCGTCTTTACCCTTTGGCCTTCTCCTTTCTTTCCTTTCAACCATTCTCATATCCTTTTCTTGTGCGACTTCCGCTACATTCACGAAACCACAAAAATGCAAAGGCTGAACTAGCTGCCCTCTCAATGTCTACCCCCCCCCCCCACACACACACACATTTTTTCCTCTTTTCCTTCTTTTCACTTTTCTCTCTTGGGATAGACAATTTCCTTTGGTAGCTCCCAGGCCTATGGTGAGTTTTGTGCATATCTGGTCTGGTGGCCTTGAACTTCAACTTTTCACAGCTCCTTTACTCCTTCATGCGTGTGTGCAATGGCTTCCAGACCACCATTATCGTCAGTGGAAAAAGCTTAGTATGCAGCTTAGTGTGTTTCCATGTGCATGCTGAAGCCTCATGACTTAATTGGTGAAGGCAGTGCGGTTCTTTTGAGAGTGGTAGTTACTGATTAGTGGAAAGGGAAAAAAATGGAGAAAAGGGATGCACATCATATTGCGGAACAGAAGACAAGTGTATTTACTGTATGGAATATAATAATAACTTTATTTTTATTATTATATAGCGCCTTTAAAGCAGCTTCTCAAGGTGCTTTACATAATAGAACAAACAAATTAAAATACAACACACACAAGAGAAAACAATAACAATAAAGATAAAGTAGAATAAAAAAGTCAAGTAAAAGCTAACCTAAAAAAATGCGTTTTTAAATGAGATTTAAAATTACTTCGAGTCTCTGCATCTCTGATATTTGGAGGGAGTGCATTCCAAAGCCTAGGAGCATAGGATGAGAAAGCCCTGTCCCCTATACGCAACCGAGTCTGTGGGACTGCCAATAGACCAGCTTGTGAAGAGCGTAAATCACGCTTGAGTGTGTATAAAGTTAAAAGTGCAGACAGATACTGAGGGGCCAGGCCATGCCGTGCCTTATGTGAGCATAATGATTTTAATATCAGTTTATATTACATCTAAATTAGGGCTGTTAAAAATGTAATCTAATAAATTTCTTATAAAATGACATGGTGGTTAATCCAATTATTAACAAATATTAACAAAAGTAAATTTATCTGTGTATACACAATAATGAATGCATTATATGAACACTACATCTATTTTATATTATATTTATACTGTATATTTAATATATACAAAATACAAATATTATTTCTCAAATGTTTTCAAAATTTTAATAAAATATGTATTAAAAAAAGAATACATTAAATTTTTTAATTAGAACTATTATTATTATTAACTATATCTAATAATTTATATATCTCATAAGTTATATCATTTTTAAATTGTATATTATATAATTAATTTATTATTATTATTATTATATTTTACAAAATTAAGTGTTCCAATTTCCAACTTAAAGGTGTCATGAACTGAGAAATAAAAATTTCCTTGATCTTGTCATACAAGAGGTCATTGTACTGTAAAAACATTCTGTAAATTTCAGAAATCAAAACTTCTTTGTTTGTTCAAAAACAGCTTTTATTGAAAGCAAGCTACCAAAAAAAACGTATTTTTGTCTCAATATGACGTCATAATGGAAAGGAAAGACCGCCTCTGCAGAAGAACAACGCCTACTTCTACATCATTTCCTTAGCCCTGCCCACCTATTTGTGCATTTAGTTGGAGGTGCGTGAATACAAGAGAGACACAAATGCAGAATTACTCAAGCAATAAAAAGATAGCGATGCTTAAGAGGATTACAATACATTATGCAATGCTAAGTTGTGAGAAACACTCTTTGCGTTGCCTTCCGTGTGGTCCTAACATTAGGAAAGCGTGTATGAACTGTGTTTTACAGACACAATCTGGAACTTTGTTAAAAATACTATTTGTTTGTTCACATAATTTTTAAATGAAGTTAAAAATAATGTTTATAATGTTTGTAAATGTTTACTGGTATTTAATATACATATACATTCATGTAATTATTTGCAATTATGAGGTTAACTTGTGTTTTTGGAGTAAGATGAGATTACTTCTTCTTCTTGGTCGGATTACATTTCTCCATGTCGTAAATCCTAGGGGCAAGGCTTCTAAACCGTTTACTTTTAGGGCCGTGTTTCAACTACTGTATGTAATGAGAGAAACACCATTCGTTTTGTCTTCTTTTAAGCACTAATATAATGTAATAACTAATTCACAAATACATAAGGAATACATTTAAATAAAGATATTAATTACCGCAGTCTGGAGGATCCTAATTAAGGTGTATCCGATGGGTTCTTTTGATTTGGTATCAAACTCTGGCTCAAACATGTATGCCTGGCTGAGTTTCACCAGATGCCATTTTTCAGCATCGGAAAGTTTTCAAAACAGTTCTACACGTGTATCGGCTGGGACATTGAAAATTATTCTAATTTGCAAAACTGTTACCCAATCATAGCTGTGGGCATTTACCAAATAATGGGCCCCGGGCGCACAACCAAGTGCCAAGTAGCCATCATTTCAGAAGTGAGGGGCACACACGTCAAGTGTAATTGTCTAAGAAATCAAATACACTGCTGAACAATAGCCAATAATTTTGTATTCAAATGTTTTCCCTATATTTTCCTGATGATAATTTTATGATTTATGTACAACAAACATTTGTGCATTAAGTAATGTCATTTTTTTATCGCAGAACATTTATTTAATAGTTTCTATATTGTAATTAAGGCTATGTTAATTAGCACTGCATTATTCATATACTTTATTGTTATGAAAATACCCAGAAATGGCTTGGAAAAGACATAAATTGTATCAATTGTGTTTATTGTCTTCAGGTTTCATCAGTCAAAACTTGTCTGCTTTTTATTCAGCTACAGCTATACGTATAAGGGTTCCCATATAACAGATTTTTAAAACATTACAATGTAACTTTCAAATATTTTTTAATTAAGCAATCGTTTCTCTAAAAATATCAAGTGAAAAGTCAGTAATAATATGAATAACAACAACACATTACATATCTTTTTATTTATTTATTCCGTCCATTGCTATAATTGTTACTCATTTCAGTTCCAGGAGAGACTAATGGAACAATAATTTAATGGATTCACTCCCGTATTCATATGCGGTTGTCACTCCTGAAAATGTGCACTGTGTTATGTGTTAGCAGCATGAAAAACAACTTTTATTGAAATAGTGAATGGGATATATACAGAAAGCTCGCAAAGTGTGCTCCCTTTAATCACTGAAGCTGTCAAAAACTTTAGTTTCGGTTCTGCACTCTTGTGAAAACTCAAACTTATAATTAAACAAGCACAATGAATCTCTTACATCGTGTCTACACGTTGTTGGTTATAATGTAAGAATTCTTTATTAGAACTCAGTGAGCTCGGCCTGAAAGAAAGCTCCCACGTTTTGAGCGGAGAGGATTCTGACTAACGTAAACGCCTCTAATTGGCCACTGCATTCATGCACCCAACAGAGTTTTCTGTGATTGGCTACAATGCTCAACGCTGCAAATAAAAAGAGTTGTAAAGGTTGAGGAAGCAGCAGCGGCGGCGGCATCCTGACATGGAGCATGATGTGTTCAGTGGCGAGTTCACGTCGGCTCAGTGCTCGCGTGCCTCACACTCCGTCCGCCGCTCCAACCATGAGCATGAGCACTGAAACTGTTATTCAAGCTTTTATAACCTCCAGATTGGACTATTGTAACTCCTTATATAGCGACTTACCCACCAAAGCTATACATCGCCTTCAAATGGTGCAAAACAAATCTGCACATATCACTCCTATTCTTTACCAACTTCACTGGCTTCCTGTGGTCAATCACATCCAGTTTAAACTTAGTTAGTTTGTAAAGCCTGTCATGGCCCCACACCTCAATACCTTGCTGAATTAGTGCAATATGTTCCTGCCCGGACGCTTCGATCTAGCAATGACAATTTGCTTGTCGTACCAAAGTATAAACTCTCTACTGTGGGTGGTAGTGCTTTTAGTGTTATAGGCCCTAAGCTATGGAATAAACTGCCACTCCTAACCTCCAGACCTTCAATTCTCAACTTAAAACTCATCTATTCACCATGCTCCGTTTATCATTATTTTCCTCTCTATTTCTCTGTCTTCCACTTTTTCATTTGTTATGTTACATGTTTACTTTATTGAAATTTATGTTTTCTTTGATTCTATTATTTCTCATGTTGGTTGTCTCCATCTGCTTTTCTGCTTGTTTGATTGTTATAATAAGCAGATTGCCTGTCTCTTTGTCTGTCAACTGTTTGTATTATTTTGTGAAGCGACCTTGGGTTCTTGAAAGGCGCTATAAAAAAATAAACATATTATTATTATTATTAGAACTCCCCGCCTCAACTCTCAACTCTTCAAAAGACAAACCTGGCTTCTGGTGCTTCTCTCATGGTAGTGGAGCTATAAGCTGAGCGTGAATATTACCAGTGTTGTGTGTAACTCATTACAAGTTATCAGATTACCTTTTCAAGGAAGTAGTAAAGTAACGCATTACTTTTTCAATTTACAACACAATATCTAAGTTACTTTTTCAAATTCAAATAAGTCCTCATGTTGAGAGAAATAAAGTGAGGAGGTGTGTGTGTGTGTGTGTGTGTGTGTGTGTGTGTGTGTGCGCGCTGTGTAAACATGATTGTTATTGTAGTTCTAGACTAAATGTGAGCATGCTAGTGCTGGGCGGTTTGACCAAAAATGTATATCACGGTTTTTTTCAAAATTATCCCGGTTTTCCGGTTTATGACGGTTTTTTTTTTTTTCATGCATAAGGTGTTCAATGCATTTTCTACTGGTTGAGAGAGGAATTACTGCAGTAAATCGACGTAGGATGGTCTATTTTACTGTCATTAGTGAATATTGTAGAATAATTCCACACTAGTAATACAGGTTTGCATGGCCCCAGAAGAGCCAGTCATGATTCTAATGAAGTGAGGAATCAGAATGCAAAGACAATTGCAGTCAAAGTACAGAACTTTTACTGTGCAAATTTCACAAAAATATTTTTTATGAAAATTTGATATACACAAAAAAATAAAAAAATATTTGTATAAATAATCTTTATTTAAATTTCGTTTTTTCTTTATTTAAATTTCGTTTTTCTTTATTAAAATTTCGTTTTTCTTTATTTAAATTTCGTTTTTTCTTTATTTAAATTTCGTTTTTCTTTATTTAAATTTCGTTTTTCGTTTATTTAAATTTCGTTTTCTTTATTTAAATTTCGTTTTTCTTTATCTAAATTTCGTTTTTCTTAATTTTAAATTCGTTTTTTCTTTATTTAAATTTCGTTTTTATTTATTTCAATTTCGTTTTTATTTATTTAAATCTACCCTTTACTGTGTCAGTAATTTGTTAGTCAAAAAAATATTAGATTACGTTTTATATTACTATAGCCAGTGTCCGTTCTCGGAGCAAATAAGCCCTGCCCGCTTGAGGTGCGCCGCTTCCCGTTCGCGCTGTTCTATAGTTTACTAAAGTTTATTAATTCTGAATGTGTCTGAATTCTGAAATAATTCTGAATGTTGCGTCTCGCGTGTCCATCTATATTGCACCAAATGCGACACTGCACTCCCTTGTGAAGTCGATTGGATGAACGGTTCTCGAAACCTTTTTTTTCTTTTTGGAAACCAAAAAACCTCCAAACAACAGCCCCGGCTCCTCTTTTTGGCACAAGTTCTTCTGTGTCATGTTCTAGTTCTGCAGCATACATCTTCCCTGTAACGTAACACCAGAGCACTGCTGTGTTTACCCTCACCAAGCCTTGCAACATTGTAAAGGGTCCGTCTGAAACAGTGTCGCGCAGCGTAACGTTCGCTCCGAAGACGTTGTGTAATTAAATACATCGGTATGGCGGTATATTAAAAATGTATATCGTAACGAAAATATACACCGGTTTTCGGTATGAACCGGTATACCGCCCACCACTAGAGCATGCATTCACTCATGTTACTTGCACAAAAACATTCAGTATTCCTCAAAATGAATAAAAACAGTAAAATGCGATCTCAAAATTAACTATATTAAATGACACAAATATACTTTGGTTAATAAAGTGAGATTAAATATTAAATAATGTCTTTGCTGCTGACCTTAAATGATCTAATTCAACCATACTAATAAAAAGGCTTAAAGGGCCTTAACATTTGCCAAAAATATAACTTTTTGTTGTTGTTATTAAAAAACAAACGAGCAAGCCCAGCCCAGGTGAGAAAAAGTAACGCAAAAGTAATGTAACGCATTACATTTTATAAAAAGTAACTAACACAATTGGTTAATTTTTTGGAGAGTAAAGCAATACTGTAATTCATTACTTTTAAAAGTAACTTTCCCCAACACTGAAGATTACAGTCAAGTCACCTTTATTTATATAGCACTTTTAACAATATAGATTGTTTCAAAGCAGCTTTACTGTGATCGTAGGGAATTAAAGTAACAGATTATTTTGGCTTTACAGCAGCTCTATAAAGTTATTGTCCAGCTAAAGTTAGTTTTGATTGATTCACTTCCGTTGCAAAGATCATTAGTTATTAACTTAAGGGCTTAGGTTGTTAGGGTGTTACACAACACCGTTCTAACAGAAAACCCTTAATGCGGTCCGACCTGCTCATTCGCACGACAACAGTGCCTGGCGGCTGGAGAACGCAAATAGGTTCACCTTGAAATAGGTGAACCAAGGTGCATGTGTTGAATAATACACATTTTTTTAAAAGTTATATATGCACAAACTTCAAAAACGTGAAAATGTCGCTAACATAGGAGGGCACGCGCAAGGCATGTAAAGAACATTTCTAATATTTACAGAGTAAAAACTGACTCTTGAAATGTGTTATTCTTATTGATAGCATGTTATTATAACTGTAATTTTGTCATATTCATTTTATGGATTATCAATATATATGTGTGGACCCCCCTCCCTGAGGGCCCCTGTTACTTAGTTCTTAGTACTTAGTTCCCTGTCCAACGCCCCTGCTTCCATGTCTTGAATCTTGCACGCCTAAAAGAGAGGGTCAAAAACAGGATAGACAATAAATGATGATGTTTTAGTGCTACACAATTAATCGTTAAAAGATCACAATCTCAATTCAAACATTCACACGATCTTATTCCTAAATGACAATGATTTGGCTATGTCTATTAAACTTTTGACAAGAACGATCACAACAGAACATTCAGATCTGCATTCGTGCTGCCGCTGTGGCAGAGAGAGCAGTTGTCTAGGTATAAAATAGCTTCACAAACAGTCTTTTCAACCCCACAGTATATTCTGTTATAATAATTCAAATGCTCACAGAAGTACTGGGATAAACGTTTCTAGTTCTGATATTAACACTGAAGTCTATGCTAGTGATGAGAATTTTTAAGTAGCTTGACGCTTTAAAGCTGCAGTCTGTAGTTTTTCCTCTTTGTCACCATCTCTGTTCAAAATTTGCAATTGCAGTTATTTGTGGAATTATCAACTTTACGTGGGTTGTGCCTTGTGCCCCGGCACGGCACAGTGCGGATGAATCCAATGTTTTGAGGAAATGTGCGGCTGTCAGTTGGTGTGGATAATGTCATTCAGAATCACAGATTTTACTTTTTGGAAGTATGACCAAGATAAGAATTTTCACCGAAAAATTGAATCTGAACAACAAGTAAGTAACATCCACTGTTCTGACCAACTAAGAGGGAAAAGGCATTGTAGTAAATCGTGCTGATTAAATCTAACGTTTGCTTATCATATCACGTCAAACTGTACTTTGTTCTCAAATTGTAATGTTAACAACTTCAGCATTAAATGACTACATTTAATGCCCATCCGATATTATCCTTGTTTTCACATGTGCCCGGTTGCAGTCTCTTTTTTTCTGTAGCCACTCCGAAGTCTTTTGCAATTTACAACGGGTGAATCTCCAGTTGTCACTGGTTGAAATTAAATGCTGGATTTTCTTAAAATTGTCAAAGTAAAAGTTGGAAAGGGTTTCTGAACAAAACAATGATACTTTGGCCAACCGCTTCATGTGTCATTACATCCCGTAACCCACATTCAGGCCATGCATGCATCTGAACACGCACTCACAAACGGAGAAATCTAGTCATTTGTAGTAAACACTCTGTCATTATAGTGAGTAACAGCTTCTGAGCATGCTATTAATGTCCTGACATTGTAAAGCACACACAAACACAATTGACATTTGCTTTGGTCGAACGAGACACACTCCTGCAAACGTCACCCACACATGTAATTATTTATCATGATATTTATCTACAATATCTAAAGATGTGTCATGGTCTGCATGACACATCCTTAATTATTGTTATTGGCACCTGATTTGGGTCTGAATCACTTGATTTGGCTTTAGATTTTTTACAATTTTCCATCTATGATATTCTTTGTTTTCTTGTCTTTTTCCAGTTCCTCGCCATCTGCACCTTAGATAAGCTGTTAAATCATTCTTCTGCTGCTCAGCATGACCTCTGCTAGTCTCTGAGTATATTTCCATTTTAAAGTCAACAATCAAAATGAATTTCCTAATATGTTACTTTCCTTTCTTAATTCATGTTCATGTTTTTTTGTGCATGCTATATTAATGTGTGCTGTCTTTGTAAACTTTCACCAAAATGTAATAACTTTCATTTAACTGTCTCCTAAATTCCTTTACTTTTTTGGCTTATGTCATTATTCCTTCCTTTTCAGCCCTTTCAACCACTTGTCCAGCTTTTGGCATGAAACTGCACTTGTCATGATCTAGTCAATTCCAGATGGATAAAATAAAATAAATCAGTTTGGGTGGCTGTTGCAGCAGAAGTATACCTATTTTCCATAAAGTGTAGCTTTAACTGTATTATCAAAGTGCCCTCATTTAAATCAAACAGTTTTGTTAAATAATGCCAACTTTTAAGTATCTTAAGAGGAGGAACTTAACTTCCTGGACTCTTCAGAGCACCAGACATTAATAATTCATAAAAGTAAAACATATGGCTTTTTATGTCTAAAAACTTGCTCATTAAGCCCAAAAAACTCTTGTGTAGTTTCTCTCTCCATGCCTCTCTCTGTGCTTTTACTCCCCCCCCCCCCCCCCCCCCCCCCCCCATTTAAATAAAATTATGGTTGACCACTTTTATTTTACTGGACCTCTTTTTCCAGTCTGCTTTCCACATATCATCTGCGCTGTCATAATAACCTCCCCATTAATTTGCATACTCTCCATCAAAGCCGCACACTTTCAACAAGAATCAGATGCTGTGGCTTCTATCTTGTGCATAAAGCATAATCTTCTGTACATGTGACTTGTGTATGTCGGTGTTTTGTGTTTTTGTACAAACCTATGAAATCACACACATCATTCAAAATCATGGCAAAACTCCAAGTGTATAAAGTAGGCTTTAATTAAAACATATATTTACATTGGAGATATATATTATTACTTTACAAATACGTAACGTCTTTCTATAAGTAGTCAATATAACAACTGATAAATGTTCCCACATGGAATCTGTGCTCTGTTTTTTTTTTTCCATTTTCTGCACTGATGTGGGAATTCTGTGGAATATAATTAACTCAAACTGAATAAAAAACACTATTTTTGTTAGCAGAGACCATTAGTATCCAAAATATTTAATAAACACACAAGGCTTGTTAAAGACAGATTTTGTGGAATTCTTTAGGCACAGATTCAATGCAAGTTTACTGATGAACAACATGATTTGGTCCGAAAGAACCAGACAAGTCTTCTGCACAGACAAATGACCAGTCTCCATACTGCTGTGGTGAATCTGATCTTCAAGCAAAAGGAACTGAATTAAATATTTGAATGCTGCCGATCCACAATCTGATTTATGACTTGTGATGTAGCTTGAATCATAATCACAATGTGTTCGTTCGTTGGCCAGAAGAGATCTGACTGATGAAGAGATGTCACATGATGGAGTTTGGGCTCCTTGCCACTGTCACCTCTGGCTTGTTTAGTTGGGGACACTTAGGGTGCTTTCTTTCATTTAACTCTTTTCTATCATGCGCAGTACACGTTTGCGATGACGTAATATGCACGCAAATGCACCAGGGTTCGATCAGACCAACGATGCGGGGGACGCCGGTAACAATCGCGCTCGGGCTCGGACCGCAACAAACGAGCCCAGTGTGAAAGCCCCCTTAATATTCAACAATGTTATTGATTTGACTGCACTGACATTGGATGAGAACTGAACTGAGCTGGATGACGTTATTTTTGTTTTTCTGCGGGATTGCTTTATAGATTAAATTAACTAATTAATTGATGATCTTTACAATGGAACTGAATTGACACTTAATTGACTTCAGCTGAAGAACACTATTTTATTTTAGAGGTGCTACATGTACAGCCAAAATGAACTCTTTGCGTCATTGACTAATTTTCCTGTTATCATTGCAAAAACGTATTTTGAAACAATCTGCATTGTATAAAGCGCTATATACTTAAAGGTGACCTGACTTAGATTTTTTACTTGTATGTTAGGGTATGTGTACAGTTTGCATGTCATACATTTCATCATCCGCATAGTATGTGCATACTTTACACACCCAGCTGAATTTTTCTAACTGCACATACTCTGTATGCTCAAGCTTTCACATGTTCCTTGAATTCCTTTGCTCTAATTAGTTTGTCTACAATGTGGCAACACTTTTGATTTTTGTTTTACCGTCAAAAAAGTAACGGACATGGCAGCACCAATAACAATAGACGAGAGCTTGTATGAGGGGGTTAAGAGATGACAATTTTGGTGTAAACTAATACAACAATATTTGTATCTTTCATAACTTCAGGAGAGAAATATTACAGACACTGGACAAGGATGAATCTTTAGTGTACATGTGTCGACACCCTGTGTTCGCTATTAAATGGAGTATAAAACTGTACTAGGACAAAACTGAACTATACTTTGTACTTAATGAACATTGTACATGACTGTTATTGTCAAAGTTACTTAAACACCATTTAAGTACATTTAGATATAAAGTCCTGGTATATAGGCTAGTTGTCAGTCCTCATAGTTATTGCCATGTCATATGGTGAAGGTAGTCGTGTCTTCATTTTCCGACAAAGAGTGAGTCTGGACTTGTGTGCCTGACTTAAGGGAGATCTCAACAGTGGGCTGCTCGTTGCCATGCCGATACCCTCTGCCTGTCTGGCTACAGCGTTTGACGAGCTTCAGAATATGCATTTTAAAGGACGATCCAATAAAGACGTAGAGCATGGGATTCAGGCAACAATGCGTGAGGGCCAGACTCTCAGTAATTTGATTGGCCCGGTCCAGGTTTTTGCTCAGCTCACATTCCGTCACTAAAATGTAGATCACATCCAGGGCTTTGACCAGTTTTACCAGATTATATGGGAGCTGAGTCAATAGAAACACTCCTACTACCGCTATTAACACCCGAAAAGCTCGCCATCTTCTCCCGCCGCGTACCCCCGCTGTAGCGGCCTGACTCAACGCTACTCCCACCCTACAATAGCAGAACACCATCACCAGGAAAGGCAGAAGAAAGCTCAGAGACACTTCCAGAATTTCCATAGTTGCTTTAGCCGCCCGTGCCATGCTTTGCGGGTAAACTGCCCGGCAGTTATTACGGCCGTTGGAGTTCGTCACTGTGTAGAACACCATATCTGGCAATCCCAGGACAATGGCGAGCCCCCAAACCAGTAGGCACATGATCATCCTCTGCCTTCGGCCGTTGTTCCTGTTTGGGGCATGGGTTGCGGTGGAGCCTCTGGTTAGGGCACGATAGCGGTCTATGCTAATGCAGGCTAGCAGCAGCATGCTACAGCTGAAGTTGGTGGAATAGAGGGCGGAGGTGATCTTACAGGCGGCTATACCAATCTCCCAGCCGTTCACTGCATCTGCTGCCCAGAAGGGCAGCGTGAGGAGCAGGAGGAGGTCTGCGAAGGCCAGGTTGAGGATGAAGACATCTGTCAGGGTCCGTAACCGCTTGTGGGAAAGGTAAACGAAAACGACCAGGGAATTTCCGGCCAGGCCCAGAATCAATGCTAGTGTGTAGACAACTGGCAGAAAAACCCCAGCAAAAGACCGGACCTCTTGTTTGTCGCAAACTGTGTGCATGTCATAATCCGTGTCATAGTCACTGTGGTTAGAACTATTGTTATGGTCATAGTCATGATCGTTATCATAAAAGTCCATCTTGATCTAGAGAGAGAGAGAGAGAGAGTGGATGAATGTAAACATTGCTGATGGTGCTACATTTAATTTTTAGTTCTTTATACACTCAGAGAAAATGTGAAAAAATTGCACACATGGAAAAAACTATTGGTGTAGAATTTACTTTGAAACAATTTTCACTTAGAAATTTTGTTTAGAATGTCTGAAATAATCTTTGTTTACAACTTAAAATATTTTTTACAGTATATCTTCACGATATAATATAATATGATAAACACTTTACTGTCTGACTGAGTGACATTTTTCTGGCTTCATACAATATTAAACATATATACATACATACATACATCCATACATCCATAAAGGACACAAATATACATTTAAAATTACAATCTTAAAACAATACTCAAGTTCTTCAATGTATGTTCAGTCTGGGAGTATCAGTATATATTAATTCACAAAATGGTGACACAAGAATAATAAAATGCCACCCAAAGAATCAATTACACATCTAATGTGCATCTTTTGCTCTTTATTTTGCTGCGTTAGTGCTAAAAAGATTAATTTTCTTCTAAGTGAAAAATAAATAAATAGTAGAGATACAGTAGAAGTATGAAATTGCTCACGTCTGTTTGTTTCCAGACAGAATTGCTTTAAACATCCTTTAAATCACAATTAAGACCTCCGAACATAAAATAATAGCTTTCCTCCTTACTTTGAATGTTTTGGACATCTTAGAGTTCAAACAGGTTTTTACCACTAATTGTGTTTTGTAACCTTAGAAAATATATTTATATATTCATAATTTTTATTGAATATATTACCTAATATAATACATTTTATCTGCTTTCAGTGCAGATTATTTTTACTTAATGAAAAAAGTTGTCAAGTGTTTTTCTGCATTACAAACTGGCAATGAGCTTTCATTTAGTGAATTTTCGTGACAATAATCTGAATTATGGAGTTTATACGTTATCTTAAGATTCAGCGCCTTAAAACTCACATCTGTCTATAATAAAGTCTGCATAATGCCGTTAGATTCTGCACAGCCTAACAAATCTGATTACATTTTAGATGTCTGTGCACGCTTTATCGTTTTTTATTTCTTCTTTCATTTAATTGTCAATTTAGTGTGTCATCTGTGCTTCGTTCTAACTTGAGTGTTATTTTGTTTGCTTGATCCACGTGTACCTTCAAATATGCACATTTTAAATGAGCGAAGTGTGCAAGACAAAAAACATTTCTGCAACAAAAACCATACTGATAATTTCTTCCATGTCGTCATTCCTATTCAGTTTTCCAGAGGGTCTTGATTGAGATCATCATCTACTTTTGACAGAAAACTCCCTGCACGTGTGTGCAAATTTCTTAGCTTGCCAACAGTATCTGAGCAGCTTGCAGTGCTGTTATCTATCAACGTATACAGTAGCGCATGTAAAGAAAAGCCCATGGACAGCTTTGTAGCTCTTGAGCTTTGGACATATTATAAGCTTTGTATATTTGCTATAGTTTATGGAGTGAGGGAGAGTTTATTTAACCCTGAACGATTTCAGGTGAAGGTTTTAGAAAAACATACTGCTGGTCGTTTGCATTTCAAAACCGCAAATCCTTGACTTTTGCCATCTGCTCATCTGGAGTTGCACATAGCACTGAGTGTACCTGCCAATCTGTTGAACACATGCTCTTTAAATAGGGGTGCCGAGCAGATCGGAATTTGTGTGTCTGGGTGATAAGCAAACCTGGTGTAAAAGTAAAAATTCAATTTAGCAAGTACCAGCGAAAGACAAAGTTGATATACCACACTGTGCTTTCCAAATGCTCTACATCAATCAAAAGCTTTTCAAAAAACATCCTAGTTATTAATTATGATCCGCATGCCTCTTCCAGAAAAGACGTTTTTTGGGATGATACTTTTTCCGTCTTGTGGAAATGGTTTGGCTCCTGTGCTTGAAATTGTGATGGTAAGCCCCATTTTTTGGCCATACAACATTTCTGAACATGAACATGTTAAATTTCATAATGTCATACCTAAAGCCTATATTATACTTTGTAAATTTTTCAAATGACAAAATACAACTTTTTGTGGAATATTTTGCTATAAAAGTTCCCCTGTGTTATTTGTCTTTCATTTTGACTGGTGGCAAAAGTGTCCAGATATTTTTTCAGGCCATTTTGTAGAAATATTAAATGTTTGTATATAGTACCTTGTATCTTTTAATAGCAAAAGTTGCAGTTTATCCGTTAACGCGGGAAGTTTTTCCTAGGCTTTCTGCATAATACGTGTGTCTGTGATCCAGTGTCTGAAAGGTGATCCACTTTTCTTATTCATTAATCCATGGCTGAATTTGTAGTCTTATTGAATTACCTCTGTCTATTATCCAGCTCAGGGGTTGTTACACCTATACACTGTCAGTTCAACACTGTACAGGTAAACCCTCATTCCATTCTTCGTTCTCACTGGCATACAGAAACAAGAGCTTTCTTTGCAAACACGTCTTTCATTGAGTCAAATGTATATTGTGTTCCTGAAACCTAAATTCTTCTGTGTCATTGTTTATTTTGAACTTTACCTTCCCTGTCATAAAACCCTTTTGAGGATTGGTGAGCAGGACTTTGCTTTGACTTAATACATGACAGCAAAGAAATGAAATGCAAAAGTAATACTTCAAACTTACATAAAACCAACTAAAGAAATCTAAATACTGACATTTGAAAGCATAGTAAATGTAATTACCATAATTCACCATCTGTTGTCACTTTATCGGGCATTTTTTTGCTGTATTCTTAAACCAGTGTTTACTTTGAATGGCGATTCTCTAAAGTTTCTCTCACGATTGTCCCCTGTTTAGCTGTGACAGTAAGCGATCATCTCAGAACCCTTAGACTTTGAGCTTCCCTCAGCTTTGATTGGAATATGACTGTTGCATGGGAATTGCAGCGATGTGTCTTACCTCTGTTTGAAGCGTCTGAGTCACACTCCGTCCAGGAAAGAACTGCCTTTAGTCCAGAGAAGTGAAACACTCAGTTGATAATTGCAGCTGGGGCAAGAGGACGGCCACGGGTGTGTGTTTGTGTGTGCGTCAGAGGAAGGAGAGGGAGACTTAGAGAAAATAAGGATCACCCTTTTCTAGTAGGTTACAGAAACTCCCTCGCTATGTTTTCCTGATCATCTTCAAGCTGAATTCTTGAAATTCCAGTATATTGTTTTTATAGCATAATAACTGTTTATAATATATAACTGTGGTACCTTTTGAAAGGGTTATATCACTCAAACAAATACAAGTTAATTATAAAATATATTATATTTCTTTACAGGTAAACCAAAAATGACCAAGTGGTTACACAAAATTAAGCACAATGATAACTATAAAATCATTTTCAAAACAGAAACTCTTTTAAATGTCAACATAACTGAACATTAAAAAAGTGGTCTGCTTTTACTCAACTTGACTTGAATTTACACATAAAATAAACACATTATAAAAGCACCATGTGTATTATCCTGATCCATTATGCAGAGCAAGAGATGTTAAAGCAATACAACGTTTCTGTTAATGCAACAAATATGATTAATATAGTTCCAAACCAAATGGATTAAGTACAATTTAATAGTTATATATTTAAGTGGAGTAAATTTAATGGAATTAATTTGTAATCAAATATTCAGCACTTGTGTTGCTTTAGCTCATATTAAATAAATAAATTGAGCAAAAGTCTTATCTTATCTCATCTTATCTACTCAGATTGCTCTTGCAGATGTAGTTTTTATGTAATGATTAATGTTATTATCCCTGCATTGAGCATATAGTCTGACTCTAAGATAAATATCTGAGTGCAACACCCATGCAGACTTGGGTTATATTGGTAAGCTGCACATTTTTGTGCACCCATAATAAAATATGTCTTACCAGGTCAGTTACCAGGTCAATCACAGAAGCATTTGTTATTCATAGTGCATACACTTAAAAAAATAAATAAAATAATCTAAATCATTGTGCTGCCCTAATCTAAATAGGGCTATAAAACAGTGGAACATAAATTAGGGGTATTTTTCACAACTGGCATATTTCCCTGAGCTAGTTATAGGCTTTGGTTCAGGAAATCAGTGTGTGTAATTAACTTTACAGTCTTGTTACTGCTCTTTTCCGAGTGCAATCATTTACTTTGTTTGCCTAGGAAAGTAGCTGCTGTGATTATTTTTCTAAAGAACGACTATGTTCAATGAGGATATTAGCTGTGAAGTGTGAAACAAACTATTTGATAGAGGGTCTTGTCTGACTGGTGTAATTCCTTGCAGTAGCTCATATGTGCTTAATCCTTTTATTTAAGAGAGCACGGCATTCCGAAGGCCCTGCGTGATTTGTTTGTTTGATTGAGTCTGTTCTTTATGGAATGCACCATGGAGCTAACGGTCGCGTGTTTGGCTGCTTGTACGGGGACAACCTGCAGACATGAAAGGACAAGTCTGTCATATCACACCCTGAGAAACAACCTGTGTTTTCATTAAACAAATTACTAAAGTAAGAGCCGTTGCTTGCCAGCACATATACATACACACCCACACACAAAAACACATGCAGGCTTGTGTGACTAACTCTTCCTTAGGAAAAACACTTGTCTTTCCAGAAATTTTGGTGTTTGTGGGTTCTTGTGTTTTCATTTCCCATGGTTAAATCATAACAGGTATTTATTTTCTTTTGTAACTGAATTTAATTTAATTTAGGTTAAGCTAGGTTAATGTGAATAAGCAAAAATAAATAAAAAAGATATAACCGACATTTTTGTATTACAATAAGTTTTCGGAAAGGTTAGTTTAAATTAGCAAAATCTAATTAAACAACATGGACCAATTTTCATACATTTCCAGAACAGAAATCTGAACATTGGATAAAGCCAGTTTCAAAATGCTTTTCATTTTGCTGATATATTAAATTACATTTACAGATTTTTTTTTATCACACATAAATCATAAAATACCATCAACATCCAGAAAAACAACAACGACAAAAACATTTCACCATTTTTTTAAGAATAAAATTAATAAAAGCAGGCAAATTATATATGACCCCTCTGTAAAATCACTCAGAATAGAAATAAAACTGTTAATTTTGGTGTATGCACGTGCTACTGAAGTGGAGATTTCTGGCTCAGTACATAAGAGAAAACTCATTTTGAGAAAACAGTCTTTAAAGGTATGTATGGTGTTTGAAATTTACAGATAAAACTAAATAAAATAAAGTATTTTGATGTTTTCTTTCCACTAGTCTGAAACAACATATTATGAAAAGTCAAATAGTCTGAAATCTCAAAATTGACCAGGGCAAGAATTATAATTTTTTCCTTAAGTGTTTGAGCATTAAATGAGCATTAAATGTCTCCAAAAAACACCCTTTGTGGACCTCTAAAAACATCCACAATTGAATGAATGGTTCATGAATAAAATAGTATTTGGGCTATTTTACAGTAAGTGTAGTTCCCTTTCAGTCAGTCACGTTCGACGTTACGTCAGAAGTGAACTGACGAATTGGGATCTCGCCTGAGAGCCCAATCACCTTTGAGTGTAAACTAAATGAGTCAATGGACATTGGCATGCAAAATTTGCATCGTAAACTCCACCCCGCGAATATAAGGAAGATCATATGCAACATATATTCAGCTTTTCGGTTCGGAGCTGAGCACTTGTGTTGTTCTGCTGCAATCATCTGTTTGAGTGATCTACAAGTCAGGAAGAAGCTCTGCTTACCAGTGTTGGTGTGGCGGCGCTGCAGTGGTGGTCGCGATCTTTAAAGAGCATTTCCTGCTGTTTCAATAACAGCATAAAAGAGCTTTCCTTGCACACTGGAGGCTGCACTAATTCCTTCAAGCGCTAATTTCCCCTGTGCGCTAATTTCCCTAAAAGAGCAAACACGGATGTGACGCTGCGTCTTTTAAAAGATGTTATTCCACCCGTGTATTTCTGGATGCGATCGTTACTTGGCTCCGTCTGATAGTCACGATCATTGCCTTACGTGTCTGGGCTTAAAGCACCCTGTGGTGGCATTTGTGGATGAGTCATGTACCCAATGCGGGAATGACCATCTCAGTGCCGCAGTCGAGACTCGGCTGGAGTCCCCTCGCCTATGCCCCGATCTAGTTCCTCTTTTGGTAATCAGAAGGGACTACTTGGGTGAGCCAATCTCCGTGGGAGAAATGTTAACCCAGAAATGCATTTTCAAATGCATCCGTCCCCGATATTGGTTTGCAGTATGAAGGATGTGTACTTGAAGGATGTGTACTTTCATGTCTCGATTCTCGACCGTTTCATAAAAGTAATAAGGTACGAGAGGCTGTGCTGTATCATGAATAAGTCACGGCTGAAGGGCGTTGTTTGGCACGACGCGGAGTGCCTGTAACCCCTTCAGCTGTGACTAAGGGTGTATTCACACCTGCCTTGTTTGGTTCGATTGAATCGAACTCTAGTTCGTTTCCCACCTTGGTGCGGACCTTTTGCGCAGGTGTGAATACAGCAATCGAACTCTGGTGCGGACCAAACAATCGAACCGAGACCCAGCTGAAGAGGTGGTCTCGGTACGGTTCCAAACGAACTCTGGTACGGTTCGTTTACGATGTGAACATGAACCGACCCAATATCGGCCCAATATCAATATCGACCCAATATTGTTCGTTCAAGTGCGAAAGAGAATTCCATTCCGGCGCGGTGTCTGGCCACTACTGTTGCGCGTCTTTCTGCGCGTCGTGTGTGCATCATTGGCAGTGTTGTGCATGAACGCGTTCAATGAACGACGTTCACTGAACGCGTTCGTATTTTCGCCGAACGCTGAACTGAACGAATCACTTTTCATACAATGAACGTGAACGAGAGATTTTTCGAGAGAACTCATCTGATTTTTTTGTACATAGCAGTATAGCCTATTTGTTAGGATTTTAGTATCATAATGATTAGGCTAATAAATGCACGCACAATTATCCGTGAACTTGATTTGAACAAATGCCTTTCAACTTGTGTGTGCAAACTTCAGAATTAAATTAATGTGCAGAAATTTGTACAAATAGAGAGTAGGATATGTAGGTCTACTATACTGTTGTAGCCATTAAAAAAAGCGCGTTTCATATTTGTTAAAATATTATAATGTTGTTGTTTTTTTCCATTTATGTTGATTTATGAAAAGTGAACAGCACGACCGAGATAGGATGCGCAAAATGAGACATGGAGCGGGTCAGACATGATTTTGACCGTTGAAGTTGTTATAGAAAGCCTTTCTTTAAAGTGAATTTCGTTTTGTATAAATTGTATCTTAATTTTAATCAATTTTTCATCAACCAATTGCCTGTATTTAATGAATAGGCCGACGAAACAAATATAACGGAGGGAGGCGCCCGCGCGCTCACTTGCGCACGTGAACTAGAGCACATCCTAACTTAACGAAACTCATGTATGCCTCACACAGACATGACAAATACATCAAATACACAAAGCTTGAAATGACTTTAAACGAAATAATTCAAAACGAAAAAAGAAAAAGGCTACTCTTTGATTATGTAGGCATAGCTTATCCATTATTAGGCTTAGCCTATTTATGTGCATTTCTCTCTATAAGCGCGTTCACACGGAGATGGCGATCGTCAACTTCATCTTTGCAGCCGAGCTGACACTTTTAGAGAAAACACTTGTTTATTAATAAAAATCAATACACGCGTCACCGGATTTACAGATGCACGCACACATATTATTTCGAAATAACGAGATATTGTGTTGAAATAGCATTATTATTAATAATAGCCTACATCTTTGTTAAAATAATTTAACTAATGAACGTGAACTTAGTTCATTTAAAAAAAAATAGGCTATATTTCTCTACTTGAGAATCCTTGTCCAATGAATGGACGACCTTAGCACACGTGTGGTTTTGTTTACACATTTTGGCTCACTTGCAAAAAGAGCAGTGTGAAAGCGAACCGTACCAAACAAAAAAAACAAAAAAATTATTTGGTCCGGACCAAAGCAAGTGAACTATCGGACTTTCCTGGTGTGAATACACCCTTATTCACGATACAGCACTAGCCTCGAGTACCTTATTGCTTTTATAAAACGGTTACCACAGTACAAATATTAAAGCCCAAAAATATGTATCTATGCAAGTTTCATGAAGTAAAATCACTAAAAGCCTTCCTTCTGCTGGAAAAAAATCCCTGACCGTGAACAGCTACAGGCGTTACATTATTTCGCCAATAGATGGCGGCAAAGACCTTTATGAGTGAGTCATTCAGTAGAGAAGACTTTTACATTGAAAGGACTCAAACTTGTGATCACGGAGAAGGAAGACGCAACTGACAGATGACTATATAGGCACGGGAAAACCCCTTAACGTTAACAGTTAAAAGGACAAGATAACACAGCGGACATTCAAACGGATTTATTTATTATGAATATAGGACTGACCTGAAGGAAAATGCTATGTCTACTGTAAATGCAGGTACACTCGCTTACTTGATCCCTCACAATACTCTTCTATAGCTTCAATGAACAATATCAATGAGATCAAACGTGTTTAAGTTGCTAAGAGTGGTTGCTACAGGTAGGGGTGTTGTGCAGTGATACATAGAACCGTTGGGTGAAGCGGTCATAGCCGTGTTTTATTGTGAATACAACACAGCTATTGACCAATCAGAATCAAGAATTGGAACTAACCGTTTTATAATATAATATATACTGTTTATATCATACAAGTAAACGTGTGAGCGTGTATGGTCGTACATTCTCCTCATTCTTGTCATGTTTTTTACCATATGTGTGCAGCTGTGGTTGGCCCCTTCCTGTGTCTGTTTTTACAGAATGTTGCATATTTACCTCTTATTTAACCCTCTGGGATCTGAGGGGGGTTTGGGGCCCTGGAGAAGTTTTGACATGCCCTGACATTTGTGCTTTTTTTCAGTTGCTTATAAACATATTAATGGATAAAGTCTGATTTCACAAATTTGTATCTTACACTTTATATTATATATTTAGCATATGAGCATAACAAGCTTTATTGATGTGGCAGTAGGCTATTTTACAGAAAACACTTTATAATCTTTCCAAACAGGTCAACGGAATTTTGTCTAAACATTCATATTACGTCAGTAACATATTGTTTTTTTTTTAAAGTTATATTATAGAGCATGTAAATGTTAATTTGCAGTTTAATATGTTGCTTATACAAAGACATTTTAGTTCAATATATTTCAGTCAATTTCACTCATCTCAGTATAGCAATATAGTTTGGGAAAAGCCAAACTAGTCAATGTGTACATTTTCATGTAAAAATATATTTTTTATTAATGTAAGTGCGTGTAGTAAACAAAAGCGCGCATCTGCGCCATTTATAGCAGTGTTTTGTCCATGACTATGTCGTCTCACAGTCACTCAGTTGCCCTGCTGCACGGGCTCTACAGCCGGAACCGAACAATGTACAGAGTTCACTAAGCTAGTCACATCTATAGCAGTATCTAAAGCCCTTGCATTCTTATTATCCTCGAATAAAGTTTGGATGCGTGTCTCTAGTTCTGAAATCTTTTCTGTCAGCCTGAATATCTCCCTGCATTTATCACATGTGTAACCCTCACCACTTGACAGAGAAGGCTATACATGTGGCAGGCAGTGCCAGTGGCAATAACAGGACATGACATGACTCACCGTTTTTTTTTTTTTTTTTACTGATCCAACTTACCACAGTTGTTTGATGGTCTTGCAGAGGTGGAAAGTAACTAATTACAAATACTCTACAGTAATTACAGTACTTGAGTAGATTTGTATTTATTTATTCTACTTCCTTGAGTATAAATACATTTTGGTACTTTTACTTTTTCTTGAGTTGAGTATTCAACTTCGCTATATTTATTTTTCACCAAAAGTACAAAGTACTTTGACAAAGGTGCCGACGGAGCAACAGGGCGAGCTGGCATTTGACAGACATTTTTCAAACTACTGCGGTGGAGCCCTAGGCTTCAGCCAATAACAGACAGGTCTGACTCAGGTGCAAAACCAATCAAAACCTCCAGTTCAGCTGCGCTTTGACACTCAATCACTGGTGTTCTGAATCCGTAGTATCACTAACGTTCCAATATTTTAGTGAATGTTGCAATGCCATTGATACCATTGATATTACCTGAGTACTGAGCAGTTGAAGTACCGGTAAATAGAAAACTCGGCTCATACAAGGACACAGTTATTGCATGGACGGAGCAAGAACAATGTAAGTTAAGTGACTGAAATGCACGCACACAATTCAGTTGAATGGTAAAGCTTGCCCTCTTGCCCTTCATCGACACGACAGCCAACGGCACTGATCCTGAACAAACCCATCTCCATACCGGCGTGACTCCGATCTTCAACCAGATGGAACTGGATAATATTCTGATTGTTCCAAACCAATCTGACTTCTGACCTACAGTATAATGCTGCCCGAATCATAATCATACACTGTTCGTTTATTGGCCAGAGGATGACTGGAGACTGAGCCTGGGTTCTCCCAAGACCTTTGTTGTCATTGGCTTGGCTTGCTTAGTTGGGACATCACGGTTTACTCCAGAGCGGCTATATATATATATATATATAAATATAAATGAAAAACTAAATTAATAACTTTTTTAAAACAAAAATGAAACATCACTGAATTTTTTTAAGCTGGACTGTGACTATTTTCTTCTGGAAACAAACTTGTTTGCATTATTTTCTATTCATATGTTATCTCTGTAAAGCTGCTTTGAAACAATCTGTATTGTAAAAAGCGCTATATAAATAAATGTGACTTGACTTTAAAGGTACAATGTGTAGGAATTTCTCCCATCTAGCGGTGAAATTATATTTCGCATTCAAACGAATAGTGCTCTCTAGCGCCTCGCTTTTTCAAATGCGTGTTTGCAACTACGGTACGTTATGTACCAAGAAGCTATAACAACGTCTTCCAATAGCACTTCATCGAGTTTAACTATACATGTTCTACTGTTATGCTGCATATATAATGAATTACACAACCAAGCAATGAAAAAAAAAGCTTGTAATTTTGACCATACATTGACTTGCCTGTGGAGAAGAAAGCAGGCAACTTCATGCAGTGTTCCGTGCATCCCTTTCAAAGTCTTTCTCCTTCAGTAGCTCTTTCCACCTGGGAAAAGCTATCCCCATATTTACCCTCGTTTTTTGAATTCGCCGGTCACGTTTCCTTTTTAAAAAATTTTTTTTTTTGCTTTTTTGGTGACGAGGATTCCTTCTCATGTGGCTCCGCATAAGTATGAAGTACCGTGCAGTGCAGCCTTTCAAATTTGCCGGGGCAGTGACAAGTGCTTGCCTCTCACTGATCTCCTTGTCCGCTTCAGTCACGTGACGCTGGCTCTGAACGAAAATGCGTTGTGGAAATGCGTTGAGGTAGCTAGTGCTTTTTGTCCCTCTCTGCTATTATAGTTTTTCAAGATGGCGGAACGACATGGAAGCCTCTATGGACTTACCTGTCCCATGTAAATAAAGATAAGAAATTCCAAAGAAATTGGCAGAGGTAATTCTACACCAATGAGGACATATTTATGAATAAAGACATTGATTTTAGCTAATAAAATACTTAAAAAACTACACAGGGTACCTTTAACAATGCAGTTAAACTAAATGTACGAAGCAAACTTTGTACAAAGCTGAAATAACCTCCACATTAGAAACAACAGTGAAATAAGATAGCATGAATTATCTGTCAATCAGATGCACGTAAAAGTGTAGCTTGTTGCTATAGCATCAGTGTGCTCTTTTCGGTAGATTGAAAAAAAGCATTTTATTTAACACGTTAACCCGTACCCCACTTTATTTTTTTTACTGGCACTTTTCTACTCATACTGTTTTAATCCCTCATTTCTTTGATCAGACCTCTCACCCTTCTGTGCTTTTGCCCTGAAAAAAAAAACAAAAAAACCTTCAAATGATCTTACATGGACTTCAATCAATCGCTCTTAGAAATAGGGATAGGTAGTATGTTTGCTTAGTTTAGAAACAAAGTTTTCTTTATTTGTTTGTTACAAACGCTACAAGCTACAAACACAATTCACAATTCAACAGTGAAACCGGGTGGTATGTCTCATGTTACAGTTGGACACTGCAGTTGAGTGTCATAAAAACATGTTGTATTTACATCTTCAATTGACCCTTCGCAGACTTTGTTTAATATGTTTAATATCAAAAGTAACCGAAAAGTAACCTGGTCTGTCCTGTTTGTCAGCGCGTTGTCAGTGTCCTCTCTGCTCCGCGATGTGTTTTTCACTGCGTGAGAACATGGTGTGGCGTGAGAGCGGCATAGCTTGTCGGACATAGCGACAGTAACTAAGGGGGACGGGTCTTTGCGAATGGTCAATTACATTAAAAAAATTTGTTATTCGTCTCTTTTATAGATGTACATATCACTTAGGCAATGTAATTGATGTATATTGCAAGAAGAAAATCTTCAAAACAAGATAGATTTGCTTTACTAGCAAATTGCATGAGAATATTAGAACTTATTTTCTGAAAATATATCTTGAATGAAGTTGAATGAATGTTAAATGCATTTTTAGTAATGCATCTGACATCATCTAGTGAGGTTTAAATCTAAACAAAAAACACCTGTTTGCCAAAGAGGTAAGAAAAATGACCCTATTTCAAGATATAAAAACAATTCTTAATATCTTGTGCAATTTTGCTTCTCAAGAAAATATATCCATTTTTAAGGATGGGGATGACATTTTTTACTGGGGAAAAAAAGAGAGTAAAAAAGCCTTAAAAGATCTTTGTTGTTTTTTATTTTTATTATCTTGTAAATGGACATATGCAGGTATGGAAAGACTATTTGTGCCAACGTGGGATGATTTTCCCTGCAGGCTCCTATCACACCCACCTCTTATACATTCAATAAACTGAGCCTTTACTCCTTTGATTGGGGCAATATCATGTTGATCTGCTATCCTTATGTCATTTGTCTGAAAACTGGACAATAAACAGGAAAAGAATGTTCATGGGACACACCCATCTGTCCCTTGGATCACAGATTGGCCCCAGGCCTGTGTGTGCGTCACTTTGCTGTGAATTATAGCAGCTTTGAGTAATTATGTACATTATGGCGGTCTGTGAATGATTTTCGTTGTAAGGGCTTTGAGCATTGCAGTGTTTGTGTGTAAGTGCATGCACATGCTAGCAACTGCAGTTCCTGTACAACAGAAACTAGTGCTACACTCAAAAGTGCATGTGCAAAGTGTCGGTGTGAGAAAGAGCTCCCTCTAGAGACACTAACACAAAAGAACACCTTGATAGCTGCATATTGTGGATAACATCTCGGCAACCACCTACAAGTTTTTTTCACCCTACTTTAAATATGATATTTAGCTATCATACATTTGTCTGGCAGACTGTTTGAAATGAAATCCAACCAAACATTACATCTCACAAACAATTGAACCAAAATGTACAACTGATTTTGTGGAAAATGCTCTTTTAGCCTTTGTTTATAAAAAAACAAAACAACAACAATGCGGCTAGTTAAACTGAGTGTGTGTGTTTTTTTTCTATTTTATTTTTTTTCTATTACAGGTGCTGGTAACCCAAAGTGTGAGATTGCCATAGTCATGTGCAGGAGCAAGTCACTGGACTCAAATAGTGACAGGTACTGGAACTCTGACACACACGGCAAAAGTTTCTATCAGCAATATAGCCAGGTTAAATGTTTGACACTATATAGTAACTTTCGTCACTTTTTTTTACCTGATTTTTGTTAGGCAGGCTGGGCAAATCAATTCACACAGCTTCTTTTGAGAAAAAAAAAGGCTAACGTTGGCAGATCTTTTGCACACACACACACACACAAACACAGACACACACACACACACACACAGCATGAAGAAGTCCTGTGGTCAGCTCTGAGATCTGCTTTGCCTGCATTCTTTCACTAAGCTGACTGCGGTATTTACTATATACACTTCAAGTACTATATATAGGCTTTAATCCCATTTTACTGCAGAGCATTTTCAAAATCTACTACTTATATATTTATATTACAGTTTTGGGTAACACTTTATTTTGATGGTCCATTTTAAACATTTTACTAACTATTAGTATTAACTACTATTCGTGTGTCAACTAACTCTCATTAAAATAGTATTAAGTAGACAGTAGACTGTCTGCTTAATATCTGCTAATACTTTATTGTGTTGGTCCCCCAACAGACATTCTACTGACTATAATGTAAATTTACTCTTACCAGTCTACTAATACTCTACTAACACTCTAATGAGATTTAGTAGACATGTAGGTGCAACGTTACTTATAGTCAACAGAATGTGTTAAAGGGACCATTAAAATAAAGTGAAACAGAGTTTCAAATATGAACAATAACTAGGCCGAAGCCTTAAAGGGATGGTTCGGAGTAATTTCAACCTAGGGTCCTTTGCTCCATGACCTCGAGCCAAACACAAGTTAACAAAAATGATTAGTCAACGCTTTTAATAATAATATATTTTTTTGGATATATCAAAAAACTTTTTCAGCAACACTGGGTGATCGCCCGAGACTTTTACAGGCTTTTCCCAAATCACGGAAGTAACCTTGACCCGGGTTAGCGGTAGCATAAGCCATCAGGCAAGTGTTATTTAAAGGGGTGGTTGATTGCGATTTCACTTTTTTTATTTTAAATAGTGTGTAATGTTGCTGTTGGTGCATGAACAGTATTTGCAAAGTTGCTGCGCTGAAAGTTCAACGTAAGCAGAGATATCGTCTTTTAAAAATCAGGAAGTTTAATGCCTACAAAAACAACTCGAATGGGACTACAACGAGATACTTCCCGGGTTTTATACGTAACTAACCCATACATTTACATCAACCCTCCCTCCGGAATATGCAAAAAAAGGGACATGGCCATATTTCTGCGGCTTTGTGGAAGAGGAAGAGTTATAGTGGAGAGCTAGTCATGCCGTCGAAAGTGTGTTATTTTCACCCAGCTGTCAGGTCTTCTGTGTTCGGGCTTCCTACGGACGCTGTAGTTCGTCAACAATGGCTAAAATTTATGTTTGATTATGTTCATGAAAATTACAATCGTAATTTAGCTCTCTGTGCTGCGCATTTTACGGAAGATAGCTTCCAGAATCTCCACGAATTCAATGCCGGATTAAACAAGAAACTGTTACTAAAACATGAAGCAGTTCCAACTTTAAAATCAGAGGCAGCAGTTGTTGGGCCACAACCTGCAAGTAAGACTTAATAATTTTAAATGTATTTGCATGTATAATTTCAGACTAAATGTTTTAGTTCTATCAAGGACGTAAACAAATGCCAGCGCTGGCTTTAGTAGCCACTTAGTTATGCTATTTCGTGTGTCTACAAACATTTTGAACCTGATTTTGTAATTATGTAGCCTACAATTTTGTAAATGTATTTTCCATGTATACTTTATGATGTAATTTTTCGATTTGATCAAGAACGTAAACCAATGTCAACGCTGTTTGTTTATAGTAGCCACCAGAGCCATCGAGAGAATTCTCTCTATGGCTCTGGTAGCCACTAGCCAGTTAGTTCGATGCTATTTTGTGTGTATAAGACAAACGTGTATAAAGTTTAAAAATTATAATCGCAACAGCAAACTTCAGCTGCAGTATTACTCAGTCATTTATTCAGTTATATTAAATGTTTAATCAGGAGAAAACCTTATCTCAAAAGCTAACAAGCAGCAGTGGCATTTTCAAGTAACAGCGTATCGAAATTATTAGCCTATATAATAATAGTAGAATAGAATAGAATAATAATTTAAAAAAAATTACCATTCAGAAACGTTTTGTAAGAGCCGTGTTTGGGGAGGTTCTGCTTGACTCTCTTCATTTCCGCTTTCTGGGTCTGATCTGGCTCAAACTGATACGGCAGTATTGACACCATTATTTAAATTTGACCGGAGCACATGCAACTTTCGCCCGTAAAGGTGATGGGCGTGAAGTTTCCGGACAACGTGCACTACGCAGTTTAGCCAATTACAACACACCGGCCCAACTAACCAATCTGAGCCCATGCCTGTTTCTGAGGGAGTGGTTTCATAGAATCAGGAAGTCAACTGGTCGTTCAAATGACAGAGGCGAAAGCGGCTTACAATAAAGGTGAAATTTATGAAAAATAAGGCCAAAAAAAAAAAAAAAAGACTTAGACATGTTATATTGCACCCCATAAACACAATCATGCAAAGAAAAAAAGCAGTAAACCACCCCTTTAAATAAACTCCTGATGTACTTAGTACTTACAAACTTTCCAAGGCCTCGTTGTATGAGTTACAGAACCTATTTGTACTACTGTAGAAGTTTGGTACCATTCCGGCCATTATTAGTGGGGTAATTTATGAGATACAACCTTGGATCCATTAGCGCCTGCACTAAGCCATTCGGGTGACATTTCTAAATAAGCTCTATTTTGCTTCTAGCTAGAAGCTTCAAGCTTCTAGTTTGGCTCAAGGTCATGGTGCAAAGGACACTAGGTTGAAATTACTCCGAACCATCCCTTACAGAGCTGGGGTCTCATTCATGTTCTTAGCACAAATGGAGCATGACTTATTGCATGGGGTTAGAAATTTGTTGTTATGGAGATTTAGGATATTCACTAAAATAATCAATTATCAATTTGTCAATAATTTAACTAATTTAATGTACTTTAAAACATATAAATGAAATCACTCAAATAAATAGGGATATTTAAAACTGTTCATTTAATTAATGTTTAAAATGTAGTCAGATTTTATGGTTAAATAATAAAATACCTTGGTACATTTTTTTTTTCCAAGTTGACATACAGTACTGTGCAAAAGTCTTAAGCATGTTAGTATTTTCACCCCCCCATTGTAATAATACAGTGAGATTTTTGTGTGTATAAGGAGTCTGACAACAGCCGGTATGATCCACACGGAGATCTGATCTCACCATTTTCGAGTCCGTCTGGGATTACTTGAAGAAACAGAAAAACTGAGACCGACTAAATCCAGAAGAACTGCGGCAACTTCTTCTAGACACTTGAAGAAACCTGCAAAGCTACAGTATTGTGAAAACTTTTAGGCACTTGTGTAAAAATTTAAAGTGAGAATACTTTCAAAAATACATAGATTTGATTTATCAATTAACTTCTATTAACTAAATTAAATCAATATTTGGTGTGACCACCGTTTGCGTTTAAAACAGCTTTTGTCCTAGGTACAGTTGCACAGTTTTTCATAGTTTTCCAGGTAGGTTACTTCAAGCGTCTTGGAGAAGTTGCCGCAGTTCTTCTGGATTTAGTCTGTCTCAGTTTTGTCTTATCTGGTTGATCTTTGGCTGCATTTAATTCTGAGGAATTAAATGCTGAAATTCCCAGGAGGAAATGGTTAACACCTAATTATACGGTGCTTATCTTCCTTCGGTGCCTACAGGGGGCTGTTTGGCCAAACACGCCACCTTGTGTGCTTCGGAGTGCAGCTGTCTCCAGCGAGTTCTAGTCTCAGGAGGGTTTCAGAGGGGTCATCTCGGTTGTTTCCTGCCGGTCATCCGTTTCAGGGCACTGGATTGGCTACTCGAGTTATGCTAGAGACTAGTCTTGAGAGGCTGGTTCCTTTTGTAGTCTCAGCCGAAGTCATCTCTGGAAAATACAGATCTGAGGAGGCATTATCTCCAAGAAGGCTTAGGGGAAGAGGTCTTGACACCAGTGGTTAACACTTCAATATACGGTGCCCATTTCCCTTCGGTGCCCTCTGGGTCCCGTTCTGCCAACCCCGCCACCACGTGTGCTTCAGTGGGTTAAGGCTGAACTCAAAGAAAAGTGTGCTTTCTCCATTACAGAGGACCACTTTTTAAGAAGGCAGGCACGTCTGTCTCCTGAGCGTATCGGTTCGATATTCATTGCCATGAGCAAGATGGTGACTTCTGATTGTTCTACTCCCTGTTGTTCTGGAGGGCAGAGTTATGGAAGTGTGGGTTTGGCCTCTGAGGGGGCCCAACACATAGACTCTCAACTAAGGTTGTTGTGACTGGCTGAAAATCATCACCTGGATCTAGTTAACTACCCGGTTGGTACAGTGTTGGAATTTCTGCAGGATTGATTCTCTGCAGGGTTCGTTGTGCTCACCTGATTTCACACAAGATAGGCACTGATCAGTACTGTGGCGTGGGTATTAACGTTATATATGTGAAATATCATCTTATTGCAACGCAATTTCTGCACTCTCACGAATGCTTTTTCACCAAATAACAATGCAAACACCATGTTAATGCAGTAAGCATTTCGTTGTACAGTGTAACAGGCGTCATTGATTTCATGATGATTGATTTAAACGAGTTTTGGCAAGAGTGTCCAGATAAACTTGTGCTGTGTGATTGACAGCTTGGGCGATTGGAAAGTAATTTAATCAGTTTAAATAAGATTATTTTCATCCTACCAAGAGAAGCGACGTGAAGTTGATTTAGTCACTGGCTTGATTTACTGAATCAAGTTGATTTACTGATGCATACACAATAGGCTGTTGAACGGTTTTGAGAGATAATCTGTTTGAACTTGAATAATTACCGTACATCACAGATCAGGCATTAGAATAAACATGACTATACTTACATGTTTGTGGCGTTGCTGGCAGATCCATATCGTAAAAGTATTTTTGCAAAGCCTGCGAAATTCAAATTAATTTTAAAATATACAATTTAAATTAAATTTTAATTTACAAAATAATCCACAGTAAAATCCACTGAATACAAACAAATAATGCACTGCTGAGACATTAACAAAACTATCCGAGCATTATGATCGTTTGGAAGGTAATGGTATTGATCCTGTGTCGATCTTGTCTTGTTCTTATGACACTGTTCACTAACGCTCCAGTGGGCGGGGCCAAAGACGTGGTGATGATGTAGGCGTTGATATTCGTCTGCATGGCGTCACCCATTCAAAGTAAATGAGAAGTGTTAACACTGACGCCTCGTGTGAATTTACTGTTAAAGGTCCAATGGCATAAAAAATTCACTTTATGAGGTTAGGACAGGTGTAAACCAAGCCCTGGGTAACCAAGCCCTGGGTAATTCTGCACCAAGGCTACATTTCGGGAAAGAGACTTCAGATACAGTATTAGGGGACCACTAAGGAAAAGCATTCAAAAAGCAGCATGTCATAGGACCTTTAATACTCTCTTCATGAAGACACTTGTACAGCAGCATTCCATGTGACCCTTGTGTTCTGGAAGATGCTTTAAATAAATGTATATGCAAAATTACAAATGAGCACATAAACTAAGAGATGTACTGCTTCTGTTGCTGTTTATTTCTTGATAGTTAAATCATACTTTGATCTGCTTGTTTTCGTTCATGTTTTGTTTTCGTTTTTTTCTAAACTGATCAAACCTCTGAGATAAGAGCAGCCACGCTAGTCTTTCCCTTAAAGTTTTCTTTCTGTCCTTCTCAACACTTGCTGCCAGGTTTTCCATTTCATAATATTTGTTTTTCCTTTCCTCTCAAAAGTGTTTTCAGTTTGAGGTGGGATAGGGTTGGTCAATATTTGCTGGTCTTTATGAACCAGTCTGAAATCTCTGCTAAACACAGCAGAATCAGACCAGACTACACAGACAACAAAAGTCATGACACAATCTGACAGCTGATTCTGATTCTGCACATAGTAAAACTGCACTTAAAGCAGTCTCTGTGGGGTCAGTCAAGACAGAAACTGTGGTTGAGCACAGAAGAGGCTATGTTTTCCGCCCCCCACCCCACCAGTATATATTTAAGTTAGCCTGGTTGACACCAGACCCTTCTCAGTTGTAACTGAGAGTGGGTCTGGGGAAGAGACAGACCATCTCAAATTTGCCGGAGGTTTGTCAGGGTTTTCCCAGGCTATATTTAAGTCATTAAACTAATATAAATGTGTGATTAGTCGACTAATGGGTTAAATGAACGACTGCTAGTCGACTAGAAAAGTCTTTAGTCTGGGACAGCCCTAGTATATTTGAAATATTTATTTAATTATTTAATTTATTTGTATGAATCTTTTTACTAATGTTGGGGGGGGGGGACAGTTAAAAAAAGACCTAGAACCAGATATGATGAATGAAGATTGCAGGAGTGCAGTCAATTAATTAATTTTTTTACTGAAGATAGTTTGTAGTTTCATCAGCTTCAAGACTCACAAGGAGTTAGTAGGCCGCACTGTTTCACGTTTAAAAAAATCACAGCAATTTAGTCTGTACGGCTGCCACCAGGACCCTGAGTTAGGTACGAGTGGCCCTCCAAGGTCACAAGACTGTGTGTCTAGGCGATAGCATGTCGAAGATAACAAGTCTCTAACAAAGAATACTAGCGCACATACACAGATACACAGCTTCTTCAAGGTTGGAGTTAGTTGAGCTCTGTTCTAAACAGGAGACTTTCTCAAAACATCCAGATAACATGTTCTTTCTCTTAGTGAAAGGTTCTGACAATATTCCATTATTATTCTCTTGTATTTGAATATCGAAAAGTTTAACCCCTTATATTGGCATATAGTTAGGGAAAGTTAGGCATTTCTTTGGCCAATCTGCAAAAAAAAAATTCTTACCAATAGCTTTTTTTACCATGTGTTCCTATAGGTGTCTAGTAACACCTCCCAATTTATCCACGGCCAAATCCTCGGGGAAACCCCCGAAATCCTTTTTTAATCCTTTTTTTTTTTTTTTACGAATATTAGCTTTTGAGATGTCTAACTATGGGTTTTTAGGGGTGCTGAATCTATCCCAGTCATTAGGTTTGAGTAAAAATGACTCCAAATCCATAAAAAATCCATAAAAATATTTAAAACAATTACAAAACAAAACTTCCTAAATCAGTTTAAAATTTACCAAACCTCATCCAACTCCCCTGCATCTCCCTCACTCCTGTTATCATCTGGCTGGTTGATGTTCTGGCAAGAGTTACCATGACAGTTCCCACAAACACTTGACTCCTTGCTGCACCTGAGAGTGTCACAGTCCTCTGCACAGTTGCAGCTGACAAACTTCAGAAGGTGATCCGGTGCAATGGGATCTGTTGTAGGGACTGGTGCATGACCTTGTTCTCCTTGTTTCCATCCATACTCAAGGACATCCAGTTATGGACTTTATCAAGTCAAGTCACCTTTATTTATATAACGCTTTTTACAATACAGATTGAATCAAAGCAGCTTCACAGTGATAATATGAATATAATACAACAAAGTTTGCTTCTAGAAGAACATTGCGTCATCGTCCACCTTAAGTAAGGTAGATCAATAATTGTTGAATATTAAATGTCCCCAACTAAGCAAGCCAACAGCCAAGGCAACAGTGGCAAAAAACCAAAACTCCATCAGTGACAGAATGGAGAAAAAAAGCCTTGGGAGATCCCAGGCTCAGTCGGGGGCCAGTTCTCCTCTGGCCAATCAGTGAACAGTGTATGATTATGATTCAGGCAGCATTACAGGTCAGTTATGACACAAACTAGTGAGCAAAGTCAGATTGGATCAGAACATTTATCCAGTTCCATCTGTTTGGAGGTCGGAGTCATCACGTCGGTATGTAGACGGGTTTGTTGAGGCTGTCGTGTCGATGAGGCCTTCACAGGGCTGATGAGGGATGCTTTGTGGATGGGCCCAGACGCAGGTCCATCATCTGATCTGGATACGGCCCGGATCCAGCTGACTTCAGTAAACAGGGGAGAGACTAGTTGACTAGTGTAGCAGACTTTATAGCAGTAGCCTATCTCTGGTCTGGAGATATGCCCGCAGAGAGTGCTGTGCTGCAGCTCCTGTAGTCGGAGGCAGTTTCTCAGGCTTGATGCTCCCGGCTGCGGCCCGCTTGTGAAGATATAAAATCCGCAGAATATGAGCTTGAACAGTTCGCAGTCAGCTTTAAAGATGTCACTTTTCTTGGCTCTGATGTCATTGAACACATCCATGGCCCCCTCTGCTTTGTCAGTCTTGCAGAGACTTCTTTATTTCGGGGAGGAGACGCATGTGTGCACAGTCTTCCGCTGACTTGGATTTATAAAGTGAATTCTGCGCAGGTTCTGGCATACGCACGGTTTTATAAGTCTGAATATTTTTGGCTTTCGGGGTGTACACCAATGCTCTGATGATGCTGACACTTCTATCGTGTGTGCAGCACTAAATGAGGCAATAGAGTCCTCTGTTGAGGTGAGGGCCGAGGACACCGACGTTGTGGTTATGCTGGTCCTTCATAGGGCAAACCACCCGGTTTTTCTCACAACAGCTAAAGACACATCTTACGATGTTGGAAAGATCCGGGTGGCCCTCCCGGAGAGGTTCAGTTACATATCTGATCTTCCTACACAGCTTCTCTGGCTGCGATACCGTATCAGCAATTTCTGGGTTTAGCAAACCAACTTTGCTCACCAAGCTCTGCAAGACTGACAAAGCAGAGGGGGCCATGGATGTGTTCAATGACATCAGAGCCAAGAAAAGTGACATCATCAAAGCTGGCTGCGAACTGTTCAAGCTCATATTCTGCTTCATTTGATATCTTCACAAGCGGGCCGCAGTCGGGAGCATCAAGCCTGAGAAACTGCCTCTGACTACAGGAGCTGCAGCACAGCACTCTCTGCGGGCATATCTCCAGACCAGAGATAGGCTACTGCTATAAAGTCTGCTACACTAGTCAACTAGTCTCTCCCCTATTTACTGAAGTCAGCTGGATCCGGGCCGTATCCAGATCAGATGATGGACCTGCGCCTGGGCCCATCCACAAAGCATCCCTCACATCAGCCCTGTGAAGGCCTCATCGACACGACAGCCATCAGCACTGATCCTCAACAAACCCGTCTACATACCGACGTGATGACTCCGACCTAAAACCAGATGGAACTGGATAAATGTTCTGATCCAATCTGACTTTGCTCACTAGTTTGTGTCATAACTGACCTGTAATGCTGCCTGAATCACAATCATACACTGTTCACTGATTGGCCAGAGGAGAACTGGCCCCCGACTGAGCCTGGGATCTCCCAAGGCTTTTTTCTCCATTCTGTCACTGATGGAGTTTTGGTTATTTGCCACTGTTGCCTTGGCTGTTGGCTTGCTTAGTTGGGGACATTTAATATTCAACAATTATTGATCTACCTTACTTAAGGTGGACGATGACACAATGTTCTTCTAGAAGCAAACTTTGTTGTATTATTTTCATATTATCACTGTGAAGCTGCTTTGATACAATCTGTATTGTAAAAAGCGTTATATAAATAAAGGTGACTTGACTTGACAAAGTCCATAACTGGATGTCCTTGAGTATGGATGGAAACAAGGAGAACAAGGTTATGCACCAGTCCCTACAACAGATCCCATTGCACCGGACTACCTTCTGAAGTTTGTCAGCTGCAACTGTGCAGAGGACTGTGACACTCTCAGGTGCAGCAAGGAGTCAAGTGTATTTCTGTTTGTGGGAACTGTCATGGTAACTCTTGCCAGAACATCAACCAGCCAGATGATAACAGGAGTGAGGGAGATGCAGGGGAGTTGGATGAGGTTTGGTAAATTTTAAACTGATTTAGGAAGTTTTGCTTTGAAATTGTTTTAAATATTTTTATGGATTTTTTATGGATTTGGAGTCATTTTTACTCAAAACTAATGGCTGGGATAGATTCAGCACCCCTAAAAACCCATAGTTAGACATCTCAAAAGCTAATATTGGTAAAAAAAATGAAAATAAAATATATATATTTTTTTGGTACCCAGGCCCTCTGGGCACCCCAACTTTGATTGCCTCTCCAGGCGTTTCCCCGAGGATTTGGCCGTGGATAAATTGGGAGGTGTTACTAGACACCTATAGGAACACATGGTAAAAAAAGCTACTGGTAAGAATTTTTTTTGCAGATTGGCCAAAGAAATGCCTAACTTTCCCTAACTAATAGGGGGTCACAGCCATTACATATTTAAAACAGTAATATCCTATACTAAACCTAAACTAATCTTGACAAACTATATATCATTTGAAAGCTTACAAAGTTTTTTTATGTCTAGTTTACATATTTGATTTTCAAAATAAATTACAATTGCAAATTACGTAATTTATCAATTTGCAACAAGAATAGTATCATACTCCTAAGGCGTGTTCAGACCTTTTTAAATAGTGATGAACATGAAAAATCATGAAAGAATGGTAGAAACCTCAGTTTGTTTTCATGCCAAGAGTTCAAAAGATAGCATCCATTCAATTATTTTAGAAAAAAAGGTCTGAAAATGTTTTAAATATAAAGAAAAAAAGAATAGATTCACCATTTGTGATGTGGCAGCGAGCTATAATGCACATATGTGTTCTTTTTGTGTTTCTTAGATGTTGAATTCATTTTAAAATCTGCCAGACTTTTGCCAAACCATCCTATACTTCTGAATAGGATGTCTACTTCATAAATTGTATGAAACTTGTAAAAATAATGGTTCAGGTCACTCAAACAACATATGGAAATGGAGGCGCCCTTATATGGGCAGTAATGTCAACTAGTGAAAAAGTTTGGTACTGCGCCCAAACAAAATCTTACTGAAAGCTTATTTTTTGAGATATCAACCTAAAATTTGAAACACAACTTGTTCAGATTTTTGGGTTTGATTTTTTTGTTGTTGCATTTTTAGAGTCCTACAGATTTTGAAAATATATATTTTATATAAAATATGAATAATTAAAATTTTAACATTGTAAATTTTCATAAACTCAAACTTCTATAACTTTTTCTGTTTAACTTCCTTAATTTATTTCACTTCTACAAAAATCTGCCAAATGTCTTCTTTAAAACAAGACCAATCTTACATCTATATTCCAAAGCATTCTTGAATTACAACCATTTAAGTTCGGAATGTGCATTTTCATGTCTATTTAAGAAAAAAGGGGGGTGCCGCTTAAGGGGTTAATTTAATGATTTAATTAAGAAGTGGTCACGTAAACGACAGGTGAAGTAACCCCAGTGACCTCGGCTGTCTTTGTCAGCTACAAGAGTAATATATGTTTTAACACATGTTGGAGACCTTTCTCAAACAAAACAAGTCCATATTTCCTTTCTGGAAGCCAGGCTAAATGGGCAAGCACTGTTACTGCATTCCTGGCATGGGCCAGACCCTCAGTCACCTCTCAGATATTTAACCCTCTGGGGACCAAGGTGTTTTTGGGGTCCTTGAGATGTTTTGACATGCCCTGATATTTGTATTTTTTTCAGTTGCTTATAAACATATTAATGGTAAAGGTGTAATTACACTCTATTTAGCACGAACATGGCTATCATAATATGTGAGCAACATGTATGTACATGTTTGCATTTTTGAGAGAATATTATTTTTGCATGGTTATTCAAAAAACTCAAACTTACATTTTCTGATAAAAGACCACATACGACCAACTTCACATATTCCCACAATACTTTTGACTAATGGATGTTGTCGCCTAGAGTTTTTACTTCAAAATGATATGAAAATCATCCGGGCTAATCGTTCACATTAAACAATAGATTGATTAAAATTTTGTAAGACACTTTTTGTTTGGAAAGGCAATATGCAGGTGGGCGTGAATGATCCAACAAGGTCATGAATAATGTCCTAATTCACACCTGAGAGAAGACAAAGACCTGCTAATGCTGCATACTAATGAGCCTTTCATAGGTGTCACTGAGCCATAAGAAAGAATGCAAAGACAACACACGCACACATACACACACACACACACACACCCATATATATATATATATATATATATTACTACAGAATTGGTTCAGAGTTGGAAACATCTTGAAAAAAAAGTTTATTTTTCCACAAACTGTGTATGCTTGCAAATTGTATAATATCCAAGGTAAACATTTCTAGTAATTGTGCAGTTAATTCTCATTCGTATTTTCAGAAAGTTTTGGAATATGTAGGCTATCCTCTCCCCAAATTTGTCACTAATAAAACACAAAAATAATTTAAAGAGAAGGCTTATATTGACCTTTTAAGATTTTGTTTGCACCTTGTAAATTAGGTTTTGATGTGGCAGTAAAAACTTTATAATCTATCCAAAACGAAATGTTGTCTTTCATATTTCGTCTGTAACATATCGTCTTTTATAATATATATTAGGGCATAAATGTTAATTTGCCGTTTAATATGTTGCTTATACAAAGACATTTTATTTCAAAGTATTCAGTCGATTTTTACTCATCTCAGTAGGCAATATAGATAGTTTGCTAAAAGCTAAACTAAAGGTTAATTCATTCACACACAGACACGCGCGAGCTGTAGTAAACAACAGCATGCATCTGTGTCGTTCATTCATTCAAACACAGAAACGTGATTTAAACAGTCTTTTGCGGTTTACAGACACCATTTCATATCGCGATTAGAACAAAGCACTTACTGATCTGCAGCTGGATCCGTTGTTAGGCTACTCCAGCACGTTTGAGGTAAAATTTCCAGGATTATCACGATATTACTATTCCTCACAGCGCCTCAACGTAAAGTAGGCTACAGTGTGTTATCCAGCTGTTGTGGGTGTTGACTGGTTTGCATGTGTTTCTTCAGATCATCTGCGTTTCAATAGCGCGCGTTCTCCATGGGCGTGTCACATTAGCTGCCAGTAATGAGCTGCCAGAACCATAATGAGAACGGCTGATCTCTCTCTCTTTTTATATATATTACATAAACAGAGAATATTTGTTTTGGTTTTAAATTAGATCATTTAAAACTACAACCTTAAATGATTATAGAGATATATAGCTCATGTCTGAGTGAATAGTATTCGCTGAGTTTTGTTTAAGTTTAGAGACGTGGTCTTGAAAAAAAGTTCACGGAGATGGAGAGGCAGAAAGCACACCCTGTTTACTTTCTTTATTTTACAAAAGCACAATGTTTTATTTCGATTTTAGTGAAAGCCTTAAGTGAAGCCATAAAAAAGAAGACATTTAACAGTTTATTTTTTTCATATTTCTTAAGCCTGTATGACAAAAAATTACGGGAGTATTTTAAGTCTATTTTGCTGCTATGTGAAAAAAACCGAGGCAAACGCGCCGGCACTTTTTTGGTCCCCAGAGGGTTAATACAGACATTAAATAATACATGAAAATAACTTGTTGGTAATCACACTGGTAACTTCTATTACTATCTATAAAGTAAAATCTCATAAGCTTAGAGAAGTCACTCAAATAATTTAATATGTGAAAGAAAAAATATTTATTAATACCTTGATTATAATCACTCATTAGTTATACATTGAAGTGGCAGTGGATTCCAGAATACACCCCCTTCACTAAGTGCAGTAAATGAAGGCCAGTATCACCGATACAATACTTCCACTGATTACATGTTATAAAGTTACCAAAAAAGTTATTACTTTCATTGTTTTTGACCCGTGTAACCTCGTATTTTACATACCGTATGTATGTCATTCAGCAGCCATATCACCCTGTAGCCCAAGACTGCCCACTGAAGCTAAGCAGGGCTGAGCCTGGTCTGTACCTGGATGGGAGACCTCCTGAGAAAACCAGGTTGCTGCTGGAAGAGGTGTTAGTGAGGCCAGCAGGGGGCGCTCACCCTGTGGTCTATGTGGGTCCTAACGCCCCAGTATAGTGACGGGGACACTACACCGTCAAAAAAGCACCGTCCTTCAAATGAGACGTTAAACCGATGTCCTGACTCTCTGTGGTCATTAAAAATCCCAGGATGTCCTTCATCCAGGTGGATGCTGCTAGAGGATGGATACCCGACCCGAGCCCGATGGGACCCGCCGGTACCCGATGGACCGGGCCGGGTTCGGACAGATATTTAGAAATGATGTTCGGGTTCGGGTCGGGCTCGGTCACATCAGCGCGATAAGGCATTGAACATTTTAAATTTAAAACAGCTTATTATGTCCGATGTGCCTGATGCTTTCACTTGATGCAAACGTTCGTTTTTTTGTGATTCAAATACATGTAAAATATTACCATAACATCCGTCTTCCTGTGTGCGGACATTTGTAATGTAGCCGTGACAACGAAACACGTGCATAATGTGCGCGCGCCAGGTATTAAGAGCGCTTGTTGCTCCGCGCGCTGATGCGCTTGTCCTGTTGACATTTCCGATTGCCTTCCTACAGTTGCTTAATAAAAGCGGGCTTTCCACAAAAACAAACGTACAATTGTCATTAGTATGAGAAAAAAATGGGGTTTTAACTGCCGGTCTCGGGTCGGGCTCGAACATAAATATCTTTATGCCTGTCGGGCTCGGGTCGGGTTCGGTTACTGCTCTGTCGGACGCGGGCCGGGCTCGGACTGAAAAATTCGGCCCGATCCGCACTCTAGATGCTGCACATTGGGTGGTGGTTGAGGAGATTCCCCCTTCCATCTAAAATGCTTTTGAGTACCCAGAAAAGCGCTATATAAATGTAATGAATTATTAATATTTTTAAACCAGTTAAATTTCACAATTCTTGATTCCAAATTGTATACCACAACCAAAACTACTAGCCTAACAAAAATAACGTAATGGCATTTTTTAAATAGCCTGTAATAAAATAAGAACAAATAAACTAATTGCAAGCAATAGTACAAATATATACAATAGAACAAAAATACAAATGAAATAAACAGTGTTTAAAGAACAGTAGTATTTATGTAAAGCCCAAAGTATACTTAGTTTTTTACGCATACGTGAGGGTGACGCAAATTTTGTCACCAGAATAGTATGTGGGTACTGTAACCGTGCCGCCCTATTTTTGTAACCGAGCATACAAATCAGTTGTTCCACAAGGTGGCAACACTGCAGAAAACCAAAATAAAGAGACGGAACAACAACAACAAAAAATACTGGAGACGGCAACAACAACAGACACCCGCAATGACAAGCGCTTGTGTGAGGGGGTTAAGATAGCTACGGCTTTTCGTTTAAAAGTATACTAGGGCTGCGCGATTAATCGAAATTGAACCGGACGCAATTTGGTGATATTATTATTATTATTAGTAGTAGTAGTTTTTACTTTTTTAATGGGCAGCTTGTCAGTGAAGCACGGCTCTATGATCAGTAAATGCTGCTCCATCTGAAAGCCAGAGGGCGCTCTCGCACTGAAACTCTAAATATGCCTGGCAGAAGTCCAGAAAATCCCTATGGGCATCATACTATATCGCTGTAGCTGAATAAACAGAAGATTGAAACTCTTTGATTGATTAAACATGAATAATAAACACACGGCTATGACAATATATGGTTTATCTAAGTTCGTTTAGCCTTCTCGGGTATTTTCATGATAATAATGTATATTTTTTCTTCACTGCTAATCGACATAGCCTTTATCACTGTATAGAATAGTATGAAATAATGTTGTATCTGTTATTCTGTATAAGAAGCCACATCATCTCACAGAAGGATGTTCAAACACTCAACAGTGAGCCGTGCTTCACTGACAAGATGCAAATAAAAAATATTTCATAATCGCACTAAGCCAAATTGGTTTAAGCACAATATTGGGTTAATTGCGATTAATCATGCAGCCCTAAAGAATACAAAGACACAGACTCTGGACAGAGACTTTCCAGAGGGAATGTGTCTACCACCTGCGTTGGAGTATACTTTGAAAGGCTAAACGTTCCACTATACGCATATTTAACAAACGTGTAAAAGAAACTAAGTATACTTTGGGCAAAATAAATACTACAGAAATTGAATAAAATAATCCTCTGTAAAATAACACTGTATGAATTAAATATGGATGAATTGTTTAAAGCTATAAGATGTTATTCCGTCAAGAGCAGTGATTTTCTCTTTTTCTTTAGTTCATTTAATAACATTAATGATAGACTGCAGCAGGTACATTTGGCTGTTGTCACACTAAGATCTGAAACATATAGGACCCTATTTTAACGTTCCAAAACGCAAGTATCAAACTCGAAACGCAAGGAACTTTGTGGGTGGATCTCGGGCGTTGTTGCTATTATATCTATTATATCTGCGGGATAAATGTCTCTTGCGCCCGACACAAATCTAAAATGGGTTGGTCTGAATTAGCTTCATTACTGTGGTTTGGGCGTAACGTCCAATAAACCAATCAGAGTCAATAAACCAATCATATATATATATATATATATATATATATATATATATATATATATATATATATAATATATATATATATATATATATATAAATTAACTAAATAACTTTTTATAACAAAAATGAACCATCACTGAACTTACTTAAGCTGGACTATGACACTATTTTCTACTAGATCTGCTGTACAGCCGAAAACAAACTTGTTGCATTATTTTCGTGTTATCACTGTAAAGCTACAACAGAACCCACAATTCAGTTCAGCAACGCATGGCGTCACCCATTCAAAGTAAATGAGAAGTGTTAACACTGACGCTGTGTGAATTTACTGAGATTTACTGGTTCTGTTGCTGTTTATTCCTTGAGAGTTAAATCATACTTTGATCTGCTTGTTTTCGTTCATGTTTTGTTTTCGTTTTTTTTCTAAACTGATCAAACCTCTGAGATAAGAGCAGCCACGCTAGACTTTCCCTTAAAGTTTTCTTTCTGTCCTTCTCAACACTTGCTGCCAGGTTTTCCATTTCATAATATTTGTTTTTCCTTTCCTCTCAAAAGTGTTTTCAGTTTGAGGTGGGATAGGGTTGGTCAATATTTGCTGGTCTTTATGAACCAGTCTGAAATCTCTGCTAAACACAGCAGAATCAGACCCGACTACACAGACAACAAAAGTCATGACACAATCTGACAGCTGATTCTGATTCTGCACATAGTAAAACTGCACTTAAAGCAGTCTCTGTGGGGTCAGTCAAGACAGAAACTGTGGTTGAGCACGGAAGAGGCTATGTTTTCCGCCCCCCACCCCACCAGTATATATTTAAGTTAGCCTGGTTGACACCAGACCCTTCTCAGTTGTAACTTTGCCGGAAGTTCGTCAGGGTTTTCCCAGGCTATATTTAAGTCATTAAACTAATATAAATGTGTGATTAGTCGACTAATGGGTTAAATGAACGACTGCTAGTCGACTAGAAAAGTCTTTAGTCTGGGACAGCCCTAGTATATTTGAAATATTTATTTAATTATTTAATTTATTTGTATTCATCTTTTTACTAATGTTGGGGGAAAAAACTGTTATGACCAGATATGATGAATGAAGATTGCAGGAGTGCAGTCATTTTTTTTTTTTTTTACTGAAGATAGTTTGTAGTTTCATCAGCTTCAAGACTCACAAGGAGTTAGTAGGCCGCACTGTTTCACGTTTACAAAAATCACAGCAATTTAGTCTGTACGGCTGCCACCAGGACCCTGAGTTAGGTACGAGTGCCCCTCCAAGGTCACAAGACTGTGTGTCTAGGCAATAGCATGTCGAAGATAACAAGTCTCTAACAAAGAATACTAGCACACATACACAGATACACAGCTTCTTCAAGGTTGGAGTTAGTTGAGCTCTGTTCTAAACAGGAGACTTTCTCAAAACATCCAGATAACATGTTCTTTCTCTTAGTGAAAGGTTCTGACAATATTCCATTATTATTCTCTTGTATTTGAATATCGAAAAGTTGAATTTAATGATTTAATTAAGAAGTGGTCACGTAAACGACAGGTGAAGTAACCCCAGTGACCTCGGCTGTCTTTGTCAGCTACAAGAGTAGATATATGTTTTAACACATGTTGGAGAACTTTTTCAAACGAAACAAGTCCATATTTCCTTTCTATATATATATATATGTATGTATATATTCAATTTATAATTCATGGGTTTTGATTGAATTTAAAAGCGATTTTTGTAAATCCAGAATGATTCAGTTAGAATCGTAATGGAATTGTCAAGTCACATTTATTGACTGATATATACACACACACACACACACACACATATATATATATATATATTTATATATATGTGTGTATATATATGTGTGTTTTTGTTCTTTTTTTATGGCATCGTGCGATCACTCTAATTCTCTCTCTCTCGTTCTATCTTGCTCTGAGTCTTCTTTAGTTTCCTGCTTTTCTCTCCATGTTTTTTGTGCTGTTTTTTTTTGTTCAGAATCATCTCTTTCTGTCTTCTGTCTGTCGGTCTTCCTGTCTTCCAGTCTTCCAGTCTTCCTAGCAGTGCATTCTTTCTCCCCTGCAGTGACTAGCGACCTTGGCAGCTGAAAAGAGAAAGCGGGTGGAACTTTCTCTTATCTTTCATTTAAATCCAAGTAGTATAAAGCTAAACCTTCTTCACCCTCATATCTCATGAATATCTCATACATCAGACACATTCAATGGACTTCTTCCTTACTATAGGAAGATGAAAGGGGTCATTTCCTGAGAAATCAAGTTTTTCTTGATGTTTTCAAAATAAAGGGTTTAATGTACAATGTTATGGAAACATTCTAGACTCACATTAAAGATGGATGACCCGTATCTAGATGCCAGAATATCATAAAGTCTTCATTGTGGAATTTCTTGACAAAAGCAACATAGCAACCACAGGGCAAAATGGTAAAAATACTTAGAATACCGTAAGAACCGCATAGCAACACTCAACCTCTACTGTTGGTTAATCATGCTCCAGTATAGTACTGTCCATCAGTGGATGTGAAAAAATCATGTACCGGTATGTAAAATATGTATATAAAACATACTTGTATAAATATATAAGTATGAATAATATTAATAATTGTGATTAATAAAATTAATAAAATGAATTACAACAAATAGTATTAATAAGGGTTAGGAGTAACATGGTCATTGTAAAGTGTTACTGTCTGTTCATGCAGGAGTGGGTTTTTTGTGTGTGTGTGTGTGTAAATGTGAAAATGTTTTTCAGGCATGGCCTGCATACCATGATCCTGGTCCCTCTGAACACTCCAGGAGTGAAGAAGATAAGGCCGCTTACTGTTTTCGGACAGGACGGTGAGTTCTGATTAACACAATCTTGCCGTGCCACATGAAGCTTATCAGATCTTCAACTCATCTTTTTTTTTCATCTCTGTGCTTTAAAGCCTCCTCTCTCACTATCACTCCACTACATTCTCGCTCTCAGCATCCTCTGTTTGAGTTTGTCTGTTCTTCCACATCTGTCTTTCACCATATCTTTTCAGTATATGTGATGACACAGATTAAAGAGGGTTCCCTTGCTTTTACTATACAGTGACATATTGTTTATCTCTGTAGATGCGATCCATGGTGGCCATTTTGAGATCCACTTTGACAATGTGAGAGTTCCTGCTTCCAACATTCTTCTTGGTGAGATTCATTCATCAGAGTGCGTGTGTGTGTGTGTTTGTCTGTGCACGTGCTGTACGCACCTACTCTCTCTGTGTGTGTGAGTATGCTTGTGTACTGTTCTTGCAGATTAATGAGCCCACAAAAACTTCAATAACTTCAGCGCCCTGGGCATTTACTCACAGGGATAAAATAAGCTTTATTGGAATACTAGGAATTAATTTATTAAACCATAATAGATATTGATTAAACCCCTTAAAGGAAGCACTTAACAAAACTACCTTGCCTTGTGGGTATTCACTGTTTGGTTTAACCTATTTTTTTACACCCAAGGCTGGTTATAAAAGGACTCAATTTGTCACGCACAGATTTAAGCTTGTTATATAATATATTTTTGCATTACTATTTGTGGAGCTGTCTGATTAATGTATGGTTGCCATTTGATTCATTGATTAGATAAATAGTTTGCTCTCTGATTGTTTGTTTTTTAGGTGAGGGTCGGGGCTTTGAGATCGCTCAGGGACGGCTGGGACCAGGTAGACTTCATCACTGCATGAGGGCTGTGGGGCTGGCAGAGTGGGCACTGGAGCTGCTCTGCCAACGTGCAGCTCATAGACAAGCCTTTGGAAAGAGACTGTACCAACATGTACGTATGTGATTGACTTAAAGTTTGTTGTTTTGGTTTGTTAATTGTACTACCTTGAAAATGTTGTAGATTAGATTCTTTGATGCACAACCCAACATTATCATTAGAAAAATGAATGAATGAATGAATGAATGTATGTTCGTTCGTTCGTTCGTTCATTATAATTAAAGAGTTTGGGTCAGACTGTCCTTATGAAAAAGAAGTGTATTGAATGTGCACTAATGTACTTCAGATCATAAAAGGTTTACAAAGAAAACTTATAATACAAATAAAACAAATACTATATTATTCGTGAAATGAAAAGACCGCTTAAGTGCTCTAAATCTAAAATCGTGCTTTAAAGTTTTACACTTAGTTTGATGTTGTGACTAAAATACTAAAGCACATGTGAATTACCTGATTATAGTTTGATTGTAGTAACTGTAGTGTGTTGTTTGACATTACACATTGTTTAATTCATGTATTTTAAATATACTAAATTGCAGCTTCATCATTACAAATGTGTAATTACAATTATTTAAATACTGTTCATAAATTACGTGTATTTTGGTTTACATGAAATGCTTGTCATATTATGTATTGTCATATAATCAAAATTCTTTACATTTAAAAATGTACGGGAAAAAGTGTAAGTTCAGCTTATTGCATAATTTTAACAACAGTATTTAACAACAGTATATTTTTGATTACAATTTAAATGCAGCTAAATATCCAAAAACATCCAGTTCGCAAACTTGTATTTTATTAGCAAATATGAGCAATTAAGTATATAATTTTTGTAATTATGCACATTTTATAAAAATATGCTACGGTGTGCTTCTTTTTCACAAGGGTATCCTGAGGTTGTGTTGTAGAGAAAGTTATTTTATGTCTGTCAGGATTATCTAATAGACCATGGAATGGAAGATTCCATATTAAGATAAATATTATTGTGCATAGAGAGTCTTAGACCTCAATAATGCAAGATGCTTGCCAGAGGAATCTTTTGGAATCTGCTCTTATTGACCGCTGGCTGGCCTTACCTCACAGCAAACGGCTCATTACTGACACCCAGTGGATGAGCTTTTTATATCAGCTGGTGTATTTGTAATTCATGCATCAATCATATATTTTTGGTTTGGTTTAATGCGTGTAATATATTCAGTGTGTTATTGTTCAGTGTTTGTTTCCGGTTCTAGGAGGTGGTAGCTCATTGGATAGCAGAGTGTCGAATCGCCATTGCGCAGGCGCGTCTGTTAACATTACATGCTGCTCACACACTGGATACACAGGGCAACAAGGCTGCAAGACAACAGGTAAAGTTTACTGTTATACTTTGTCATTATCATTATTTTTTTTCCTTTGACATGATGTTACATTTTCTGAATTGCACTGTCTCACTCTTTTCTGTCTGTCTGTCTGTCTCTCATGCTTTTAAAAATCCCAGTCACTCCCACTTAATGCATGAACTGAAACTCCAATAGATGATGGAAGATGTGCAGAAATCAACTCTGACAGACTGACCTTTCATAACATCTCACAGACGCACGAACACACAAAGTTTATCTCAGAACTCATCCCCAGCTCTTTCTGTCACTCCTCATCAACAGATGTGTCTGTGGGAGTGATATGTTCACTTGGGATGTGTCCAGCTCCAGAGAGCAGTAAAGCCTGAGCAGCATTACTCCAGTCTTCAGTGTCACATGATCCTCCAGAAATCATTCAATGTTGTTTTGCTCAAGAAACATTTATTGTTATTATTGTTATCAATGTTGCAAACTGTTTTTGCTGCTTAACATTTTTGTGAAAACAATGATACCATTCAAATATTTGTGGCAATATTACAAAAAGATAAATGAAGGCCTGTATTCATCAAGGATGCATTAAATTGATTAAAAGTGACTTAGTAGTTTCTATCTAAAAAAAAGTATCACTATTTCCACAAAAATGTTAAAAAAGTGTTTTCAACATTGATTATAATAAGTAATGTTACCTGTGTGCACCTAACCAGCATATTAGAATGATTTCTGAAGAATTATGTGACAATGAAACCAAGAGCAATGATGCTGAAAATTCATGCTTTTGCCATCATAGGAATAAATTACATTTAAAAAATATTCAAATAGAAAACAGTTCTTTTAATTTGTGATAGTATTTTACAATATTCTGCAATATTTTACATCTACTGCAATAATGGAAAAAAGTTACCGTATAGAAAATAAAACCATTCTATTTTAAAACTTGATAAAAACACACGTCTTAATCCAGTTCCCCTTCCAGCCCTCAACTCTCTCCATATACACAGTTTTCGCCGCCTGCCGTTCCATCGCAGCAGTGGCAGGGGCCATTTGCTCAACTTGGAGTCCTCTAGGTTCAGCCAGAATAGTAGGGCTCCGTATCCCACTGGCTGTAGTCACGGTAACACAGCGTTCAGTCTTCCGCTAATAGAGATGAAGCATATTCTTGCAGCGATTCTGTTAATGTTAGCCTACCTGCTGTTTCCTCCTTGCTGAACCAACACCTTATGTTTGATTCATATTGTGGGTTCGGAGAAAAGCCAAACACCTTAAGCACGTCTCCTGCTGGGGTGGTTTTAAAAGTAGATACATGACTGTACACAGCCCGTTTCTGGATTCTGCACATTGGTTTATAATGAGGCCCGCTCCTCCAGCAGATGGGCTAACATAATTGCAGATTTCGTATTTATCTTCTCATGTCTGTGTATTCAAAATTAAATGTCTTGTTGGATGCATACCAGATCCACACAAATCTATAATTGTACTAAACATCCGAGGATTACGTTAGGCTGATGAAATCGTATTAGCTTTTACTGCATGTTCCTGTGGAGATGTCTTTGCCTGTAAGGTCCCAGTGTGGTACTTTTTAATGAAACCACTCTCAAATGAAGGACATAAGCAAAACAAACACACTCACTCAGATCTGTTTGCCACCCATAATATCTTGACCTTGTGGGATTTTTTTCTTCTTCATTAGATTGCTATGATAAAGGTGGCGGCAGGCAGGATGGCGAGTAAGGTGGTGGACTGTGCCATTCAAGTTTACGGTGGTGCAGGAGTGTCTGATGACTTCCCACTTGCAGAAATGTGAGTAAATTATTGTTTCCTGAAAACAAGTGTACATCATATTTTAATTTGCTGAAATTTTGTTGGTGAGGTAAATGAGTTTCTCAATTATTTCAAGTATCATGGAATGTCCATAAAATACTATTGAAAGACATTGCTTTTATCTTGAAGAAAATACCATGTGGTGTATATACTGTATATACAGTGCCATTTAAGTGTGAATATATCTGTTTAAAAGTTATTTAAAAGTTGTTATATATTTAAACCATATAAAATTATTGTTAGTTGATGTTAACTAATATAAACTTATGTTGCCATTATTATTATTATTATTAATGCGGTGTGTAATACTTATAAATAAAATAATTATACTAGTGTTAAGAGTTTAATTTTTATTTATTGATGATGATAATAATAATAATTTCATAATAATAATCATAAAATATACATTTTATTATTATTGATGTATAAAATAATTGTTCTAGTGTTTTAGCATAATTATTTATTGATGATAATAATACTAATAGTCATAATTATATAAATGTTATTATAATTTTATACCATAAACAATCAACCTACTTAAAGCTATTTGATAGCTGTTTAAGGATCACTAGAAGTTTTTAGTGATGTGTCATATTAAAAGCATTTTTGTGTGGTTATATGTTTATATAGGTATGCTTATGCACGGACTCTACGCATAGCTGACGGACCTGATGAGGTTCATTTGTCCTCCATTGCTCTCCTGGAGCTCAGAGACCAACAGAGACGAGCCCAAGCTAAACTCTGATTCACCTTAAATCAGCCAAACACAAACTTCTTAATTATTTCTTGAAAATTACTTAAGGCTATCTTAGAAATAGAAATAAGAAATTAATAATACTCCTATACTCTAATCATCATGGGATATCACAAGTACGTACATAATATAAAGAAAATATTCAAGTTCAAGTTGTGTCTTTAATTGAAATGTGACTGTACTTTTTCATTTAATGTCAAATATTATTATAAATTAATGTCTATAATATGTTTTTTTCATTTATTTTTAATTCTGTAATCAAAAATGGCTGTTTGCGAAATGGGACTACAGCACATTGTAGAGTAGACTGGGTAATCCCAGCCTGATCTGCCGGCGATTTGATTTCTCCCTGCAGATCAGGCTGGAAACATGTACATTTATTTCTCCTGCTTCCTTACCAAATTTGTGGGAACCAATCACAAACTGGCTTATCCACCTGGCGCACTATTGGCGGGTTTAACCCAATGACGATAGAGAATTTGATTTACCCGTCTCTCGCACGACCGTCAATCCAATTCCGTTTAACTTCTCGACGATGCTCAATGGGTTCTTTAGTTTAGCAAACAAATCGCTCGAGTGGGTATAAATACCACTCACTTAAATTTTTCTTTTTTTACACAACCTGATGCCATTGCTGCTTCTGCAAACCGCTGATCAATGCTACATACCAACACGTTTGTTGACACGTTTCATGCCTGGAGTATTCGCGTCGCTGATTGGTTGAAGGACTATCCAATTGCGTACTGTCATTTAAACTATGCCTGTTGATCACGCCTCTTGTGCAATAGAAATACAGAGCAGACTCCCCAGACCAGTGATCAATCTTAAAAGATTGAGCTTGGTCTGGTGATAGCCAGACTATTTATAGAGCACATTTTATAGCAATATAATTGTTTTTTTGTAAACTAACTGCACGATTCCTCTCTTATCCACTTACCCCTTTAAGAGGGCTATCCATACCCGTCAGACTTAAAGGGGTGGTTGATTATGTTTTCACATTTCTAACTTTTGTTAGTGTGTAATGTTGCTGTTTGAGCATAAACAACATCTGCAAAGTTACAACACACAAAGTTCAAAGCAAAGGGAGATATTTTCTTTTAAAGAAATAGCTTTTTAAGGACTACAACAAACGGCTGGTAGGGGCTACATGACATTCCTCCCGAGTTAGTGACATCTCTAATCCTAAAATTTACATAAGCGCCGCCCCCGGGAATTCGATTTATAGATTATCAAGACAGAATATGCTAATGACTAGAAGATAACTACACATAAGCTACCTAAATTCATCAACTAACCATTCAGAAAAGTTTTTTTTTTTTTTTCAGTTTATGTCTCTGTGAGGTAAAATGACACAAGCTCTTGAAGCTCCGCCCTCTGTTCCGGGAACAGCAGCTCATTTGCATTTAAAGGGACGGACACAGCAAAACGGTTTGCTCACCCTCAAAAAGTGACAGTTTTAACACGCTATATAAAAATATCTGTGGGGTATTTTGAGCTAAAATTTCACATACACACTCTGGGGACATCAAAGACGTATTTTACATCTTATAAAAAGGGCATTATACCACCCCTTTAAGCAGACAGGTGTGAAGAATGTGTGTGTTTAAATATTGCATCTCTTCACGTCTCTGTGTCATGGCTTCCTCCCAGAATTTCCCTACCACCTCATCAGATCTTGTTTAGATGTCCTTAAGTCTGGTGTGTTTATAAAAACCCTAGTACTTGTGTGTGTGTGTGTGTGTGTGTGTGTGTGTGTGTGTGTGTGTGTGTGTGTGTGTGTGTGTGTGTGTGTGTGTGTGTGTGTGTGTGTGTGTGTGTGTGTGTGTGTGTGTGTGTGTGTGTGTGTGTGTGTGTGTGTGTGTGTGTTTTTGAGTGTGTTATGTCGGTTATATCACTAAATGGATTACTCAGTGCATTTTCTCAGTCCCTCCTTCAGAACTGGAAGGACACATGCACAGATGGGCTGGTAGTTCGGTACCTTATATAGACATGCATGCGCACACACTGACAACAATGGACCGTCTGTTGCTATAGATGAAGTCTGAGTGTTTTCTCTCTAATTGGGCATCACCGATCTCTCTGCCAAAGTCCTCTGGCAGTCTGCAAGCATACTGGCTTTTTGCTGGTCTTGCATAACCAGACAAGTCTGCTCCACTTTTGCAGTGCACTTGGCCAAAAATCGCCCACTTAGGTAGGAAACCTCTGTTTGACCAACATCTAAAGCTATAAACCTGATCATATAAGCTGTGTACCCCGACTTCCACAAGGCAAAGTCAACCAATCAGATTAGAGCTTGCCAGATTGAGAAAATGCTTTCCCAGCAATATGCATCAGACAGTCAGTGTACAGACTTTTTTAGATATTAAACATTATATAATGATTAAATGCTATTTAGCATTTTTTTTCCCTCTCCAAATATTATTTTAAAGTATACTTTTATACCTTTAAAGTTTGAAATAATCAGTTTTATTGTGAAGTAGTTCAGACCATCCACATTGAAGAAAGTCTATTTAATCAGGAATCTACAACATATTTTAGATATATTGAATCGGTTCAAGCAGTGTATATAGACTTACTTAGTACAACATTGTTTAGAATCATATTAGCAAAAGATAATTAGACTATAAACTTTCTTTTAAATGAGTATTATGCAGATTTTGAAGTTTAGTATACTGCATATATGTTCATATTGAAGTAGTTTGTTTTTACGTGTTTAATTCCTAACTCTGGGACCGTCCAAATTGTGTCATTAACAGTGATAACATTATCTGCACAACAGTCTACTCTCTTTAAGTACATAATCTCAGATTTAAATGAGTTAGGAAGTCCAGCAGAAGTAAGTGTGGGTCTGGTGCTTCAAAGAACATCTCATGAGCATGTTTTATTCCTCACATTCTTCTTTCTCTTGGGTTCACTTCTTCTGGACCTCTTCTTCACAGACTAAAATAGAGATGGAGTTGAGCTTATACCCTTTGACACTGAATTGTCAGAAATGTGTGTATGTTTGAGAGAACTCACCTTTAATGCAGGCACTTTTGGATGGGGAACATCCTCAAACTGTCTATGCACACTTACAACCTGTCGCAGAGAACATCAGGGCTTATTATTTTTTCAGCATTTTGAAGTGGCTGCATATTTAACATCTGTACAGTACCATGAATGGTAGTAGATGATAATAGTACCATTTTAATAAATTGCACTATTAATGTTTTTTAAGTCTAATTTGTGTATATCATCACTTGTGATTTAAAATGTCATTGTGGCTGTCATGGATATGCACCTGTAGTGGGTTAGTTGCGTGGTTGTGGGAAAGAAGTGAGTAAGAGCCGATACGAGACCTGTTGGGCTTCTTCTTACTGGCATTCAAATGTCGCCTCGACCTATCGGTCTAAAGTACAGAACAGAAAGTACATAAACTTCATAAATAGAGAGTAATACTCTCTCTCGCTTTCTGCCGAGAGTACAAAATGTTTTTCTCTTATGTTACATGAATGTGTTTCTCACCTGGATGAGTGTGTTTGGAGATCCTTTGACTGAGTAAGATCCAGGCCGTTGAGTGAGTTGCGCTTGTCTTCGCATCCTTACCTGAACACAAAGAATAGATGTTTGCAAATGTTTGCCTTATGATCAAAGAAAAAGTCACATTATAAATGTGTTTTTCAAAAAACTGTTCTTTCTATTCATAAAACAAACCATAAATACAATTGCATCACAGCTTTCACAGAAATATTAAGCACAAATAAATTGAGCACCAGATAAGCATATTACAATGATTTCTGAAGGATCAAGTGACAGTAAAGACTGAAATAATGATTGTTGAATGATTTGCCATCACGGTAATAAATTAAATTAAAAAAAATATATTAAAATAGTAAACCGTTTTTTATTGTAATAAGTTTTCACAATATTACAGTTTATATAGTATAGTATAGAATAGTACAATAATATTTATTGTATTTTTGATCAAATAAATAGCCTTGGTGAGACTTATGAGACTTTTCAAAAACATTAAACTGTATGCCACAGACTTACCAGAGAAGAGAAGGGCTCTTCTTCAACCTATGAAAGGACATGAAAGAGGATTATTTTTGGGATATGAATTATTTTAACAGCAACTTATTTTTTTTATTTTTTATTTTTATATTGTTTGTTTAGAAAACAATCCACATTTGTGTCCGTTTGAGCTAGACAGTTGGTCTGTTTGATTTCCTTTTTTCTGGAGTCTGTATATTCCTAAATAAATATTGATCAAAGCTCTGATAATTGGCACTTCTCAGTGCACATACTGTTTATGCTTTGTAATTAATACTTTTGTTCACGATCAAGCCACTATTTAGTTTTATTAAATTATTTTTTTGTTCATAAATTCAAAACTTCTTTTAAGTGACTAAAATAAATAATTAGATTAAACTCTCTCAGCACTCCTACTCTTTCCTCTATTTCATCCCATCCTTTCCACATCAATATCTTAAAATGTACTGCATTCACTTAAAACAATTTAGACATTAAAGAAGCGCAGCGTTTATGTTTCTTTCTTTATTAACCAGCCACATCTAGCAGAGTAGCAGCAAATAGAAATTACCGTTTCAGAAAGCCAAGAAAAAGAAGGCATTGTTTTCCAAGTACTGTTGAACTATGGAAATTCATCTGAACCTAAGCTAATTGAAGTTGAAGTCCAGCCGTAGACAGTGCATGTGTGTTTGTGTGATAGTTCACGTACAGGTGTGTTTTTTCATGTCTGCATGTTAACTCATGAGACGGAAGAAATGGAAAACTAAGTAAGTGGAAAGTCAAGTAGCGCTCTGGCACGTTGAAATGCCATGGAAAGTTGGAGACGTTTGGTATTTTCAGGGTATTTTGGGATGACAGACTATTGAGTCACAGCTCTTCAGACTCCACGGTAGCGAAGAGTGAAATGACATCTGTGTCTGTGGTTCTGACCTTCAAACACATCTGGTCAGTGTCTTTACTGCCTCCTTTAATATATAAAAATACTCACAATGCCTCATGGCCAGTATAATTGCCCTTATTCTCTTGCTTTGCCACTGTGACGCAAAACCAATCTGGAATGGAAACTTGTGGGTTAGCATTCCAAGGCTTTTACTGTAGTCCAGTGTAGACCACAAACTACAAAGTCTTGTTTCTTATATTAAGTTCAGTGATTTGCCTGAAATTAACTTAAGCGAAGTTTTATTTTGATGTAATGTGTAATTAATGTACTGTTGATGTGTAATTAATGTGTTATACATGTGTGATTACACAAGTAAGCCCAACTGAACTAGTACCACTAAAAAGCACTTTAAGCAAACTATGATGCATCCCAAATGGAGCGTATTGTATTCTTCAGCCATGCAAGATCTCAAACCAGACCTTACCTTGACCTCTGTAACCTGTGTGCCGGCACAGTCCACACTTCTGCCTGTGCAGTCCAGAGCATGTGTAAGCAGACAACCCTGTAGACAAAGCAGACAGACCCATAGCATTGTGACCATAGCTGCAAGAGCGTGTTAGTGTGTTAAGAGATCAGAGGCTCTGTGGAGCTCCCTCTCTTAGTGCAATAGTTTTATACTCCCAGTCCTAATGGAGACCAGATGGAGATGAGGGAGAAAAGACCATGCCAACCACACGCACACACATACACACACATCCGCAGTTGTCTACATAGCAGAGAAACCTCGGACATATTCAAGCAGTTAGAAGAACTAAAACCCAAAAGCTTGCAACCACAGAAAACACACATTCTTATAAGACTTGGAGAAATATATCATACACACTAGCAAATAGATAGTGTCAGTTATTGATTAAAATAGACCTAGAATACAGAGGAAAATAGTTGTAACTGAAAAGTAATATACTGTAAACTTTTGTCCCAAAAGATGGAGGATTTTGTGGGGTTGTTTGGAGAGAAAAAACTTAGCAGCTTTCTGTGGCCACATAATAATCACATTCCAGCCTCTGGAACATAGCGAGGATGCTTTGAAGTAACTGTGTTCTTATATGAGAAAAGGCATGTTCAAAGTGTTCGCTCAATATTCCATCCAGATAAAAGAACTACAAAGCTTTTAAATAAACAACACACTTTGACATATGCGTGCACACTTACAGACACATTTAAATCTCAGACCCAGAGGACATGGCATGGCAAAGGCAAACATCCAGTCCCAGGGCTGAAGAGACAGCCAGGAACACTGGTTTGGCAGTTTTCAAGAATTTGTAGGTATAGCTAGATAGCAGTTCTTGTTACCTGAGATGGACTATTATTTTAGTCATGGAGACAATAGAAAATCTTATGATGTGGAATATTAGATGTTTACATTTCCTTAAATACATATTCTGGGTTCAATACAAGCACTTATGGCATACTGTTGATTGCCACAAATTAATGGTAACACTTTATAAAAAAAACTATTTTTTTTTCCATTGAATTGCCAAATTTCAATTAAATTGTGTTATGATTTTAGTGTGAAACATTGCTTAATGATGGGAAAGTTTAAAATGTTATTTGTTGTAATCAACATTGTCACAAACGATTGAGTTTAACTTTTATTTTACCCAAAATATTCCATTAAGATAAGTAAGTGGTTGCCAAGATGTTGCTATGCTGTTGCTATGGTTTTTGTTTTCTAGGCTGTTGCTATGTGATTTCTAGGGTGTATGGATGCTAGGCGATTACATACTGCTGCAAGTAAAAAGAGCAAACCCCCAGGTCTCTGTGATTGTAATATTTATGCCACTGTAAATGGATTGGATTTTTTACCCGTTTAATCATCTGCCAAGAAAAATCTGCTTGTCTATTTGTCTTGAAAGAAAAATGATGGCATGCATCTAAAGACGGAGAAGGAAAACATCCTAAAGAGCTTGAGTTGCAGTATAAGTGCACGCTTGTCGACATCTCATCCCTGAGGAGGGCGTTTGAGTTTTGAAAGAAGGGATTAAACATTGAGAATATACTCTGCACTTTCTGCATAGTCATCGGTTTGATAGATCTGCTGACAGCAGAAAATGAAAGGAAGCAGCTCTGTTAAATTTAAATTCATGAATTTTTAGTTTCTGATTCTGAACTAAGAGACTGCTTTCCCCAAACAGCTATTCGTTTTTGTGCAGGAGTGACAAGTGATTTAAAATTAAGAAACATGACTAACAAAGCATAAAAGGCATTAAAGGGAAGAGTTTAACATTTTTCTGGGAAGTTAGCTCTGATTTGGTTAAATGCAGTAGCTGGTGAAACATATTCATCATCATTTGATTTGTCTACTTTAAATTTGCACCAATAAATCATGATTTACCCTTTTGAGTGTCTTTGAGGAGCACATTCATAAGCCTTAGTCAAATGATCACTTGGTGAACATCTTGTACATTTTCGTGAGATACAATAAAAACATTTATTGAAGCAGATGTTTTACTGTAACTGACGCGGCAGAGTGAGTTTAGCATTCTATACATTGCAACATTCTTGTGGTGCAGATATTTACCACAGAATAACACAAACTCAGACACACTGACAGAATAATACTTCAAGTGGGCTGGCTTGCAAACTCTAGTGGTTTTCACCCTTCAGACTGCTTTGGACATTATCCTAAGAAAATATTTATATAATAAATTCAATTTAGCTGTGTTCTTCGTACATGCTCTCAATATTAAATGTAATTTCTTCCTTTCAGCAAAGACTTCCTGTTTTAACTGCAATAAAGACATTTCTCTTTTTTATGTATTTTATACGACTGTTTAGTGCATTGTGATAACCCAAAGTCCAACATAAGCTTGTGTGTGATGCCGGAAAAAGGGAATTAAGCTATTGAAAAGATACATTTTACTATGAAAAGAACCATCAGTTTATTATTTGCATAGCCTTGTAGAAGGGTTCACAGCTTGTTACTAAACCTCTGTTTAGTCAGTTAAAGGAGTAGTTCACTTTAAAATGAAAATTACCCCATGATGTTCTCACCCTCAAGCCATCCTATGTGTATATGACTTTCTTCTTTCAGACGAATACAATCAGAGTTATATTAATAAACACCCTGATGCTTCCAAGCTTAAAGTTTCAGACATTCTTTAAAATATATTTTTTTGTGTTCAGCAGAAGAAAGAAACTCACATTTGGAGCAACTTTAAGGCGAGTAAATGATGACAGAATTTTCATTTTTGTATGAACTATCCCTTTAATGTACCTTTTAAAAGACCATTTTTCCATCAATAGTTAAAAGAGCCATTGTCTGTCATGGGATAGGAAATTTCATTCATTCAGTCAACGTTCATTATTCATTATTTATTCATTCCAAAGAAATGTTTATTTCTGGGGTTTGTATCCAGAGACACAAAAAGAGTGGACGCTTTTACCTTTGCAGTGGGCGGTCAAAAAATACAGCGTATTTTAAACTGTAAATACAACGCACATACCCTAGGTCCCACAATTTGCCCCTTAACAAGAAAGGAGTCAACAAATCAAGTTCATACAGTCGATCAGTAACTCTTTCTCCATAGCAATCTGTAGTAGGCTAGGCCAAGTGATTCATTATTTTATTAATCTGTTAAGTAAATACGCAACAGGAATTACAACGCCTAGACATCCCCCCAAAAAAGTGTCAAGGATCTTTGTTCACTGAGTTAAATATCTTCAGACCGTAACTCTGTTTGTCTGATGACAGTCAGAATGACAGTTGACGGATGTGAGCACGATAACAAATTATGTCAAACAGAACAGAAATATTTACCTCAGAGAAGATGGTACATAGATTGTATTTTGTGTTGCATTTTTGTTAATTGATTTCTTGCAAATTGTGCGTGTTTTCTGGGTGAGTCGGAGTGAACTGCGCCGCTGTCTCATGAATGCACAGTTGAGCACAGACCGTCGGCCACGGTCAGGATTATTGTTAAATAATACATCAAATTTCATATCTTATGCCCCCAGAACACAGAATATAGCCTACGGCACGTGTCGCATAGTATCATTATGTGATACTTTTGCATCTTTTTGAAAAAGCTTGATGCTGGTCAGTGGTCACTATTCACTGCCGTTATATGGACATATTTTAAAACCCATATTTTTGTGGTCACAAAACAAAGAAGGGCATACGGTATTAGAACAGTGAATCAATTATGAATACATTTTCATTTTAGGGTGAAATATTACTACTAACTGTTTTAGGCCTCTGTGTGTGCATGTTTAAATGTGTTTTCAGGCTCCACTAGTTGTGAAGTTTTGTTTTAACAGTTAATAAAGTTTGATAAGTAATAAAAAAAATATTTGTCATTGTTGTCATATGTGGTGCTAGCATTACTTTTAGTTAAACGCAATGTTTTATGTGTACTATTCTGAACGTTTAGCATTGCCCTAATGTTTGTGTAATTTTTTTCACAATTTCTGAGCTGTAACAGAATGTTTGTGCTTGCGGTTGGGATAAAAAAACAGTTTTTTTAGTAGTCATAGTAGTCAAAATCTACTTATGACGCTTTTCCACTACACAGTACCAGCTCGCCTCGGCTCGCCTTGCCTCGCCTTTGTTTGGTTTTCCACTGTGTAAAAGTTGTACCTGTACCTGCTTCCAGATACTTTTTTTCATATCACCTCCAGCGAGGTGCTAAGCGAGCTGAGGCGATACTAAAATATGACGTGAAACACGGCAGACTGCTGATTGGTCAGAGAATCGTCACTATTCACTGCGTCATCATTGCACGTGCCAGACGGAGTCTCCTTTATAACCCTGGCATTTTTAAATAGTTTTGCCAGAGATTGCGTGATATACCCATTACTAATATTATGTAAAACAGCATACACTCAATTTCCTCCATTGTCCTGTGTGTGTGTGTAGTGGGTGTGTGTCGCGTCGCTATGACGACCAGGTACTATTGTGGAGGTACTATCTGCAATGGAAAACGGAGCAAAACGCGAGCCGAGCCGAGGCGAGTCGAATCGAGCTGGTACTGGTAATGGAAAAGCGCCATTAGTAACTCCAGTATATGAGCACAAACCACAGACAACTTACATGTGACACGAACAAGACTTTATTTACTAGACTAAACACTTAGTCGGAACGGAACGGAAAGTCCGCTAGTTCACTTGCTTTGGTCCGGACCAAATACAATGTTTTTTTTTTGTTTGGTACGGTTCACTTTCACACTGCCCTTTTTGCAAGTGAACCACAATTTGTATACAAAACCACATGTGTGCTAAAGTCATCCATTCATTGGACAGACATTCTCAAGCAGGGAAAAGCAGGAAGTGCAAAAACAGGCAATTTATGGAGATCTTCCATAGTGCAATTTTTATTCTTTAACTGATTTGGTGTTATCAGCTACTAACCCAATATGAAGAAACTTATGAGCATCATATGATACAATGTCATCTATACGATGTTGTAATTAGGATTTTGCGAAGACGATGTGCTGTAAGATGGTCTTGGCGGAGAAAGCATGCTCTTCACTGATAAAGTTATAACATTATTAAAAACAAGTGAACAGTCAGTAATAAAAGTTACAAAGTCTAATTCCGGTACAGAAATTAATAATTAAGCCTAAATGTAAAATGTAGAAATTAAATATATAGGTGCATCTTTGTTAAAGCTGTATTTTGTTGTTGTATTAACATTAATGACACAGACAACAGTAGGAATATTGGGTTTCTGCTCGGACCGAGAAAAAATGACAAACATCTGGTTTATTTTTCAACTATGACATAACCGAGAGAATACTTGCTGAGAATTTAAGACGAGTCCGTCTTAAAGAAAAGCAAAAGATGAATCAATCCGGTGTTCGAGTGCTATAACGCATTTTCGCCCCTTGTTTAAAATTGTTTGAATGTGTAAATTGGCAAGACAAAATACGTCCAAATGATAAACTTTCAGTCTATGATAGTTACATTTTGTAGTTAATCCGCGAATCACATGCGTGCCGGACAGTGGGGCAGCTGGTCCATACGGATCACAGATCAACTGCGATCCGTTGCACCACTAATGTATAGGCATTTCATCACCCCAAATTACATAGAAACAATTTGACCCGTAAACAAACCGTACCAGAGTTAGTTTGGAACCGTCGGTTGTTTGGTCCGCACCCGAGTGCGATTGCTGTATTCACACCTGCCCAAAAGATCCGCACCAAGGGGGGAAACGAGCTTGAGTTCATTTCAATCGAACCAAACAAGGCAGGTGTGAATACACCCTTAAACTAATTTGACATACACACATATACAGTATATACATGTATACAGCTTACCAAGGGAAAGAGAGCTGAAGCAGAATACAGTAAAACGAGAAGTAATAGCATAGATTAACAGATTTGAGCAAACCATCAGTCTTTAGTTCTAACAAACTCTTGTTTAAAAGGGGTAGGGATATTTAATGTATCGAATAATGGAGACTAAGTTAGATACTTGCATGTCATTTGAATGAAACTGTCCTGTTGCAATTTGTTTAGGATCCAGTTGATCTTTGCTGATGTTGTCTTGATGAAAGAGAAACATTTGGAGTCAGAGGATCTTTGGTGATTGGAAAGACAAGGCTGCAGCCTGGCACAAACTTAGGGGACCTAGAAGACTTCTAGCTCAGCATCATCTTCACATCAGAATTTCTCAGAATCAGGAAAAACTCGGGACCCTCAGGAGGTGACTGAGCCAATAAGAAGGTGTTATTTTAGAGGGAAACTTTACGACTCTTTGTGTTCTAGCAGGGCATTTGAATATGTCATTTGAATGGGTGTTTAAGAGAATCAGATTCAAGTTAGCAAAATCTAATGTAAATTAACAAATAGGGAGCGAAAATTGGAGTTCATAAATACCTAACATTCTACACGTGATTTTAGTTAACCATAGTATGCAATTCTGAAACATTAATCCAAAAGAGTTTGAATTGATATATAGTCCAAACCCTATAAAAGGAAAATCATGAGATGGGAAAGTTGATACATGTTTATACATGCCTCAAATGGTTATATATATACGATTAAAAGGGTTTATTTGTCCTTTTCAATGAGAATTAAGTGAGAGTTGCATTTCTTTGTAGATTCCTTCTGGTCATAAACAGTCTAATCAGTCTTCACGTGTCCTGTAACCAGACACCTGGTTCTGCCTGTGTGTAAACTTAATCTTAATTTGGGTTATGTTAGTTGCAGTTTCCAGGGGATGGTTAACACATAGAACTCTTAACAGTTTGTTGGGAGAGTGGGTTTGCCGGATTGTTCATTAAATATAATGAATCAATTGTTTTGTGTCTGATTGGTCCAGACGCAACACCCATTAAATCTGTGCCAAATTACCTCAAGTGATTTCTGCACCAAATGGAATTGTGGAAATACTAGGTGCGTTTTCCCCAATTCCACAGATGTTTTATGATATTCTGGTGTCTAGCTTTGATAAATATAGCTGTTTAAACTTTTGAGTAATTTTAGTTGTACGGGTTAGGGTTTTATAGTAATTATGGTTCCCTTCAGTCACGTTTAACGTTACGTCAGAACGGAGCTAACGAATTGGAATCTCACCTGAAAGCCAATCACCTTTAAGTGTAAAATAAACTAACCAATGCACATTGGCGTTCGAGATTTGCATCACACGCCCCGCCTAGCAAAATGGGTATATAAGGAAGCGCATGTGCGATCGCACTTTAAGCTTTCGCTTCGGAGCCAAGCGGTTGTTATTGTTATCATCGAACAAGTGTGCTATGAGTCGGGAGAAGCTCTTCATCCGGTGTTGGTGTGACGGCGCTCCAGCGGTGGTCACGACTTCAGAGTTAATTTAATGCTGTTCTTACAGCTTCTAAAAGGGCATATTGCAGGCTGCTATAGCTCCTGTAAGCTGTGCTGAGGCCATTTCCCCTGTACGCTTCAGCACTTAAAATAGCTTATTTCCCTAAGATATTCCCAAAGAGCTACCACAGGTGTGACACTGCATATTTTTAAAGATGTCATTCCACCCGTGTGTTTCTGGATGCTGTTTTTTTCCTGACCCCGTCTGACAGTCACGATCGCTGCCTCACGTGTCTGGGCTTAAAGCACGATGAGGTGAAGAACCAGTGCCTTTCTTCCCGGAAGTGCACAAGAGGTTACCAAATCTTTTTCTGCCCTAATCCAAGCTGGTGCTTCCTCCTCCCTCACTACCCTCGATGGTGGGGTGGCCAGGGGTACATGGAGATCCCCCCCGGTTAAGAACGTGGTAGCTATGCAGTTGTTTCCACAAAGCACTGCCGCCTGGCGGGGTAATCCGCGATTCCCATCCAAGGCCTGTAAGTTCTCCTCCATGCTAACAGCTAAGGATTACAGAGCCGCTGGACAGGCTGACTCTCCCCGTGCAGAGGATCTCTTTTCTCAGTATGGAGTTGGACTCAGTCAACCTGACAGCATGTCTCACGAAAGAATGTGCGGAGTCGGTGCTGAACTGCCTGACCTCGCTCAAGGGAAGGTCGACGGCTCCACTGAAACTATTTCAGAGGCTCCGCGGTAATGCTTGATAAGATTGCTTCATATGAGGCTGCTTCAGCAGTGCCTTCATGGCCGAGTCTGTCGTCAAACCTTCAGCCTGTGGTTCAAGTTTCTATGGGCAGGAGTTCCCCTAGAACAAGTGTCCAGGCATGTTGTTGTCTCAACAGATGCCTCAAACACCGACTGGGGTTCCACGTGGATCAGGTGGCTTACATAGAAGATTGGAAGTGGTAGTTACTATTGTAACCCCGTTCTCTGATAGAAGGAATGGAGACATTATGTCTCATCGCCACAATTGCTGCACCACCGTTGAGTGGCCGGGTCACCGGCTCGGCTCCTCAGCGCAAAACTTAAAGTGCGATCGCACATGAGCTTCCTTATATACCCGCTTCGCGGGGTGGGGCACGTGATGCAAATCTTGCATGCTAATGTGCATTTGCTCGTTTAGTTTACACTTGAAGTTGATTGGCTCTCAGGCGAAATCTTAATTGGTCAGTTCCATTCTGACGTAAAGTCTCCATTCCCTCATTCAGGGAACGGTGGTTACAATAGTAACCTAGACGTTTGTAGGGTAAATGGATATGATTTTGAGGACAACAGAGAGTGAGGCAGGGCCCCTTGTACTTTCTCCTTGGTCTGAGCCCCAGAAATCATTCTCAACTCACCACACCAAGCCATGTAATGCCCCTGAAGAAAGATGTGAGCTAACCCACCTTTCTTCTGTTTCCTCTGGTGTGAATGGAATTGAAATGTCTGTTGTTCCAAATTAGTTGGCAAATGTGTTGTGTGTTTGACGAATAGTTGTTGCTTTTTTGCATTTACTTTGTGCATCTCAAAGTGCAATTTTCAGAGAGAATAAAAAAGCAAGTGGACATAAATCAGTTGTTTTGCAGAAGGGGTGTGTGTGTGTGTGTGTGTGTGTGTGTGTGTGTGTGTGTGTGTGTGTGTGTGTGTGTGTGTGTGTGTGTGTGTGTGTGTACTGTAGGTCTGAATCATTTTAATGCAGGATGAGTTTATACTGATGGAAATGATGAGCCCCCCAGAACATATAAATTTAAAGCTTCAGTGTTCAGCTGTGTCAGGGGCTGGCATTACCTCCCTGAGCTAAAAATGGACTCATCCATCTTCTTTACTGCACTGACAGTAATGGGAAAGAATAGAGTAGGTGAGCTAGCAGGAAAGAGGGTTTTTTTCAGACATTTTTTAATTTGTCTAGCAGAAACCAATCTTGGATACTTTTAAAGTTTACCTTCCTCTTCTGTCTTTCTTTAGAGGATTCATGACAAACAGTTTTGGTAGATAGGTAGATAGAGCTTTAAATCTTTTCAAGGTCCATATAGGATGTAATATAATTTCCTTTCAGTGTTCAATTATGCTATAATTGTTAAGGCAGTGTCAGAGGAGGAGAGGAGATGTTGATCTAAATACAGCTTTTTACATACAGTTTTAAACCAAATTAACAAAGATAACAACAGGCAAAGACACAGATCACAGACACAGAGATCGCAGGAGAAAATAAATGCAACAGCTATACAAACCAACGTAAAGACAATACTTGACAGAACTGAAACCAAAACCGATTGTGACAATACAAGGGCCTTTTTGAATTATATGATGTCATAAGATAACCTTTTGAAGTTCTATATTATGTCATAGCAAATTATATTCTTTAAAATTCTATGTTTCTTTTGATAACCATTTATATATGATTTCTCCAGTATACTTTAATAAAAAAAAAATATATCTATATATCTCCAAAGAACTATATACAGCAAAAAAAATATATATATATTGCTGAAAAGAGGGTTCTACATAGTCACAGGACATACTTTCCCTGTCACACAAAGTGATCCACATGTTTGCCCTCACTTGTTTTGAGTTGATGAATCATTAACCCAAGTCTGCATTTTCTCCATCACACTTTCACACTCACAAGCGTGAGAGGATGAATAAGAAGTGATTCAGTTCAGCCAGACGCTTTGCCTGGCACTCTCTCCCAACGGTGCTCCACCATGTCTCTGAAGTGCTCAGCATGCAATCATTTTTCATATGAAAAGTGCAAGTGCAGACAGTGAGAGACAAAGAGAGATTGTACACTGCTGGAGTGGAAGGATCTAAGAAAAGCTAGTGGCATCCATTAGGATGAGAGGGTGGTGCAGACAAATGGATGAGGTGAATGAGGGAGGAGATAGACGGAGAGTTGAAGAGAGGTCAGACGGTGAATTAGGAAGAAAGTAAAAGCAGAGGCATTGTCCGTCATTCAGTCCTCATACGCTCTCTGAAGAGCTCTGGAGAGACTGTTTCACCCACATGTCAATAATTTATAAACCACTTTTATGATAATATTCCAAAATCAGCTTACAGTGGTAAGACAATAAAACAAACACTGTTATTGAAATAATGTTGAAGGTTGTAAATGGTTTGTTTGATTATTTGTGTGTTAAATTGCATGTGTTTTTCTATTTCACATACAGGTACAAGTTAAACCAATCATAGGCTTAACTACATCAATAGAGGTTGTTATAAACTTATTTTGAAGTCGACATATACAATTTGTGAAAGTCTTGTGCCAAAAACGACTTTTTTATATGTCAATTAATTGTATTCATTTATAAATTAATTCATGAATGGAATTTAATAATATATGTTAATATGTATTATTATTATTATTATATACATTATAGGTAGTGTTTATAATATGTTAATTTTTTTTATAAAAGAGTTGTATAATATGACCCGTTTATACTGGACACAAGTACATACAGATCTTGAAGACAGTGTGAAAAATTACTGCATTTTTTATTCCTTTCATGTTTGCTTTGCTGGTTCAGTTGCCATGACGCCATTGAGTTCAATTTAGGTTGTGGCATACAAGATGAAGTTAAGAGATTAAAGAAAGGAGCGTTAAACATTAACATTTTAACTGAAACCACATTGTCTGAGACCTTTATTGTAATTTCATTGCTTGAATACAATAACAATCCACATTAGTCTAAACTATTTATTTATTTATTTATTTACAGTATAGAATTTAATATTTTCCATCTCTGTGTCTCAGGATGCAGTGGGTTCAGGCATCACCCTACACAAAGCAGTTCGGAGAATGGATGGATAGACAGTATGCACATTTAATGGTTACTATTCATTATTCCTTATCATGAAAAAGTCTGACAGATTATGACAGAAACCAATATCTCTTCATCGGCCTCATCTGTCCTTGACTGTTAGTGCCAATCTGGAAAGTCTTGTGCCAGAGCTGTATGTCACTGCTTTTCTTAAATGTCGGTTTATTACCATCTGTTGCACATCTTAATTGTCCGTGTGGCATGTAAGAGTAACCAGGACACAAAACTTCAATCTGGAATGATGATGAAAACAGCTGTGAGCTGAGATTACAATTTTAATAGGCAGGCCACATAACTCGCAAACTTGAGGTCTTATTCTGCACGTCTACGTAGCCAAGGGCAATCTCTCAATTACCTCGGTGGTTCCCAATGTTTATGAACCAGAATGTTAGGATGTTTCAAATATAAAAAAAGAGTTCAATTTTTATTTAAGCACCTGGCATACCTGCTTTAAAAGCTCATTAAGATTTGAATGCCATAATTTGGCATGGACGTCAAAGATGAGTGAGGTTTTAGGAGAAACCGAATGGCACACAAAGAAATTGACTTGTTATATGAGTCATGGTTTGTTTAGCATTTGTTTTTGGTTGTTAATTTGCTCAATTGCGTCCATGCCACTTCATGCTTGATTAGTCATGCTTTAAGCTGCTGCTGTTACTGCAGTTGTGTGTGTGTCAGATTTCCACCCCCTCACCCTCAAGCATGAACCAGTGAGAAAATGAACCTGTTGAGAAACAGTGAGACCGAAGATGAGGGAAAAAATCATCTGTTCTGCCATCAAACACTTTATACAGCCAGGACACAAAATTATTTTATTTTATTCATTGAATCATAAATTAACACAAAGCTCCTGTTCTTTTTTAGTTTTGTAGAGTGCTTGGTTTTGTAGACTTGTGGGAGTTAGTAATTTTTTGCCAAATGACGATGAAAATTCATCAAGTGCTTTCAAGGCCATGAGATATTGTCTGAGTGTATTTGAGTGTGTGAGAGAGCGGAGGCTGCATGTAAACTGTAAATGTCTATAGAACTCTAGAACTATAGAAATCAATTTTGTCAGTTATGTATGTTTGTTTTAAATTAGTGTATGTACTGTAGTTATTTGTGCAGTATTTCTTTTGTCAAATTACTTTCTCTTATAATTTATATCAAATTAATAGTTATTAGAGCAATTTGTAGGTGTATTTATAGGTCTATAAACTTCACTCTGCAGTGTGGTGCTTTCAAAACATCCGACCAGCACAGCAATGGCTGAACCAACAGAGTGCATTAGGGACACATAGACACAATCTGTTTAAGTGGCCAGTAGAAGACATGGGGATTGTTTGGGAAACTTGAAAGGGTGAATAAATTATGACAATTAAACACTTTTGGGTGAACTAACCCACAGTTTCGCTGTAATGATTGGTGAACTCAAACGAGGCTCCAAATGCATTTATGTTATTAAACATGAAAACCAGAGAACCAGCTGAAGACCTTCACAGCAGAGCAGATGTTCAGGGACAACCTTGGTGGTCGTTTCAGGGCAGACAGGAAGTATACAGATGCCCCCCCTTGGTCGTACAAGGGCAGGCAGAGGGTGTCCTTGGCCGTGCCAGAACAGGCAGAGGGTTCAGGAGTTGTTCTAAGGACTGGGCCAGTCAGGCTAAAGCGTGCAGCTCGGGGAGAGGCCAATCCACGGCAGCCCTTCCCGTTCCCATCTGAATCCCCCCCATCACCTTCCCTTGTTGTCTATCCGCCAGGGGGAATGTCTGGAGGCTGGGGGAGAGTCTGGGCAGGGGACCCCCCGGTCCGGCGCCTAGCAGCCAGCTTCGAACTGGTGCGGACCAGGGGGGCCGGGATCATGACACCGTCATATAAAGCTATTGTATGGCTTCAAAAAACTTAATTTAGAATTTCTGAACTTTCTTTTTTAGAGCTGAACAGTATAAATTATTATTTACTTTCATTGTATAAAAAAAGAAAAGTCTGAACATTATTCAAAATATCCACAGAGCAGATAAAGTTGTATGGGTTCAACACGATATAGGGTGAGTGAATGATGACACAATTTTTATTTTGTCTGTGAACTATCCCTTTAAGAATTATTTTGATCTGTCTCTCTCATTCTCTCTCTTTTCTAGGTAAATGCACACTGTTTGTCTAAAAGATTGGCACTGCAGACTCAAATAAAACAGCCTAAGCTTTGGAGTATCGTTACATCAAACTCTGAAACTGCTGTGGTAAACAATCAGATGGCACATACTTCAGTCCAATGCATAATGCACTCCATCCACCCACATTCCCCTCACTGGCTCTGCTGCCAGATGGTTGCTTAAAGCATTGTAAACAATGAAGTTGAGTAATGCTAGAAGCTTAGTCATGTAAGAACCTCAGCAATCAGACAGGTAATCCTTTATAAATGTACACCTTTGGCAAACAGCACCATTTTGGTCCACCATCCCTGCTGCTTAGCAGAGCTACTCTGCAGGAAATCAGTTGAGGTGAACTAATATATTGTTTTAGAAAATTGTTAGTGTTCTTAGGGTCTTATTAGGGTCTTACAGCTATCTTTGGGCTCTAGGTCACAGATGATTGTGGAGTCATGAGATGGGAAGTAGAACACTGATATCGGTGTTCTACTTCCCTTCGGATGAGACGTTAAACCGAGGTCCTGACTCTCTGTGGTCATTAAAAATCCCAGGATGTCCTTCGAAAAAGAGTAGGGGTGTAACCCCGGCATCCTGACCAAATTTGCCCCTTGGCCTCTGTCCATCATGGCCTCCTAATCATCCCCATATACTAAGTCACTGTCTCCTCTCCATCAGTAAGCTGGTGTGTGGTGGGCGTTCTGGCGCAATATGGCTGCCGTCGCATCATCCAAGTGGACGCTGCACATTGGTGGTGGTTGAGGAGATTCCCCCCTTCTGTGTAAAGCGCTTTGAGGTCTCAGATAAAGCGCTATATAAATGTAACAAATTATTATTGTTATGATATCTCATGTGATGTATGATATGCATAAATGAGAGAACTCCAGTCTACAGTGTCACATGATCCTTGAAAAATAATTTTGTCACTCGTATGCTGTTTTGGTGCTCAAGTGTAACGAAGTGGCAGAGTCGTGCGAATCCATTTGCAGTGAGTTTTATTAAACAGCAAAGCACACAGAGATAAACGGTGAAGAGCAGGTTTAAGGGGCAATCCAAACTCAGCAACGATACCAGGCTAGGGTCGGGGCAGGCAGCAGATACTCAGAGACCAGGAAGGCAATGAGCGGTAAACCAGGGAAATCCAGGGAACGAAGAATTCTCAGAATAGCTTGAACGTGGCAGATGCAAGACCTCGCGTCGAGCACAGAGAGAGAGCAGCTTACATAGATGGGAGAAGTGGCTGCACCTGTGCAGGTGATTAGGAGAGAGGCTCCAACAGACAATGGGACAGCTGGGAGATGTAGTTCAGTATTCAGGAGAGGGAGTTCTTTGACGAACAGAGCGAGACACTGATGAAGAGCGATCTATAACATCAAGACACATGTCTTATTATTATTATCACTGTTGAAAACAGTTGCTGCTTAATATTATTGTGGAAACCGTGATGTATATTTTTGTCTTTGATGAATAGAAAGTTAAAAGAATAACATTTATTTGAAATGGAATTGTCAACCTCAGGTAGTCCAACTAAATGTTAAATAAGCTGTTTTTATTTTGTATTTATTTTATTTGAAGTTGGCAGTTTTTAATGTGCTGGTTTAGTTCTCACTACAAAAATACACAGAAAGAGCCAAAATTGCAAAATAAATGTAGAATGTGAAACCACTGAGAACATAAAATGTTAATTTATATCATGTTAACTTTAAATGTCTAAAATATTATCTGTCAAAGTTTAATCAACTTAAAAATAGTTTTTTTAATGCCAGTTGCAGATGTAAAGTGGAAAACATGTAACCACAAATGAAGCCTTGTCTTTAAATGAAGGGTTTTAGACGTGGTTGGAGAAAGAGAGGATCCTCCAGCAGAAGATAAGAAATTAAATGAGAGAGTGTTGTTGGGTACAAGGACACAACGAAAGCCAAATAGTAGGAACAAGTGAATGTTAAGGGAGTGAGTGAGTTAAAGAGAGATGGTAATGGCTCAGGAGATTGCAGGTCTTGGTTCTCCCACTCCACTGATTTGACCAGAGATCGGTTTTAGTGATGTTTAGGTGGTGTGCTGTAGAGATGTTTGATCTGTTTTCATGGCTGTTTCCATGAAACTAAAACCCATAGATGGGGATCAAAGCAGATCTCAAAACCAACTTGACCACACTTGGGCGCTTCTACAGTACATCGAGTGTGTGTGTGTGTGTGTGTCAACATCTGCACCAGACCTAATGTAGCAAATCTGTCTAAAGCTATGAGGAGACACTGACAACCCATTTTCACTGATATTATTATTATTATTATTGCCTTTATTGTCATTGCATATAACAACGAGATTACAATTGCACTTCCCCTGGTGGTGACATAAACAATATGAGCACTAATACATAAATGAATACAAAACACAACACATTAAAGTGCAGTGCAATCCAATGGCCATGAGTTCAGGTGCTTTATAGCATTTGGTTAAAAACTATTAAAAAGTCGGCCCTGGAAAGATCTCTAACGCCTTCCAGATGGCAACAGAGTGAAGAAGTTGTGACCTGGGTGGGAACAGTCCTGAATTACTGTATGTTTTTTGCCCGCTGCAGGCATCTGGTGTGATATATGTCAGTGAGTGAGGGGAGCTGTATGTGAATTATGTTTTGTGCTGATTTCCTAATTCTGTCCAGCGCCTTTTTGTCCGCAGTGGTGCAGCTACTAAACCACACCAGAATGTAGTGAGATGATACTTTGGACAGAACTGTTGTAAAAGGATAAAAGCAACTTCTGGGAGAGGTTCATTTTGTTAAGTTACCTGAGAAAGTACAGCCGCTGCTGAGCCTTCTTCACAAGGGCTGTAGTGTTGGTTGCCAGGTGGTTTCCTGTGAGATGTATGTCCCCGGGAATTTGAAGTCCTTAACTCTCTCCACCGTGTCTCCCTTGATGTAGACTGGGGCCAGGTCAGTCCTCTTCCTACGGAAGTCTATCACCACCTCTTTAGTCTTAGTGGTGTTGAGAGACAGGTTGTTGGTGGAGCACCAGGTGGTGAGTTTTTGGATTTCATCCCTGTAGGCGGACTCATCCTTATTATGAATAAGTCCAACCACAGTGGTGTCATCTGCAAACTTAATACAAGTATTGCTTTCATGAGCTGGGGTACAGTCGTGAATGTATAAGATGTAGAGTAAGGGACTCAACACACAACCCTGGGGGGCCCCAGTGCTGAGTGTGAGAACAGAGGAAAGTTGGGAGCCCAGACGAACTGACTGGGGACGGTCTGTGAGGAAGTCATGGATCCATCTGCAGATGTTTGTGCTGATGCCCAGTCCGTGAAGCTTGGACACCACTCTTCCAGGGATGATGCAATTGAATGCAGAGCTAAAGTCCACACACAACAGTCTTGCTTAGGTGCCAGGATGTTCAAGGTGGGTCAGCACACAGTGCAGGGCTGTGTTGATGGCATCTGCGGTTGACCGGTTTGCTTTATAGGCAAACTGGTGCTGATCCAGTGTGGAGGGGAGGGAAGCTTTTATGTAATTTAGTTGCAGTCTTTCAAAGCACTTCATGACAGTGGAAGTGAGGGCCACTGGTCTATAGTCATTGAAGCTACTCACAGCTGATTTTTTTGTGATCGGCACAATGATGGCAGATTTGAGGCACTTGGGGATGGAACAGGTAGACAGAGAGAGGTTGAAGATGGAAGTGAATACCTCAGCCAGCTGGTCGGCTCAGTGTCTCAACACTCTCCCAGGGATCCCGTCGGGCCCGGCAGCCTTACCACCAAGCGTTCACGCCAAGAAATGCCCTCCTGACCTCCTCTGCACTCAAAGAGAATGTCAGGGCATCTGTGGGCAAGAGTTTTATTGGTGTGGCTGATGTTGACTCAGTCCTGGTCCCATTCACCTCAAAGTGCGCAAATAAACAGTTGAGCTCCTCGGCCAAATTGCTGCTGGTACTTGGGCTTGAGTCTTTTGAAGCTTTAAAGTTCGTGAGGTGTTGGATTCCCTGCCAAACGTGTTGGGGATCCCCCTCGTTAAAGTGCCCCTCGATCTTCCTCCTGTAGGCCACTTTTGCTTCCTTGATGCCTGTCTTTAATTTGGATCTGGCGGTGCTGAATAATTCCATGTCCCTGGACCTGAAGGCTTTATCACGTTTTTTCAGCAGCAGCTTGACCTCCCTGTTCATCCATGGTTTGTTGTTTTGATAGCATTTGACCTGTCTCTCGACAGTGACATTGTCAATGCAGGTCTTAATGTAGTGCAGAACAGTGCAGGTATATACTTCAAGACTGCTGTGAGCCCAGTCAGTGCGTTCAAACCAGTTCAAAACAATTGCAGTTGTGGAATCGCAGTAGCAGGCCACAGTTTTGTTTGTTTCACTGTGTGCACAGATCTCAAACACAGGTCTGTACGCTGGTGTGAGAAAGAGGGTTGGGTGGTCAGACTGCCCCAAATGGGGATGAGCGAAGACCTTGTATGCCCCTCTGATGTTACTGTACACATGGTCCAGAGTTTTATCACCTCTGGTTGGACATGTTACAGTACATGCTGGTGAAATTTGGGAAGGACAGTACGCAGGTTAGCATGATTAAAGTCCCCTGCCACAATAAGGATCCCATCCGGGTGGGTGGACTGGAATTTATTTACTCTAGTTTGCAAGATATCCACAGCTACTATAGCATTAGTACTGGGTGGTATATAAACAGCTGTGATAAAAACAACCGTGAACTCACGCTGCAGGTAGAAGGGTCGGCATCTCAGTGTGACAAACTCCAGGTCTGGTGAGCAGTGTCTTTCAGTCACTGTGGCATCGGTGCTCCAGCTGTTGTTAGAGTAGATGCAGAACCCCCCTCCTTTGCTCTTTCTGGAGTTGCCGGTTCTGTCGGCCCGGTGTGCTGAACGGCCCGCAAGCATGATAGCTTCGTCTGGAATCCCAGAGTGCAGCCACGTCTCTGTGATCACTACCAGCGAGCAGTCTTTAGCATATCTTTTTGCCTCGATGATCATCGCCAGCTCATCCATCTTGTTGCATAGCGATCTGGCATTGGACACAAGAAGGCTGGGTAGCGCGGGCCTGTGTGGTGCCCTCTTTAGCCGAACCCTAATCCCTGCTCTGCAGCCGCGCTTCTGTCGTCGGTCTCTGCGCCGCCTCCTGTGTCTGCCTCCCGGGGGATTTAATAATCCACTGGCTCCCCGCTGATCGTGTGATCTCCGGTGGTAGATGTTCAAAGCTGTAAGTCTACCCAGTGATATATACACTGGGTTCAAAATGAAATTCTTCTACTTTCTATTCTAATTTGATTAGTATGCAACATTTTTAGGTAAAACTTTACTTTGATTGTCCACTTTAAACATTCTACCAACTATAAGTAACTTTGCAACTACATGTCATCTAGCAGTCATTGGAGTATTAGTAGAAACGTCTGCTTTAGTGATGCTCCGATTGATCGGCCGCCGATCATGATCGGCCGATATTGGCTAAAAATAGCTTGATCGGCGAACCCCAAAAGCGCCGATCAAAAAAGCCGATCACGTGATGTAAATTACTCGTGCGACTTTTTTCCACCTGCACACAACAGCAGACCGGAGCTTTTTTTAAAGTTTTTTTTTAGTTATTTCCAGAAACTCTGGCCGCAGAAAGTCATTACAAAGTAGCAAAAAAGTAATCGTAGCCTACAAAGTGGAGCTCTAGAGAACACGGCGCTCGCCAAGGAGCCGTTCACATATCGCGTCTTTTGCGCGCTCAAGTTTGTTATTTCAAATGTAGGCGTGCGGCAAGCGCGCTCATTATAGAAGTGATGCGGCCGTTTTTTCCACGCGCAGCGAGATGAAAAAATATCAACTTCAGAATTCCGCAAAAGCTACTAAAACTTATTTGTCGGTTTTACCGCCACGGGAAAATCGGACCGAATTTTACTATTAAAAATAAAAGATAAGCTAATGTGCATTGTAAATGTCATTAATTTATCTTTTTTTTAACTGATTCTTTTTATAAGAAAATTATTTAAAGGCTCAAAATGAGGTTTATCTTTTTATAAAACCTTTTTTGTCAAAACTTTATTTGCACTTGTACATGTTAGTAGATAACATGTTGCAAGACACTCTTTTACAATCTAGCCATAATTGATGTTATTATTTTAATGCTTATGTTAACAAAAAGTGTATATTGATGCTAATTTTATTTGTTATTTGCTGGTTAATGCGTCATATAGGTCTTAAATTTCAATCTTTATGATCTTAAAATGTCTTAAAACGGTCTTAAATTTGACTTAGCCTACAAAATGTATTTCATGAATTTTTGTCTGATAAACAACCTACTGGTTTTGGGGTGTTTTTCATAATTGGTTGTTCAGGAAAAAAATGTTCTTGCCACCTCATAGTTACCGGTAGTTTCATTTCTACAAATGGTGCAAACTCTGCTAGATTATAGATAAAAGATTCCCATTCCTCTACCATTCTGCGATCGGCAGTGATCGGCAATCGGCAGATGATGATTTTGGTGATCGGTAATCGGTGATCGGCCCCAAAAATGCTGATCGGAGCATCTCTAGTCTGCTTAATATCTGCTAATACTTTATTGTGATTGTCCCCCAACAGACAAGTAACTTTGTAACTAATACTCTAATGAGAGTTAGTTGACGTGTAGTTGCAAAGTTACTTATAGTTTAGTAGAATGTCTAAAGTGGACCATCGAAATAAAGTGTAACCCATTTTGATTGCAAATAATACTATATGCTTAGCAAAGATTAACTGAAAAAAAAATGTATTATAAAGAGAATCAGCTTTAAGAATTTTCTGTCATACATTAATTATTTTTATTTGACATTAGCAGGCGGTAAAACCAGAGTTTTAATATGAGATACGAGAAAGTGCTGCCTTCTGAGATTCTGACTGATCTACTGGCTTTCCTTTTTTAATCATGACTTTCTGAAATCAATTAATTCTGTTCCAAAACTCTCTGACCTTCACTATAACTTAGTTATGTGACTTTGTGAATGTTAATTAGAGTGCACATTTTAAAATACTCAAAACGTTTAGTCAATATCTATGTGTGCCTCTTTCTTGTGCATTTACTTCATGGAGTTTTATCATATTTAGAGCAGAAAATCAATTCATTTTTGATGATTGTGATTTTATGTCAAAGTGAGACTTTATATCTCACAGTTATCAAGCGTAGTATCAGTTCTGGCAGGTCACGTTAGTCAAGCTTGCATCAGCGGTCTCTCAGCTGATCCATGTCTACCTATATTTTAATTTCTTCTATGTAAAGCACTTTGAATTACCACTGTGTATGAAATGTGCTATATAAATAAACGTGCCTTGCCTTGCCTTGCCTTGCCTTGCCTTGCCTTGCCTATAGGAATACGACGCCAATAACTGTATACATATATAAGCTCCTTCAGTATTATCAGCAGCTATCGCGTTTCTCAGGAGCGAATTACCCTCCTCCATCCCCAGCTCCTCCTCTCGTGCAATCAGTATGGCATTCTGATTACCCCTGAATCAGACTAAAATTCTCGAATTATGTTGTACAATAAAATGAATGAATGATATCTGCAATACATTCATGTAGGTTCTGTTCTGTTTACTCAAAGGGGGGTTATTACTGCTCTCCCTGCTCTTATCCATGCTAGGCTGCATGGATGCGCAGGGAGTTCTTGCCCAGAACAGAACCATTCCGCCAATCCTGTATGCTAATTGTCAATCGTATTTGACGATAGTGGTCCTGACAGAACTTATTTTAATTTTAATTTTTCCGCGCAATTGTGTGGTATCTGTCAGGAGTTGTTTGTAAGCCGCGCTATATTGGTCCAATGGGGGTTTCCAATTGCACGGGAAGGTTTCTTGCGCGTTCCGTCTTTCCAGCATCTCAAAGTAATTTGGGTTAAATGCAATACATTTCTCATATGTATTTACTCGTTATTTCATCTGACTCCATAAATAAAAGGTTTTGATAATATCTATGCATCACTAAAAGTGAGCGAATGTTTGATTATTACTTTTAGACTATTAAATTAACAAGGTCAAAATCAGTTTGAATAATCAAATGTAACAATTTATTAAATCAGGTATCAGGTCAATTGTATAATCAATTCAAAGATAATCAATATAAAACATGAATAAAAAGAAGAGATGCGAACCCATCCTGATACAAATACATGAGGCTGGAAGTCTCGGTCACTCCCAGCCATCACGGGCCAGTCTAGATACAGAAAGCGCCCCGATCCCTCCACTGCATTCCATTAAATAGCCAAAACCTCTTTCACATGTTAATAATGGGAATTTACATTCAGAGTTGACACCTTTTTGGGGTAGGAGACCATTTGCCTAGAGACAACCTTCCTTTGTGTGCCAGTTTCTCTAAACTTCTCAAAACCTGATTTCTTTTTGTTTAACTAAGTTGGAAATGAGACATTTGTACCATTCACTCTGAGACATTTTAAATGATACTAAACATAATAATCATTCATATTAAACCACATATATATTCTTGTGTGAGTCTTTAGGCGTGAGAGGGAGTGAGACTGTATGGGGGAGGTCAGATGTTAATTTCCAGCAAGGTCCTTTGTTTCCTATACCAGTCTATCTCTCCAACCAGTTTCTCCAGCCTTACATGTTTAACAATAATAAAGCACAAAAGACAAGAATAGCGAACATCATCCATCTTCTTTAATCAATTCTTTTCTCCACACATTACGTCAGAACACAAAACTTCATAACTGTAGTCAACAATACAATTCTTCTGATGAACACAGCATTTTCCCCCTTTAAAAACCCCCCAAACAAAACAGAAACATCAGAGATGAATCGTCAATGCAGACACATCCACACATCATATGTAACATACTGACACAGTCCTTCAACTAACTAGCTTTCGAACATCACGTTTAAGTCTAGAATTATGAGTGTGTGTGTGTAGGAGCAGTGTTCTTAGCCAGAGTTGTTGGTGTCTTCCATGTCTTTCCATCACTAAAAATGTATGTTCCCATCCACAGTCTTTTGGCAACTGTGAGAGGATCAGTAAACTTTCGCTGTCCTTAGCAACATGCAAGGGGTTCCATACCCTGACTTTATCCCACTCCTGGAAACCCGTGGTTTCATCTGTGTTGCACCCGTGTAACCCTTCTACAAACAATCATATCAGTTGGCGGGTGCACTGGAGTATATGGCAAAATAGACAGCCTTGTGTGCATTTTCCTGCCATAGAGGAGCTGAAAGGGTGAAGTAGCAGTTGCAGCATGTAGAGTGACACGGTACACCTTCAAGAACCACAGGTCTCCATGACTGATGTTGCTGGATGGCCATTTGGACAGTGTGTTTGAGCACACGGTTGAACCTCTCTACAGCACCATTAGCTGCCGGGTAGTTGAAAGAAGAATGAAGGTGACAGATATCCCTTCTTTCCTGCAAAAAAGCGAAAGTTGCAGACGCAAACTGAACACCGTTATCAGTAACAATACTCAATGGATTGCATTGGTGGCTGAAGACTGATGATAGAAACAAAACCACAGAATCCGTAGTGACAGTGTGAGTAAAGGAGACCTCAGTCATTTGCTGTAATAATGCGTTAATGTTATAGCAAACCTGCAGTTGGATGCAGTAGTGTCAAATGGCCCGACAGCCACTTTCTGCCATAGTCCATCTGGTAGCGGCACTGGCTGGAGAAGAGCAGGATGTGACTAGACAGTTTTGTCATAGATGATGTCCTTTGTGCTCTATGGAGACCAGCTACTTTGCGCTAAGAGCAGCAGGTGAAATCAGGAAGATGAAGTTGTCCTTAACAGACAGTTCCAGTCACAGTTTTTAGTACAGCAACACCTTAACGTCCAATCCCTTGGCTGAAGGAGGCCATTCATTAGAAATCTGTGTACAAAGTTTGGTTAGAGCAAGACAAGAAGCACAGCATCAACATCAGCAGCAGACAGATAATTACAGGCAGCATGTAGAAAAGCAACAAACCCCTCATCAACAGGAGCTGGAGCAACAGCATTATCTGCAGGAGAACCATGGTAAGGGAAAACTTGACAGATAATCAGCAGGAGCATTTTAAAACACCTGTACATGTGATTCATCTGGAAGAAGACAGTCCGCTGAAACAGTATGACCTAAGAACAGCCGGCTGGTTTACCGGAAGTGACACTTGTCTTTTGTTGTTATTGAGCTGCAAGCCAACAGCTTCTAGTCGTTTTAAAGACCGCTTGAAGTGCTTTGTCATGCAGGGACATGTCACTTCCATGGATGATAATGTCATAGGTAATTTTCTACCACAACTCAGGCAGGATGATGGTCATCATTTTCTGAAATGCCTAAAGTGCTGAAGCCAGTCTTTAAGAATCACGGAAAAAAACGGAACAGTCTGTAGTGAGTAAAGAGCATTAGGTCATGACTGTCCTCATGCTGCAACACTTGGTAGTAAGCATTAGTCAGGTCGATTGTAGAAAAAACAGTAGCACCTTTTAGAGCAGAGAGTAGTTCATCCATGTGTGGCAATGGAAAAGAGTCCACAATCACTGCTTTATTTGGCTCTCTGAGGTCAACGCTCATCCTAATTTTACATGATTTTTTCTGCATAACAATAATTGGTGACTATGCAAAGCCGTCAATGTTTTTTATCACCCCAGCTGCTTCCAAGCTATTTAATTCCTTTGACACAGAACTACGACCGGAGAGTGGCAAAAGTTTTTGGTGCACAGGTGTGACGGTTTCATCCAGCTTTACATGGTGTTTACACAGAGAGGGCATTAAGAGGCAGATATTGTTTTCAATCCTTACATGCAGTGCAGACATTAGGTCCCTCGTCATGAACCGCGCAATGTTACTGAAATGCATAAGTGCTGGGCAGGATAGATATGGAAGACCCACTGTCAACCACCATATCCACCACACAAGGCAAGGCGAGGAAAGTTTATTTATAAAGCACATTTCATACACAATGGTAATTCAAAGTGCTTTACATAGAAGATATTAAAATAATCAAAAGAAATAAGAATAAATAAAAAATAAACATTAAACAGTTTAGAATAAAAATTTAATGAAAATACAGTGCAAACAGTCGGACGAAGAAGTGGCACAGTGCTCATTCATTAAATGCAAAGCTAAACAGATGCGTTTTGAGTCTGGATTTGAATGTGACTACTGTATGAACACATATGCACAAATGTCTTCAAGTCTTGACTGGAAACAAAGCATCTAATTCTTGCAATATTTTTCAGATGATAGTATGCTGATTTAGTTATTGCTTTGACATGACTACTGAAGCTAAGGTCTGACTCTAGAGACACACCAAGATCTGACTTGATTTTTAGTTGTTTGACCTCTAGAGTGAAGGTATGCATTCATCTTGAGAACTTCATCTTTGTTTCCAGACATAATGACTTCAGTTTTGTCTTTGTTTAACTGAAGAAAGTTTTGGCACATCCAACTGTTTACTTCATCAATGCATTGGAACGGGGAGTCAATGGGGCTGTAATCGTTAGGCGATAGGGCTAAGTAGATCTGTGTGTCGTCTGCATAGCTGTGGTAAGCAATTTGGTTCTTTCTCATTATTTGGCTCATTGGGAGCATGTACAGGTGGAAAAGTAGTCAAGTCAAGTCAAGTCATCTTTATTTATATAGCGCTTTTTACAATACAGATTGTATCAAAGCAGCTTCACAGTGATAACATGAAAATAATACAAAAAATAATTTCATCATCATCCACCTTTAAGGCAGATCTATAATATTGTTGAATATTGAATGTCCCCAACTAAGCAAGCCAGGAGGTAAGGCAACAGCGGCAAGGAACCAAAACTCCATCAGGTGACAGAAGGGAGAAAAAAACCTTGGGAGAACCCAGGCTCAGTCGGGGGCCAGTTCTCCTCTGGCCAATGAGTAAACAGTGTATGAAGTTCAGAATGAATCAGAGTATTTGTCCAGTTCCGGTTGTTTGAAGTCAGAGTGGAGAGGAGGAGAGACTGGTTGACACTTCAGGTCAGCGGCGTCGTCGTCGTGTCCTGGCGCTGGTCCTTCATCAGATCTGGATACGGCCTGGTTCCAGTGGACAGCGGTAAACCTCGGGATAGACAGAGAGACTAATATTAGCGTAGACGCCGTCCTTCTTATGATGTACCAAGTACATCAGGATTACGGGAAGTGTTCCCGGTCCCGGCTGTTCTAAACTATGCAGCCTAATTATATAAGTCTATAATGTGTTATGTGTATGCTAGGCTGAAGAGATGTGTTTTTAGTCTAGATTTGAACTGACAGAGTGTGTCTGCTTCCCGGACAATGGTAGGAAGACTGTTCCAAAGTTTTGGTGCTAAATAGGAAAAGGATCTACCGCCAGCAGTCGATTTTGATATTCTAGGTATTATTAACTGACCGGAATTTTGAGATCGCAGTAGACGTGAAGGACTATAATGCGTTAAGAGCTCGCTCAAGTACTGCGGAGCTAAACCATTTAGTGCTTTGTAAGTGATCAGCAATATTTTAAAATTTATCCGATGTTTAATAGGCAGCCAATGCAGTGTTGACAGAACAGGGCTAATATGGTCATACTTCCTGGTTCTAGTAAGAACTCGAGCTGCTGCGTTTTGAACTAGCTGTAGTTTGTTTATTAAGCGTGCAGGGCAACCACCCAGTAGAGCATTACAATAATCTAGCCTTGAGGTCATAAACGCATGAACTAATTGTTCTGCATTATTCATTGAGAGCATATGACGTAATTTAGATATATTTTTAAGATGGAAGAAAGCGGTTTTACAGATACTAGACACATGACTTTCAAATGAAAGATTGGTATCAAAGAGCACACCCAGGTTCCTAACCGACGACGAAGACTTAACAGAGCAGCCATCAAGTGTTAGACAGTACTCTAGGTTATTACGTGTGGAAGTTTTTTGTCCAATAATTAGAATCTCTGTTTTTTCTGAATTTAGTAGTAGGAAATTACTAGTCATCCAATTTTTTATATCGGCTATGCATTCCGTTAATTTTGTGAATTCGTAGGTTTCGTTAGGTTTTGAAGAAATATACAGCTGAGTATCGTCGGCATAACAGTGAAAGCTAATTCCATGTTTCCTAATGATATCTCCTAATGGTAGCATATACAGAGTGAACAGCAGCGGTCCTAGTACTGAGCCTTGTGGTACGCCATACTGAACTTGTGATTGATAAGACATCTCTTCATTTATTGCTACAAACTGATAACGGTCAGATAAGTATGATTTAAACCATGCTAGTGCAATTCCACTAATGCCAACATAATGTTCGAGTCTATTTAAAAGGATGTTGTGGTCAATGGTGTCAAATGCAGCACTAAGATCAAGTAATACTAATAGAGAGATACAACCACGATCGGATGATAAGAGCAAATCATTTGTGACTCTAACGAGAGCTGTCTCGGTACTATGGTACGGTCTAAATCCGGACTGAAAATCCTCGCAGATATCATTTCTTTCAAGAAAGGAACACAGTTGTGAGGATACTGCTTTTTCTAATATTTTTGACAGAAATGGCAGATTAGAGATCGGCCTGTAATTGACTAGCTTTGTAGGATCAAGTTGCTGTTTTTTAACAAGCGGTTTAATCATAGCTAGCTTAAAGGTTTTTGGTACGTATCCTAGAGACAAAGATGAATTAATGATATTAAGAAGAGGATCTATGACATCTGGAAGCATCTCTTTCAGCAGCTTAGTCGGTATAGGGTCTAACATGCACGTTGTCGATTTAGATGATTTGACGAGTTTGCAAAATTCTTCCTCTCCTATAGCAATGAATGAATCAAATTTTCCCTCAGGGAGACTACAATGCACTTCCTGATGCGATACTGTATTAGACGGTTGCATAGTTATAATTTTGTCCCTGATATTATCGATCTTATAAGTGAAGAAGTTCATAAAGTCATTACTGCTGTGTTGCATGGAAACTTCTGGGCTTGAAGCTTTCTTTTTCGTTAGTTTAGCCACTGTTTCAAATAAATACCTAGGATTATGTTTATTATCTTCTAATAGGGTTGAAAAATAAGCAGATCTAGCAGCTTTTAAAGCCTCTCTGTAAGCAATCGAGCTCTCCTTCCATGAAATCCTAAACACCTCTAGTTTTGTTTTCTTCCAGTTGCGCTCCATTTTTCTGGCTGCTCTCTTAAGGGCCTGAGTGTGCTCGTTGTGCCACGGCGTTGGACTATGTTCTTTAATCTTCTTTAAGCGCAGCGGAGCAACTGTGTCTAAAGTGCTGGAAAAGAGAGAGTTAAAAGTTTCTGTTGCAATATCAAGTTCTTCTAAGCTATCCAGGATGCTGAGATGATGAAACTGATTAGGAAGATTATTGATAAAGCAATCTTTAGTGGCAGAAGTGATCGGTCTAACATATTTATAACACGGAGTCGGCTTTGCAGCCTTGGCTAAATGTAATTTACACGAGACTAGATAGTGATCTGAGATGTCATCGCTCTGTTGCAGTATTTCAACGGCATCAATATCTATTCCATGTGATAGTATTAGATCTAAAGTATGATTACGACAATGAGTCGGTCCTGACACGTGTTGTCTAACTCCAATTGAGTTTATAATGTCTTTAAATGCCAATCCCAATGCATCTTTTTCATTATCTATGTGTATATTAAAGTCACCAACAATTAGTACTTTATCTGCAGCCAATACTAATTCTGATAGAAAGTCCGCAAATTCTTTGATAAAGTCTGTATGGTGCCCTGGTGGCCTGTATACAGTAGCCAGCAGAATTTTCAAACGTGATTTATCGTTTACACTAGATATTTTTACATTAAGCACCAACACTTCAAAAGAATTATATTTACAACTAGATTTCTTAGTGGTTTTGAAAATATTACTATAAATTACAGCAACACCTCCTCCTTTGCGTTTCAGACGAGGTTCATGTTTATAACCGTAATCTTGTGGGGTTGACTCATTTAAAGCAATGTAATCGTTTGGTTTTAGCCAGGTTTCTGTTAAACACAGCACATCTAGGTTATAATCTGTAATCATATCATTAACTATTAGCGCTTTTGAAGTAAGAGATCGAATATTCAGCAACCCAAGCTTTATCATTTGCTCATTTGTATTATATCTGTTTTTTATTTGTTGAACATCAATTAAATTTTTAACCTTAGATGGGTTTGAACGTATTTTGGATTTCCAAGTTCGGGGAACAGACACAGTCTCTATATGATGATATCTCGGTGAAAGAGGCTCTATGTGATGGGATTTATCTGACCTTGGTGACGTGAGGCCGCTAGCAGACGGTCGGGTAAGCCAGTCTGTCTGCTTCCTGACCTGAGGCCCAGATTGTCATGTTTTAGCTCTAAGACTATGAGCCAAATTACTAGAGAGAAGAGCAGCACCATCCCAGGAGGGATGAATACCATCTCTTTTCAACAGGTCAGGTTTGCCCCAAAAACTTTTCCAATTGTCTATGAATTCTATATTATTCTGCGGACACCACCCAGACAGCCAGCCATTGAGTGAACACAATCTACTAACTATCTCATCACTCCGGCGAACAGGAAGGGGGCCAGAGCAAATTACAGTGCTTGACATCGTACTTGCGAGTTCACACACCTCTTTAATATTAATTTTGGTGATCTCCGACTGGCGAAGTCGAACATCATTAGTGCCGACGTGAATAATAATCTTAGAGAATTTACGTTTAGCATTAGCCAGCACTTTCAAATTTGCTTTGATGTCAGGCGCTCTGGCTCCCGGCAAACATGTGACTATGGTGGCTGGTGTCTCTATTTTCACGTTCCGTGTAATAGAATCGCCAATAACTAGGGCACAATCAGAATAATTCTCAGTGGGTGTTTCACTGAGCGGGGCAAATCGATTTGTTATCGGAACGGAAAAGGGGTTTTTTGATCCGCGACTACAGCGATCTCTCACTGTCACCCATCTGCCCTGCTGCACGGGCTCTACTTCAGCCGGAACCGACTCATGTAAAGAGTTCACTAGGCTAGGCGCATCCAAAATAGTATCTAAAGCTCTAGCACTCTTCTTACTATTCTCGATTAAAGTTTGGATGCGTGTCTCTAGTTCTGAAATCTTCTCCGTCAGCCTGACTGTCTCCTTGCATTTATCACATATAAATCCTATATTGCCGACAGAGAAGGCTATGGTAAACATGTGACATGAAGTGCAGGTGACAATAACAGGAGAAGACATTACTCACCGTGTTTGTTGACTGATTCTTACTCACCTGGGCTTTTATGAACTCAAAGGCGCGGGCGCGCGAGAGAAAAATAAATAACTGAGCGCACGGGTGGTGCGTTAAAAGGCTAGCGAGTTAGCGTATTGTGCTGACAATAACGGAAGCTAGCAATGTCAGGTTAATCTGAGATGTTGAGTAAGATGTATTTAGTAGTATAAACAACTAGAATTTATAATAAATGATGGTTCAAAACAGAAAGAAATACGAAGCTAATACGAGGCTTAGACGCAGCAAACAAACTCACAGCAGCAGCAGTCACAGCGAGGCAGACAGGAGCAATCGATCAGACAGGAGCAATCCAGTGGCGCAAGAAGTGAGCCTTGAGGGACTCTGCATGTCATGGATGTCCACTCAGACTTACCTATACTCCCATAATAACCTCTCGCTTCTAAGTATGACCTGAACCATTTTGGGACTATCCCAGAAAGCCCCACCCAGTTTTCCAGCCTGTCAACAAGTATGTTGTGATTGACAGTGTCAAATGCAGCACTGAGGTTGAGTAGTACCAGTACTGATAATTTGCCTGTATCAGTATTTAAGCGAATATCGTTTATTATCTATATGAGCGCTGTCTCTGTGCTGTGATGCGATCATAAAACCAGATTGAAAATTGTCAAAGTATCCATTTGAGCTTAAGAATTTGTTCAGCTGATAGAAGACAACTTTTTCAATGATCTTGCCTATGAAAGGAAGATTTGAGATCGGTCTATAGTTGTTTAGTGTGGTTTTATTCAGATTGCTCTTTTTTAGGAGGGGTTTGACAACTGCAGGTTTCAGGGAGTTTGGAAAACTTCCAGAGAGAAGTGAGGCATTTACCACTTCTAGGAGATCTGCTTCTAAGCTGTTTAACACACTTTCGAAGAAACTTTTGGAAAGTGGGTCAAGGGTGCAGGTTGATGTTTAAAGGTGCTGTATGGTTTCTTCCAAAATTTTGTCATCAATTTCTTTGAAATTAGACATAGTAACTACTTTCTCAGGTTGTGGTCTGATCTGTCTGACCCCAGTGCAACTCAAGGATGTGCTGATCACCTTTCTGATATTATTGATTTTCTCAGAGAAGAAAGAAGCGAACTCACTGCACTTGCTGTCTAAGAGCATTTCACTGGGAATCTAGCTCGGGGGGTTTGTCAGTCTCTCTACAGTAGCAAAAAGAGTGTGTGTGTTGTTTAAGTTGCTGTTTATAATATTTGAGAAGAAAGTATGTCTAGCTTTGCCTGATGGTGTCTTTGTAGATGTTATAATGGACTACAAGTTTTGTCTTCCGACACATGCGCTCTGCTTTTCTGCATTGTCTTTTCATATTTTGCACTGCTGTTGAGTTTCTCCAAGATGCCTTTTGTCTACCACTCTTCCTGACTTTCACAGGAGCAATATCATCAATTACACTTTTAAATTTTGAGTTAAAAGAATCAAGGAGAAAATCAACAGAGTCAGCAGATATGCTTGGTGTTAAAGATATAGCCTTCATAAATAGTACACTAGTGTTCTCATTTAAGCATCTCTTCTTGACAGACACAGATCTAGCTTCAATGGCAGGAGAGATCAATATATCAAAGAAAATACAGAAATGATCAGACAGTGCTACATCTTTAATAACAATCGATGAAATGTTTAGACCCTTACTGATAAGTAAATCTAGAGTGTGTCCACGATTGTGTGCTGAGTCAGATCAAAAGTTTTTAAAACAGTTTTGATATCTTTTGCCATATTGTTTTCTGCATTATTTATGTGAATGTTAAAATCTCCAGCAATAGCAAAACAGTCAAACTCTGAGTAAATGGTTGATTACAGTTCTGTAAAGTCCTCAGCAAAGGCTGAAGAGTATTTTGGAGGCCTGTAAACAATGATAAGTAAAATGCGTGGAGCAGCTTTTAACACAATACCCAGATATTCGAAAGACGGGTAATTACCAAATTATATTTGCCTACATTGATAGACATCTTAAGAAAGAGCAGCTACTCCCCCACCTCTCCTACCCGCTCTGCAGACACTTGTAAAAGTAAAGTTAGGAGGGGATGTTTCATTGAGGACAGTTGCACTGCAGTTGTCTTCTAGCCAAGTTTCATTTAGAAACATAAAATCCAGGTTGTATGTGGTTATTAAGTCATTGACTAGAAGTGATTTATTTTAATGATTTATTTTAATGATTTGATTTATTTTAATGATTAATTAATGATCTTTACAACCAGAGTATTCCCCGAGTAGGGAACGGATACGTTACGTCAGTGACGACGAATGGGGTTTCGCTTAGAAAGCCTATCATCTTCGAGAATTTAAAAACGAGCCAATGGCAAAGAAATGCAATGGGTCTGCGGAATTTGCATAGCGTTACTCCGCCTGGGGCCTGAAGGCTGCAGCTGGGGCCATGCGGGAGGGCGCCCTCGGCGGCCAGCAGGCTGAGGGATCTGTGCCAATGGCTGGGTGGAGGCAGCAGCGGGCCGTCGGGGCAGAATCTGTTTTATCGCCTCAGTCTGCTTCTGGGCGGTTGAGAACTGTTGGGCAAAGTCCTCAACCGTGCCGCCGAAGAGGCCGGCTTGGAATATGGGGTTGTCGAGGAGCCGGGTCCGCTCAGCATCCTACATATCAGCCATGTTCAACCAAAGGTGACGCCCCTGGACCACATTAATGGACATCACCAGACCCAGGGAGCGTGCGGTCACTTTCGTCGCCCGGAGAGCGAGGTCAATGGCGGCACGCAGCTCATCAAAGAGCCCTGGGTCTGTCCTGCCCTCGTGCATGTCCTTGAGCATCTGGGCCTTGTAGACCTGCAGAATGGCCATGGCATGCAATGAGGTGGCTGCCTGTCCCGCAGCTCTATAGGATTTCTCCACCAGAGTAGACGAAAACCTACAGGCTTTGGATGGGTGCTTAGGGTCACCACGAGAGGAAGCGCTCTGAGGACACAGTTGCATCGCAACAGAACGTTGCGCGGCCCCGTCGAGGGAAGGAAAGGCAGAGAAGGCCGTCGAGCGATCACGGTAAGACAAGGGTGCCTTCCAGGACCTCGAGACCTTCTCTTGCACGTCCGGGAAGAAAGCTATTGTGGTTGGACGCTGACGGGGATCAGCGGCCGCACCCAAAAACCAATCGTCTAGCCGCGAGCGCTCAGGATAGGGCGGAGGGTTTCACTCTATCCCAATACTTGTGGCTGCCCAGGTAAGCATGGCCGTCAGCTCGGGATCTGACTCGGACAATGCTGGCACACCCGAAGGCGGCAGCACAGCTGAATCGTCGTGCAAACGCTCACGGGTTGCAACACTTAAGAGGGGTGTGTGGGCCGAGGATGTATCGTCGGAGTCTGACTGTAATGGTATAGAAGCAGGGACTATATGAATGTTGTCTTAAGTGGGATTAGAACCCCGGTCTCCAGGACACAGAACTGGTGTTCTTCCTGAGTGAGCAAACTTTGAGGATTTTGAGACCCAAGTGCAGAGTGACAGAAATCTCAAGGAGACAAGCAGCATAAACTCCAAGTAGCTTTTACTTGGAAGAAGGCAAAGGCAAAGTACAAACAAATAAACTAGAAGCAAAGCTTCCAATTGTCACAAAAAGGAAAACAAAACAAGCACAATGGCTCACAAAAAACTCACGGGATACTCAGGTAGGTAGGCTCAAGACTGAACAGAAAACAATGGCAAAAGGCAAACTTAAATAGGGCCCTACACAGGTGAGTATCATCAAACAATGATTGCTAATTACAACAGAGTTATTGACAATGGTCTCCCTCTGGCAACTAGGAGGATGATTGCAGGTAAAATACCTCATGCACCCCCTAGCGACTGGGAGTTGTACTGCTGGTCATGGCAGGAGTGTGACTCCTAGTGGTTGGAGGAAGTATTGCTTGATAAAGTCTTACAGGAGCCCTCTCTTGATGAACGGCTCCTGACGTTCCTTCTAGTGCTGTTCGGCTGTTGTCTGTGGAAGTCCCTGATGAGATCTGGGTCCAGTATGTCTCTAGCTGGTACCCACGAGCGCTCTTCTGGACCATAGCCTTGCCAGTCAACCAAATATTGGACCCCTCCCCGAACTTTGCGCATTTTCAATAATCTCTGCACGGAGTACACCAGTTGCCCCTCCACCATCCGAGGAACTGGAGGTGGTTTACCTACAGGAGACAAAGGAGAGTAGATGACAGGTTTGAGGCATGAGACATGGAATGTGGGGTGTATGCGCATGGACCTGGGCAATAGGAGTCGGTAAGAGACCGGGTTTATTTTCTTGAGAATCTTGAAAGGTCCAATGTATCTAGGACCTAGTTTTCGTGACTCGAGGCGCAATGGAAGATTCTTAGCTGAAAGCCACACCCTCTGTCCAGGACGGAATGACGGACACATCCGCCAACGTCGATTGGCCTGTTGTAGGAATTTTAGAGGTGGGAATGAGATGACATGCCTTAGAAAATCGGTCGACTACTACAAGAATCACTGTGTTACCCTGAGAATTGGGTAGGCCATTAACAAAATCCATGGATATGTGGGACCAGGGTCTTCTTGGGATAGGGAGGGGATGTAGTTTACCTTGAGGGAGGGTTCTAGGTTCCTTATTCTGGGCGCAAGTGGAACATGCGGCGACAAATCTCCGGACATCAGTTCCTGTGTTGGGCCACCGGAACTTAGATTGCATTCGCCTCAGGGTTCGAAGGACTCCAGGATGTCCAGATGAAGGTGCGGCGTGACCCCACTGCAGTACTTTGGACCTGACGGTGTTTGGCACAAAGAGGAGACCTGATGGGCCATTACCTGGGTCAGGTTGGCGATGTTGAGCCTTCCGTACTGCCGTCTCCAAGTCCCACTGGATGCCTGCCAGCACTCTGGACCTAGGTATGATGGGTTCCGACCTATTCTCCTCTTCCTGTGACTCGAACTGCCTTGACAGAGCATCTGGCTTTATATTCTTGGAACCGGGTCTGTAAGAGAGGACAAAGTCAAAACGGTTAAAGAAAAGGGCCCACCGAGCTTGGCGAGGATTCAACCTTTTGGCTCCCTGGATGTAGGTGAGATTCTTGTGGTCTGTCCATATCAGAAATGGGTGTTTAGCCCCCTCCAGCCAGTGCCTCCATTCCTCCAAAGCCAGCTTAACCGCCAACAACTCCCGATTTCCAATGTCATAGTTCTTCTCTGCCGCTGTCAACCGACGTGAAAAGAATGCACAAGGATGGAGTTTATTGTCCCTAGTCGCTCTCTGGGACAGAACGGCTCCCACACCCACGTCCGATGCATCCACCTCGACAACAAACGATAACTCAGGATCTGCTAGAGTCAATATGGGAGTTGAAGTAAATAGCTGTTTGAGTCGTTCAAACGCCTGTTTAGCCTTCTCGGTCCACTGGAAGGGTGTGCCAGACCTCCTGGTGAGAGCTGTGAGAGGTTCCGCAATGGAACTGAAGCCTCGAATAAATCTCCTATAAAAGTTGGCGAAACCCAGGAAGCGTTGGACTTGTTTTAATGAATGAGGTTGGGGCCACTCCAAGACCGCACGAACCTTGCTGGGATCCATCTGTACACTGCCGCATGAAAGGATGAAACCCAAGAAAGAGACGGTAGTGACATGGAATTCACTTTTCTCTAGCTTGACGAAGAGGTTGTTCAAGAGCAAACGAGACAGAACCTGCTGGACATGTTGAACGTGGTCTTCATAACTCTGGGAAAATATTAGGATATCATCGAGATATACAAACACACATTGGTTCAACATTTCTCTCAGGACATCATTGATAAGGGCTTGGAAGACAGCCGGGGCATTTGCTAGCCCGAAGGGCATCACCTGATATTCGTAATGCCCAGTAGGGGTGTTGAAAGCCATCTTCCATTCATCCCCCTCCCGAATTCTCACCAGATGGTATGTGTTCCGGAGGTCCAACTTAGTGAAGATGGTAGCACCCTGGAGGAGTTCAAAGGCTGTGGCCATAAGTGGCAGTGGATATCGGTTCTTTACTGTGATGTTGTTTAAGCCACGATAGTCAATGCAGGGGCGAAGACCTCCATCCTTCTTACCTACGAAAAAGAAGCCAGCTCCTGCCGGTGACGTTGAAGGCCGAATAAATCCATTCTCTAGTGCCTTCTGAATGTACTCATCCATTGCAGACCTCTCTGGAGCTGACAACGAGAAAAGTCTACCTCTTGGAGGACAAGATCCTGGCAACAATTCAATGGCACAATCATAGGGTCGATGAGGAGGAAGAGTATCGGCCCGGGACTTACTAAAAACATCTGCTCTAATGGTACAGAAGCAGGGACTATATGAATGTTGTCTTAAGTGGGATTAGAACCCCGGTCTCCAGGACACAGAACTGGTGTTCTTCCTGAGTGAGCAAACTTTGAGGATTTTGAGACCCAAGTGCAGAGTGACAGAAATCTCAAGGAGACAAGCAGCATAAACTCCAAGTAGCTTTTACTTTTAGAAAGAAGGCAAAGGCAAAGTACAAACAAATAAACTAGAAGCAAAGCTTCCAATTGTCACAAAAAGGAAAACAAAACAAGCACAATGGCTCACAAAAAACTCACGGGATACTCAGGTAGGTAGGCTCAAGACTGAACAGAAAACAATGGCAAAAGGCAAACTTAAATAGGGCCCTACACAGGTGAGTATCATCAAACAATGATTGCTAATTACAACAGAGTTATTGACAATGGTCTCCCTCTGGCAACTAGGAGGATGATTGCAGGTAAAATACCTCCTGTACCCCCTAGCGACTGGGAGTTGTACTGCTGGTCATGGCAGGAGTGTGACTCCTAGTGGTTGGAGGAAGTATTGCTTGATAAAGTCTTACACTGACACAGTCCGACAGCAACCAGAAGTGCACGGGCGAGGTAGCTTTAAAAAGACATGCCACGTGCAAAGCTCTTTTATGAGAGGAAAACTCTGCTGAAGCGACCAGGGAGAAACACATATACTGGCAGATCACTGCACAGATCAGCAGGCAATGTGAACTCGCTGGAAATCGCCGTCACACCAACACCGGAGAGTCGCTCGTCTCGAAGAGTGAAGGAAAACTCAGAGATGGCTTGTGGAGTGAAGAATAAACTTGGCTCCGAAGTGAAAACATCTGCATGTTGTCGGTGTACTTCCTTATATACCCACGAGGTAAGGCAGAGTTACGCTATGCAAATTCCGCAGACCCATTGCATTTCTTTGCCATTGGCTCATTTTTAAATTCTCAAAGATGATGGGCTTTCTAAGTGAAACCCCATTCGTCGTTACTGACGTAACTCGTAGTGACTACGAAAGAGAACTGAATCAACACTGAACTGACTTTAGCTGAACAACAGCCAAAATGCATAATTTTCCTATTATTACTGTAAAGCTGTTTTAAAACAATCTGTTTTGTGACTTGACTTGACTAGCTTGGGAATTTGAAATGGATTTAGCCTTATCGACAGCAGATTCAATCTGGCTTGCTATCGTAACAGCTCTGCCCAGTGTGAGATCAGTTTCTAAAAATCTCTCACGTATTCTCATGTATATATATTACTGGCACCAAACTCACATGAAACAACAAGCTCTCGTAAAGCAGCAACATACTGTATAACTGTCTCGTAAGGTGCCTGACAGCGTTTACGGAAGGCATGGCGTTCAGCTGCTATGTTAGCTTTTGGCAGGAAAAAGGCTTTCAATGCATTCTCTGCATCTTTATACGTCATAGCTGTGTTAAGCAATGAGTATCAAATCCATTGCCCCTTTACGTCAAGGCAGTGAAGCAGTACTGTATTTCGTCTGGCAAGGAATCTCCTGTAGCATAAATCAATCAATCAAACTCATATATAATTTTCAAATATCCTCAGGCATATGCTGAACAGCATAGCAGGCCCACCTGGGCTAGGCAAAAAAAAAAAAAACTTGAACAAGGTACGTTAGTTACAGCCTTTTTTTTTTACCAACGATAATGAAAAAAAAGTCTAATCCTCATCGCCAATTTGTGGTATCTGTCATGAGTTATTAAACCACAATAAAGCACATGAGACAGGAGTAGCTAACTTCATCCTTCATTTTGTTACTCATCACTTCCATTTTCCACACATTATGTCAGAACATAACACTTCAAAATAGTAGTCAACAATACAATTCTTCATATGAACGCAACAAATAACGGTTACACTTTAGTTTAAGGTGTCATTGTTACAGTGTAATTATACATTTAATTACTGTGCAATATTAATTAATAACATGCACTTACTATAGGGTTAGGATTTGGTTCAGGGTTATTAGTTGCATGTAATTATGCTAAATTTATTGTTATTACTATGTTAAGTACATGTAACATACGTAACAAGGACACTGTAAAATAAAGTGTTACCCAAATAACAAACATATATCCACCAAACAGTGGTTAAATTTAAATTGCTGGGCCCGCCTGAGCTGTTATTTTATCTCATAAATCAACGGCTGCCCTGTTTTTGAGTTGCGGTGAGGATACGTGGCCCAGTTACTCCAGTTTGAAGTATGACATTTTCATGAGGAATGCACTTACATGGAGCATTTAATCAAAGGAAAGCAAGTCGGAAAGAGCTTTAAGCATTCCAGCACTGAAGATTATCCACATTCAGCCAAGCACACGCACGCACGCACGCACGCACGCACACACACACACACACACACACACACACACACAGAAGCTAACATTTTTACTGACCTTTTTAGAATGTTTTTTTTTTTTTGGTTATAAAGAGGTCAGATGAAATATATATATAATATAATTGTTTGACATGTTATCACTAAAACTGCTCATTGCTTCCCAAAAAAATATTTTAAAGCAATATCGAGTTTTCGCAATTATGCTATGTGTCAGTAATTAGATAATTTTACCCTTTGTAATCCCTATAATGGAAAAAGGTGAACAAGGTGATCTAGCCATAATTGTTTTGCCATGTCAATCAGATTAAATTCTAAGCAGAAAGAGCAACAATCATCTAGAGTTTGAAACGTTATTGAAATCACAATGTTCCACTGTACCCTTGAGAAAGCACTAAATCCTGGATTGCTATAGGGACTGACCATGCGATCCGGGGGATAGATCTTACAAGTGTCTTTCCTTTTTGTAATTATTATTTCATTAGTACCAGTTTAATCATGAGTGTTATTGTGTACAATCATCATTTGTACGTCACATTATACAATATACATTTGTTATACTTAACGTGTTTGTACATTCGGTAATCAGATTCATATTTCATACCAATTAATGACCTGATTTTTTGCTGAGTAATATGTCACCTAACCAGCTGAGAGGCTAAATTAATGGCCTGATATATGTTTTGCTTTGTTTTGTTTAGTTAGGGGCCACACATCGAAGTTGCCCTAGCCTTTGGTTGTATCGGTTTTCTTTATTTTTATTATTCCTCCCCAATGGGAGCCAATGGCAGCCTTAACTGTACCTTCTAAAATTATGAAATTCGGTACACTTATAAGTTATAGGGGTGGTCCTGATGAATAGTAATCTGACCACATTGTGGAGTCTCTAGAACCAACTCTTTAGCGCCACCACCAGAACATAAATGCACTTTTCACTAGACACTTTTTTTCACTGTCCTAGAGCTTTTTGTTGTTGTTGTTATATTTCTGGTCACTACTTACAATGAGACCTTAACATTCATTGGAAAGTTTAGAGACATTTAGGACCAAATATTTTAGAGATTTTTTTTTTTTTGTGAAAAATTGTGTCTGTGCTTTTGACTTAAGTTTACTTGCAAAACATATGACCATTTTTTTTGTGTGGTGTATTGTGTAGTGCAATGTCACTGTATTTATTAAGACTTTAAACGAATCCTGTGTGATGCAAACTTTTTCCATTTAAATTTGTCTTTGTCTATAATGTTCCCTAAAAAAATCTGTCCAAAAATGTCAGAAATGCCATATTGTTTTTGCTTTGCTTTGCTTTTGTGTTACTCTCTACCAGTTGGGAACCATCTTATTCACTCTATATAAATAGGAAAATGATAACTAACCACACATTTAATCAGACTGAATTATTACTATATTTCGCTATAATGTATGCATATATGAAATATGCATTACGTGCACAATGCACAGACTAATTTCTTTTGAAAATAGACCACAATTTTACAAGAGATCCATGTTTATAATTTGTATGGATAGGAGACATAAGGAGTCTGTTCTGTACACGTCCCCTTGAATGAATGGGCTTGAGTGAATCTGAGCAGCAGCTGGATCCCCTAATCTCTGTCAGGCTCTGTTGGAAGTGGCTGTTTGTGGGTTATTTGGACTGCGATTGTTGTTTATCCTAATTCTCTTCTGTTATTTTCTTCACATCCACCGTGAAGCACTTTAGTTAGTCCCCTGAAGCCTGCTGCTCTCAGCAGTTTCACTGCACTGAAGCGATAAGGAGCTAAGAGTTGTCTTGCCTTTCTATTTGATCCTCTTTCTGGCTGCTCTCCAAACCACCATCGTGAGGAATGTGTTTACAGGTTGTATGGGTGCAGCACCGATAGATTAGACTGTTGAGACTATGTGTGTTGACGTTTAATGTGTTAATGTGAGTCAGTGCTTTCTGTCATTTCTATTGTCCCTGTCTCCTCATTTTACATTGTGATTCTAAGGTCCATGGATTGGGAATAATGCACTTATAACTGGCCTCTATACTGCATATGCAGGGTTAATTATTTTTTTTTTAATTATTATTATTTTATTTTTTTTGTCACCTGCCAATAGCGGGTAAATCAAGAAAGCCAGCCATACATATTTTATTTCCTTTTCAAAGCCTGATTTGAAAAATGTGGTGCATGGTTTAAACCTTGCTCCATGCAGTCAATACATTTAATTAATGATTTAACTTTCTGATTTAAACACTGCATCTGAGCATAAGTATTATTATTATTATTTTTTTCCATTAAATAAATTTAGCTCCTTACCGATTGCTCCTGCACTGTGGCCTTGCCTAAATTAAGAGTATTGATAGTTTTGCTTTTTTTTATCTATCTGTCTGTCTGTCTGTCTGTCTGTCTGTCTGTCTGTCTGTCTGTCTGTCTGTCTGTCTGTCTATCTATCTATCTATCTATCTATCTATCTATCTATCTATCTATCTATCTATCTATCTATCTATCTATCTATCTATCTATCTATCTATCTATCTATCTATCTATCTATCTATCTATCTATCTATCTATCTATCTAATCATATTCCTTTTTCTATCTCTATAACTTCATCCAATCATCAATCCATCTAACAACTGAGTTACTTATCTAGCTGAAAGTTCCTGGACTCAGTTCCTGGAACTTTAATGCCAAATTAATAAAATGTTGCAGCTTTTTTATTTTAATTAAGATCTCTGATATGCTCTGCAAAATTACCAATTCGATTACCTCGCTCTTCATTCGTCTTTACTTTGAGAGAGGATGAAGTGGATAGTCTGGTTCTGCGTGTGTTAGGATGTTTCAAAAACGGGCAGAACCCTACGCTGCGATTGGCTGATCAGCGGGATGCTCAGGTGTTGGAGGAGGATGCATGCAGCCGCTGGATGTCACCATGTGTCTGAGAAGAGATAGCCACACTGAGGGGGAAAAGAAAGCTGTCTGATAAAAGGCTAATCAATTATTAGCCGTTTCATTTATTCATCAAACAATAACTTATCCGCTGCAGATATTTATAAATAGCTATATTGCTGTAAATAGAAGGAAATCCTGTAAATCAGTTCGCACCAGTCGGCGCCCCATAAGTCAAAGCGCGTGACTGTGTGTGCCTGCGTGGGAAATCACAGATCACCGATCAATGGAAGTTAACCGAGCCAAACCCGCCTCGCTGTCAGTGCGTGGACGTCTGTAGCCTGCGGACATTCCGTGGATGTTTATTTCACGTAAGTTTGTGCAGATGCCACATTGATTCTGTTTGGATCCTATTGCTTGAGCTGTTTGAATCGTTAATGAATGTGCAAAAGTTTCTGTGTGAATTGTACAATTGACCAATAGCCTACAATGAGAGGATGGAGAGAGGTGAATGTTTTTTTGTATGTGACCACGCGTGTTATTACAGTTATCGATTTATTTTACATGCAAAGTCAGTGTTCTAGGTGCACCTGACTCAGTCATCTGTCTATGGCAAGCCGTTTTAGCGTTCACTTAAAAAGGTCAACTGTAAAAGGTGGCTGGTGTTTGTTGATGGTGCCTGGGGACTGTGACTGAATCCGAAATCGCCCTCTAAACCCTCATTCATTATTCCCTACGTTAGTCCACTAATACTGTTCACTTGAAGGAGTGAATGTAAACGAATAAGAGTAAGCGAATTCAGACAGCCGTTGAGCTTACATCGGTTCTATACTCGTTATTGCGGTGCTATGTGGGATTGAATAAGTGCACTCAATAACATCCACTATGGTTTCAAGAAACCACTACAAATGGCTGTCCCCTCAAATAACGCCCTATTTGATGGTATAGGGGGCGATTTCGGATTCAGCCTGTGTGTCTGCAACTCTGCATAGCCTTGTCGGAACGCGCTGAAGACGTGTGATGTCTCTGCAGTAAGGATGCGCGGAGGTATGGAACATAGGGGAGAACCGGGGCAAAAGTAACGCTGGACGAAAGTAACAAAACTATTTTCTCAGAGCCCTGATATATTAGCATTTCAAGCTATGACAGCTCGTTCAGTACGCAACCCTCGATGTAGCTGCCAAATATCACGTGATTTCTTCATCGTTTCCCGCGGTTAGGTCCGGAAAGCAGTTTTCGAGTAGACCTACTATAAGTAAATTACTAAAGTGGTACTTTTTGTTTTACACCTTGTGTTTTTCGTTTAATGTGTCACACAGTAATGATAAATCTACAGGTTGTTTTATGCTGTAACACATCCTGAAGTTTGCCATGTCAGAGTTTTTTAGTTTAAAAGTAAATCGGGTTTAAATGTCTGGAGTTCCTGTCTGGACGAAAGTAACACTTGTTACTTTTGTCCCGCTACAGTGAAAACAAGTGTTTCTTTTGTCCCGCTGCTAATGGTGACTTTCTGTGTGTTGCAGCATTTATTAAAACATGTTTATGTCATATTATACCAATGGAAAATGGCAAGAGTGAGGGTCAGAAAGACAGACAGAGGTCTGATTCAGCAGATGTATACGAGAGGGCGTTTAAAGCTTAAGTCACATTTAAATCAGCTGATTTCTGTTTCACCATTTTTTTCACTCAATCTTTTCCATTTACCCTAGCCACATTTAGGTTTTAGCCATACCTTATAGCTTTTCCACCTCCACCTATGAATTTGCAGGGTTTCCATCTATATGTTTTTATGCACATTTTAAATCTAAGCATAAAAACAGCTGGATGGAAACATGACTATAGTTACATTATGTTGAATTTATATTATGCTAACTTAATTTAATTTTCATATTTTTCATGTTGAAAAAACATTTGACATTGCCAATAACAAAATATTCTAAACAATTCAAATTTGTACTATTGGGTTACTTTTGAAACATTTGATGAAAGAAACTGAAATTTAAAATGAAAATGTAATTGAAAAATATTTTTTTTGCAAAGATAAAGGCCAAGATATGTTTGTAGTTACATGTTAACGAGGTCATTCTCAGGTATATTTAGGCTAATAAAAAAATAAAAAAACAAGAGTAACACAAAAAAATCTAGCGTGTATATTGTTGTGTTACTTTTGACCCAACTGATGGGGGCGAAAGTAACATGTGCAGTCTTAAAGGGCACCTATTATGACATTTAAAATGTTCCTAATGTTGTTTAGGGAGTCCCCAACAACAGTTTTACGTACATGCAATGTCAAAAAACACTTTTGTTGTCTATAATATGCATTTATTTTTACCTGATTTGCTCACCGACTCCCAAATGATTCGTTCAACGACTCGTTTTTCCAAACCCCTCCTTTGCGCGACGCTAATCTGCGTTGATTGGTCAGATGACCCAGCAGTGTTTACAGAGATAATACTTATTGTTTAACACGGAGTACAATGATGCTTTTATCAATTAAATCGTGTTATAATAATGATTATAGTCCACTGCTTTGTAGTTTGTAGTAAAAAACAAAAAATAAGATAAAGAATTTAATGTTATGTTAGCGAGCATAGCCCAGAGTTCATATTGTAAAAGCACAATCAGTCTTTGTTTGCATTAGCCCGATGCATAAACATAACGTTTTTACAAAAAAGAAAAAAATGCAGTTACGTTACTACAAGGTATTATTCTATTCTTTAAGACAACTCCGAAAACAACGACAAACACTTCACATATCTCAATTGTCATTGAAGACCTAGAAGCTAAACGGTGCTTACACAACAAACTAAATAATTATTAAGCATGCTACATAAAACATAAGTGCAACAATTATTAATAACACTTACAGGTTGTAAAACGGAGGAGGAAGCTGATGCAAATACACTTAAAGGGCACCTATTATGACATTTAAAATGTTCCTAATGTTGTTGTGGGAGTCCCCAACAACAGTTTTACATGCATGCAATGACAAAAAACACTTTTGTTTTCGTATAATATGCATTTATTTTTACCTGATTTGCTCACCGACTCCCAAATGATTCGTTCAACGACTCGTTTTTCAAACTCCTCCTCTGCGCGACGCTAATCTGCGTTGATTGGTCAGATGACCCAGCAGTGTTTACAGAGATAATACTTATTTTTAACACGCAGTACAATGATGCTTTCATCAATTAAATTGTGTTATAATAATGATTATAGTCCACTGCTTTATAGTTTGTAGTAAAAAACGAAAAATAAGATAAATAATTTAATGTTATGTTAGCGAGCATAGCCCAGAGTTCATATTGTAAAAGCACAATCAGTCTTTGTTTGCATTAGCCCGATGTATAAACATAACATTTTTACAAAAGAAAAAAATGCAGTTACGTTACTACGAGGTATTACTCTATTCTTTAAGACAACTCCGAAAACAACGACAAACACTTCACATATCTCAATTGCCATTGAAGACTTAGAAGCTAAACGGTGCTTACACAACAAACAAAATAATTATTAAGCATGCTACATAAAATATAAAAGCAAAAATTATTAATAACACTTACAGGTTGTGATACGGAGGAGGAAGCTGATGCAAATACACTTGGAACTGAACCTTCCTTCAATATCAGCGGCTCGCGAATCCAAGTTTGATTGCATTTAAAAAGCAATCGTCTTCAAAATGACGCGAACAAAGCACAAGGCTCGGACTATACTTCTGTGGTATAGTGAATTGTAGCCACTTAGTCTTCAAATGCTCCTCCTTGGGCAGATGAAAAAAGTTGGCTTTTCAGCCGCACTTCAGAACACAGCGTCTCGTCGCCATGATATTTTCCCTGGCCTTGGAGCGCAATAAGTGGGCGTATCGTATTCAAATAACTTGACAAGTTGACGTCATCTAGTCAGAGAAAAAGCTTCGGTCTTCTAACGATTCATAAAAATGACTCAGAGTCGACTCTTACTTTTGAAAGACAATAACTTTATATACGGTGCACTTTCATATTTCAAACTTTGCAGGATGTTTTTGTTCACTTAGATCTATGTTACACACTACATGAAAGGTAAATTTCAAAATTCCATAATAGGTGCCCTTTAACAAATGAACCTTCCTTCAATATCAGCCGGCTCGCGAATCCAAGTTTGATTGCATTTAAAAAGCAATCGTCTTCAAAATGGCGCGAACAAAGCACAAGGCTCGGACTATACTTCTGTGGTATAGTTATATGAATTGTAGCCACTTACTTAGTCTTCAAATGCTCCTCCTTGGGCAGATGAAAAAAGTTGGCTTTTTAGTCGCACTTCAGAACACAGCGTCTCATCGCCATGATATTTTCCCTGGCCCTGGAGCGCAATAAGTGTGCGTATCGTATTCAAATAACTTGACAAGTTGACGTCATCTAGTCAGAGAAAAAGCTTCGGTCTTCTAACGATTCATAAAAATGACTCCGAGTCGACTCTTACTTTTGAAAGACAATAACTTTATATACGGTGCACTTTCATATTTCAAACTTTGCAGGATGTTTTTGTTCACTTAGATCTATGTTACACACTACATGAAAGGTAAATTTCAAAATTCCATAATAGGTGCCCTTTAAAGGTAGTGTAGGTCAGAATTGTCTAAAAAAAAAACTTTCAAATTTGTTTAAACTGTCTTTATATACCAATACATAATTAAAATGCAAGTACTCTGAAATAGAGAGTATAAAAAACTGAGTGACTCTAGTGTATTTAATCTTCAATAAACACAGCTCATTAATTCCATTCACTCCCACCTAAAAACGACTGCGCGCACGTGGGCAGAGCCAGTAATAGCGGCGGTAGTCATGGCGACGGAGGGTGACAGTCGCGCAAGCCAATCACTTGTTTCGTCCCGGTAGGAATTAATGAGCTGTGTTTTTTGAAGATTAAATACACTATAGTCACTCAATTTTTATACTTTAGTTTATACTGAACGCGTCTTCTCAATTCAGCTTGAGCCGATCAAGAGTTGCAGCACAGATCTGCAGCAGGAGTCAGAAGATTTCACCTCATTCTTGAATAATAAGACAATGGCAGAATATATTGTTTCAATAGGAAATGTAAAAGCGCCTATTTAAGCGAGTTTGTCATTGTATTGTTTAGGGATGCACCGAAATTTCATCTGGCGAAAATTATCGGCCGAAAATTTTCGGTTTTTGGCCAAAAAAGAAAAAAGGCCAAAAATATTCTACCCCGCCCCTCTGTGTTCAGCGATCAGGTTTCACTCTAGCTCTGCATGTTTTGTGACTTTGTGAACGGCTCCGCTTCTGAAGATGCACAACTTTGAAGCGTGTTCCGCTGTATGCGCTGTGCTCTCCACGTGTTCGCAGCGCGTTCTGCCCAATGTTCAGCTGCAACCTCTGTGTGTGTGTGTGTGTTGCTCACACTCTGCTTAGTCGCTCACGGCCCAAACTCATGTACCGGTCACGCTCACCGGAAAGGCAAAGTCCACTAAAAAACGTGCCGACATTAAATTTTGTTGGACTTTTTTGTTTCTGTTTGCAATACCCCTGTGCTGTAACATGGTGTGTATAGCCATGCTGGGCAATACTGGTAAAATGACCCTACCCTCTCTTTCCCTGATCCTCTCCCTGCTATCTGCTCACATGCTCTGATAATAATTGCTTTGTAGGACTACTTTATTTTGATAATAGGTCAAAAAATGTATCTGTTAAATCTGATTCTGCTGCTTAGAACTACAAATATTGATATTAATACATTGATATTTGATATTATTATAATATAGGCCTATTTTTTTGTCAAATTTTTGTGGTACTTGAAATAAAAGTGTAGTTATAAATTTTTTTTGGCTTGATTTTATTTTTTAAATTCAGATTCATTGAACTATTGAATTTCATTAAAATGTTTAATAATAATACAATTGTAAAAAAAAAACTAATTTAAAATAAGAAATTAAAACATTTCTTTTCATACCTCAAGTCATTTTCGGTTTCGGCCAAGTGCATCCAGAATTTTCGGTTTCGGCTCAGAATTTTCATTTCGGTGCATTCCTAGTACCCTGAACCCACCATTCAAGCAATTGCCCTACCCGAATTGCCACTTTTCCGGACAGGCACTCATAAAAGAGGGAACTTTGAGCATTTGAATGCATTTGAGCATTTGTGGTTAAAAAGTATATAAATGTTTTTTTTTTTTTTTTTGAAAATGACAGATCGTTTTGCTTGATAAGACACTTATTCCTCGGCTGGGATCGTGTAGAGCCCTTTGAAGCTGCATTGAAACTGCAATTTAGACTTTCAACCCATTGGTTCCAGTTGAAGTCCTCTATATGGAGAAAAATGTTCCTCAAAAACCTTAATTTCTTTTCGACTGAAGAAAGAAAGACATGAATATCTTGGATGACGTGTGAGAGTAAATTATCATGAAATTTTAATTTTGAAGTGATTTAATCCTTTAATAACTCCTTTTAACGTCAAGCAAGCCACGCATAAGTAACAGTTGCAAGTCGCAAGCCATCCAGTGTATCTCTGCTATATGCGTGGACCTAAAACTGTGACTTTTCGCAACTTTTAGAAGCAGCCTATTAAAATCATTCAGATATTGCAAGCCCCTAGCCAAATAAAGCAAAATGGTGTGGTTTAATTCCAGACATCAGAAGTCAGATTGTGAATTACCGTAGTATCATTCAAAATATTTCATCCAGTTCCTTCTGCTTGAAGATCGGATTCATCAAGCTGGTATGGAGACTGTTATTATTTGAAAAAAAATATTTAAATCTTTTAAATAATACTTAAACAACAAAAAACTTTTTTGTAAAATAAAAAATAAACCGTTCTAATTTTATTTTAGGAATTTGTAATTTGAATATAAACATCTACATAAAATATTATAGGAAATAAACTCTTCAAATCTGCCTATTCAGTTGGAATGTGAAGAGTTAAATGGAAGACCTCAGTTTTCTATTTATTAGAATTTTCCCACCTAACGCTCTCAGCTCTGTGATAGGTGGTCCAGGTATTTAAAATTACAGAGGGCCAAGCAATAGTAAATCAATGATAGAATAATCTCAAATGACAGTAAAATTTACAAATAGCGCTTTACTGAAGCTAAGCAGGATTGAGCCTGGTTAGTACCTTGAATGGAGACCTCCTAGGGGAAGGAGGTCTTTGTGGATCCTAACGCCCCAGTATAGGGATGGATCCCTAATCATCCCCATATATAATTATTGGCTTCATCACTCTGTCTCCTCTCCACCAATAAGCTGGTGTGTGGTGGGCTGAGGAGATTCCCCCTTCCATATGCAAAGTGCTTTGAGTACCCAAAAAAGCGCTATGTAAATTTCACGAATTGTTATTATTAGATGTAAATATAGTTTTTAGGAATAAATGTTACACCAGCTTGCCATACTTTCCCCTTTCTGATCACAGTGATGCTATATTCTTCGCCGAGAGAGCTGTTGTTTTTACGTTCATTCATATTTTTTTTGCACAATTGCAGTAGTATTGCACTGTAAATCCCAGCTGAACACACAGAGTGTTTGCGGAGAATGCATCATATGAATGTAACATCTGTGTGTCACTTCATTTTGCCTTATGGTTGCGTTAGTGGTGGATGAAGACAGCTCAATGAATCATCCTCTCTGCATGCATATAGCCAACCTGCCTGCACAGCTGCTTTTATTCAACACGACAGTGTATAATGACAGACTAATGCCTGCTGTTTTCGCTGCATTGTTTCGGGGATGTATAGAACAGAAGAAAGGGTCACAAGAGCGCTTATGGATTATTAGTGCTGTTGTGAAGGAGATTTGGTCACAAGAGCAGGGCGAGTTAGTGACTTTACCCATTAGTACTAGTACTCATTTTAGACATTGCATGTTGGTAGGGTTTTCATAGCTGTTTAACCATTGAATTAGTGAATATACCTTTACTTATAGTATTTTATTACTCAGCTCTTTCGAATAATTAATTCTGATTTGCCAATCTCAGCAGTCTATGGTCAAATATTTTTATATGATGACTGTTAAACTGCCTAATTGACCGCTATACATTAGGAGAGCACGATATAATAGATCTGTGTTTCTCAAATCAGTACCCAAAAAAAGCGCTATGTAAATTTTTCATGTCCATTTATTTATTTATTATTATTTATTTAACTAAATAATTAATGTGCAGTCAAAAATTGAGTAGTCTTTTTTTTTAATGAGTCTTAAAAGAGTCTTAAAAGAGTCTTAAATTAAATGAAATTACTGAAACTGAATTAAATTAAGACCTGTATTGAGGTTCAGTTGTGGTTTATATTGAGATAATGACCAGCTGACTGTTAATTACCCCTGACATGCAAAGTGTTGTGTTGTATTTAAAAAAAAATATTTTTTTAAATGATTATATTCTTTTATGAATTAATATTATATGGGTTTGTTGTATAGATAATGTTTAGAGTTTTTGCTTTCTCTACATACAATGTTAAAATGTTAGAACAACGTTCAGAAGATGTTTTCCCAATGTTCATGATTTTGAACGTTTGTCAGTCTAAAGTGATCATTAAAACGCAGTGCTTTCCAGATAATGTACTTAAATGTACTTTATGTAAATTAGTTTTAACATCATGGGCAAATGTTCTAATTTATAGCATGATACCATGGTGACTAGCGTGTGGCAGTTACAATCCTGTGATCCAACTATTTTGTGTAGTGAAAAATTGCACTCAGGGTATTTTGAGCAGCTCTGAAAAATGATACTTGAATCAAACACTGCAGCATGAGCTGAAACGGAGGCTATAGTCTTAGGTTTGGGATAGTTACGTTTGAGCCTAAAAGAGAACACATTTTCTTCCTCTCACCAGTTTCATAATTTAGTGCATACAAACGACCCAAATGACAAAGCAATTACTCCACACCATATTTCATATTTGTAAGGGGAATTTATACCTGATCTCTTTCTAAGAAAATGGCAGACTGTTATTTATGAAACCTGGGCATTGCCATCGACAAAGGTGAGCTAAAAGTGTTTTTGATTATGGCTACATAGTAATTTAATTTGCCCCATTCGCAAATTAACCTTCGAGCCATTATGATTAACACTTTGAACAGTGATTAGTGCTTGCTAATGCCAACATTATTACTGATGCTGTGTGTGCTATGGACATGAATGATACCTCAAATCATGCAGCCCCTACAAATGGTAAACCATTAAAAAGAGAGTGGGACACATTTTTGTTATAGATTAAAGAGATGTATTTTTTTTCTTAATAACCTGTACCCAGTAAGTGAATTTTCGACTATGAACAGATGGTGTTTACAAAACAACAAGGTTATGTTGGGTCATTGTATACTGTATGCATGTGCTGCAGCTGAGATGTCCACCAGTAATCTTGATTGTGACAGTGGCCTCTAGAACAACCTTCCTCTGCCGCACACAAATTCCCCTGTGCTGTATTATTATTGCTTCTCATTCTGCAAAATATACCCTTTTCATTCTCAATGTGCTACACACTAGCCAATAAATAAAATGACAATATATAAAAATAACTTTTTAATAGGTACTCTATTCAATGTCTGATTAAAAATCCTTTACAACGTGTATTTCGACTGTCTTTTTAAATTATATGTTACATATGATAAGCAATGCTACAGATAGTGAATTTAAACATTTATTGGTCATTTCATTTATTTATTTATTTGCTTATGGTTTGCAAAAAAACCTATTCGGTTACAAGCCTAGCATATTTTTAGCCGATCAGCCTGCTAGCTTAGCATATAACCTATGGAAATGTACAATTGTATTGCATGGTTTTCATCCATTACAACCTCATTCCTACACGGATTTAACTCTACAGGTGAGCTGAATCTCTAGAGAAACACATGTAAAAATAAAAAGAACTTAGCTGTTAATCAAGCGATTTATTAAGTGGTACGTTTTTGTTCAGTAGGCTATATGCATAGTTAGCTAGCACTATTGAATGCATCTATCAGACTGAAAAAAGTTTTGGTGAAAATCTTTCCAGGATTTTTGAATATAGAGGTGTGTGATGAGTTTTGGGTACTTATGTGTGCAATTAGACTTCTGGATATTTTATTATTTCTGAAATGCTGGCGATAAAATAGTTCCCTGTGTATGTGTGTGAATTTGTTGTATGTGTTTGAGAGAGAAGATTGTAAACAGGTGGAGTGTAATGTGATTGGTGGAGCTTAAAGGGCACAGCTGACTGAGTCATCACCCAGAGGCTGCATTTAACGTCATACACTCTCTCTCCTTCTCTTTGTCAGCATCTCTCCCCCTCTCCTTCTCTGTAATACCATCTTTGTCTCTTCCTATAATTGGCCCACCTCCTTCCACACTGTCTCCTCCTGTTTCCTATTTTATTTTATTTTAGCAGCCACACACAGTACACCCATTAATGTGCACCCCAACAGCTCAGTTAGCAGAATACACGTCTATGTTTGATATGTCCTATAAAAATCCTGACTAATGTACTGTAGCCTTCCTGTTTGTTATAGTGCATATTTCTCTCACCCTCTTTTCCTTATCTGTCTGTCTTTTATTGTTCGCCTCTGCTAAACCCATTCTGAATTGTCCTGATCTCTTCTATCCCCTCCCCATGTAGGACTTTAATGAGAGAGAGAGAGAGAGAGAGAGAGAGAGAGAGAGAGAGAGAGAGAGAGAGAGAGAGAGAGAGAGAGAGAGAGAGAGAGAGAGAGAGAGGGACCCACAGTTAGAATCTTCCGATAACTGTAGCCTGGCTGAGCACATTAATGCATCTCCAAAATCCACGTGTGCTCTGTGCCGGTCTTATCTCAGACAGCTTGTTTGCTTGTTAAAGATAACCGACTTGTATTCCAGGAACTTTTTAGTATAAATGTATTTTATGGGTTTATGTTTGTGGATTTATATCTGTTTATATGGTCTCTCTGTAGAGAAACTTACTCGGTTACAAACGTAACCTCAGTTCACTGAGAACGAGTATTTCGTCGCTAGATGCATTGGGAAAACTACTTTTTCTCCAAATACTGAAACCTTGTTAAATCACTCAGTGAAACTGTACGAGTCAATGGCTGTGCAGCGGAAATACACAAAACTATGGCGCTGAAGCCCTCCGAAATGGGCGGGGCTACTATCTATATAAGCGGGCATTTCGCTGTAGGATCTCAGAATAGTTAGACTCGACTAACGCCGAGTTGTGCAGCATGATAGCACGGCCAGCTATGCAATACTTACTCCCATTATCTCTGGGAACCATGGTTACGTTAGTAATCAAGTATGTTACCTATCGATACAGTTCAATGGCATTGCGTCGTTAGACACATTGGGAATCCAGTCCAATAGTGCCATGATATAATTGCAGAACGACAATTGTTCTATGGCCCTGGCCTAAGACACTTGAGGATACGGACCCTGAAGGCAGCAAGGCTTAGATAGGGTGAGATACTTCTCCGAGACTAAGGTATGTCGGAGGCACGAAGAAAGTCAACAAGTCATTTTCTGACGGGGTTCAGGGGTTCAAGTGGTTCAAGTGGGTTGAGCTCGCATAGAGGTCAAAGCCCAGCTAAACAGACAATTAGAGCAGGGATGCCCAAGTTGTCAAATCTGGTTAAGGTGGACGGCGAGGACCAGCTGGCCGCTGCACAGATGTTGCCAATGGATACTCCACTTGACCAAGCCCAGGCGGAGGCCATGCCTCTGGTGGACTGGACCTTCACTCCGATGGGGTGCACTGGAGGCTGATTGAAGCAAAAGCTAGGGCAATCGCATCCACTATCCAGTGGGATAATCTTTGTTTCTTCACCGGATGCCCTTTGGTGCTTTCCCCGAAGCACACGAAGAGCTGCTCTGACTGCCTGAACTGGGCTACTCTTAAGGCTTGAACAGGGTAGAGTAAGTGCAACTCCTGATCGCTCTCTGAAATAGGAAGAGCAGAGAGAGTAATGACCTGTGCTCTGAACAGAGTAGAGAACACCTTAGGTGCATAACCGTGTCTTGGTTTGAGGATGACTTTACAGTCGTTAGGCTCAAAATCAAGGCAAGACGTGCTCACAGAGAAGGGCTTGCAAGTCACCCACTCGCTTGACCAATGCAATGGCTAGCAGGAGGGTGGTCTTTAGCGAAAGGGACCACAGCTCGGCCGACTGGAGCGGCTCGAAGGGAGGGCCCCTGAGAGCCATAAGGACCCTTGTTAGAATAGTGAGGGGACGAAGCGGGTTCAGCCTTCTGGCCCCCTTCAGAAAATTAACAACTAAGTTGTTCCTGCCTGGACTAGTTGACTAGCCGGCCACAGGAGCGTATGGGAATTGGCCACAGGGAGCCATGACCGGTTCCGTCAGAGAGGGACCACCAGAAGTGCGTCTGTCCTCCCTGATCCATCTGATGACCTGAGGAAGCAGCGCGGCCAGGGAAATGGCGTATAGAGGAAGGCTGGGCCATTTGTGGGCCAGTGCATCTTTGTCTTTTGAGAAAAATATTGGGCGAATTGAGGTGAAGAGGTTGACCTCTGCACTCCCGAAGATACTCCATCATGTGAACCATCTGGGGATGGAGTGTCCATTCTTGGAGAGGATGGAGAGGACACATTGCCCCAGGACAGCATGTCTGCCCCTTGCTTCAGTCTGCCCGGCATGTCCACTGCTCTCAGCGAGCACGGGTTGAGCTGCCCCGACCCTGAAAGATGCAACAAGCCACTGAATTGTCAGAGCGTGCTCCGGCGTGAGCCTGGCCCGCATTTGGGCCAAATCGAGAACTGTTCCCAGGCACCAATGGACAGCTTGCAGGGCGTCGCTTAATCATCTTTCTCCGCTTCGAAGCTCGTTCGATGGCGAGAAGGCTACTTCTGTCTAGTCTCAGAGTACAGCGAGGAGAAGATCTTCATAGCTGAAGGATAATTACTCTGAGATCCTACGGCGAAATGCCCACTTATATAGATAGGTACAGTAGATATATAGCGCCATAGGTTTGTGCAGTTCCGCTGTTTCACTGCATGATTCAATAAGGCTTCGGTATTCTGTGAAAATGCCAATTCGAGCAAACATTATTTTGCTTTGTTTGTGGTGTTTTTTTAATGTGCGGTTTAAAAGAGATTATATGAGACAATTGAAATCACAGAAATAGACTTTGTAAATAGGATTTCTGCCCACCCAAAAGTAACAAACACTGATTATTCCACAGATGTAACTGAGAAAACAAATGCTTTTAAAGATTTGATACCACTAATCTACTGTATAGAAAACTTTGACCTATAGAATACAGAATGACTTTAATTTCTCTTTTATTCCTCAGTGACCTCCAGGCTTTAGCTTGAAAGTATTTAAGGACAAACATTTGTGGTTCCAGCGTCTTGACCCTGAAGCAGTGATGGGACGTAAACTGGACCTGTCCGGTCTGAGCAATGATGAAGCAGAGCATGTGCTCAGAGTGGTACAGAGGGACATGCAACTCCGTAAGAAGGAAGAGGAGAGACTCAGGTAACAGTAATGTGAGACATCAGTCAAGATTTGATTTGATTTCTTTCGGCTTGCAGTTCTTAAGTGTGTATCTGATTGTGAGACTGTGTTTGTGTGTTTGTTTGCATTGGCTGATGAGGAAAAATAAGACACTCAGTGAAGTTGCTCTGATGACACTCATCCTGTTGTTGCCATCTATAAGCCTCCTTTAGTGAAAATGTTGTCATAATTTGCTCTAATGCCAATTCAAAGATAGTGCCTAAATATGTGCTGTGCCAGGTTTGAGGTCTTGTGGCCAATAATGATGGGATGAGTTGAATTAAGCGCAAATGTGATATTTAAGAGTTACAATAGGGGCATGATTTTCAGCAAATAGCAGCTTAAATTTTGCTTTGTTTCTCAAACAAAACTTTAGAAACTTAGAATATTGCACCAAATTGTATGGACCACTATTACGATACTTTTATGGTTCTATTTGTCTTCGACAGATCAAGCTGCTACAGTATACACCTTTATTGAATAGAAAAGAGCAATCTGAACATTTTGCCAGTTATATAAGTCAAGTTTTTTATATACAACAAAAGTTGATCCCCAAAAAAATCTCAGATTAAAATAATAATAAAAAATCTTTATGAGCAAATGCTCAAAATAAAAGTGTATTAGAAAAAAAATTATGAAAGAAAATAAGATGATAGTGAGTAAATGACAGTTTGTGGGTGAACTATCCCTTTAATACCAATTTGGAAACCCATATATGTCCATACCACTCGTTTTTGCTATCTGTCTTTATCTCTTTTATTGGTGTTGCTGGTCTTTTTTTTCTTCTTCTTATTGATTCATTCAGAAATTGTAGTGCACTCTGCAGAGAACAGGGCAGTCACTTTGATGTATGATATTTATGTTCTAAAGCTGTGGAACGGAAAATTATTGCTAATACATTTCCTAGGTGTAATGCACATGTGGATGTGGATTGTTCTTACGGCCAAAATATGGCTCTACTTATCCATCAGTTATCCACTTCAGTTTGGCAGTTGGTTGCAGGGTTAGATTGTTAGAGGGCAGAGGTTATGGATCTAGAGATTTCTCAGTGTTATAATTTTGAACTGTCAGACTTGACTCACTTTGGTCTTGATCTTTTGGCTTCTTGTTTTGATGAGTCAACAGCATGACATAGACCACTTAAGGGCCTCACTGTCTGTGTATTTTTGGAGTGCTTCTCAACTGGGTTGTGTATTTATGTCTTATCATGTTTTTTAGTCTTATTTTTAGATAATATTTCATCATGCAATTCTAATTCATTTTAATGTATCTGTCGCTCATTTGACTAGAGCATCCAGTTCATCTTACTTCAAGCTGACTTGTGAAGAAGTAATACTTGTGTGTTTATTTGTGTGTGTGTGTCTGATTACTCTCATATAGGATGCAATTTGTTGAGTTGGTTAACCCAGCATAGCGCTTCAGTTTACGGTGGCAGTCATGTTCAGCTTCAGCTCACACAGACCAGTGCCCGATATAATTGACTATGGTTGGATTATTTATATGATATATAATTTTCTTCTAAAATGTTTTAATATCTTGATTTTTCATATTCCCATCATAATTGTGTCAGTCGTATGTTTTAATTCAAATAGTTTTTTTAAATAGCCTATTTTCAATTGATCAAACATTTATTATTAAATTTGTTTGTACTTTTGGCAATGTCTAGTTAACATGTCTCTGAGTCTTAACTTTGTCAAGTCAAGTCACCTTTATTTCTATATTTATATTGTTTCAAAGCACCTTTACAGTGATACCAGGAAAATAATTCAACAGTTTGCAAAGTTTGTTTCTGCTGTACAGCAGATCTAGAAGAAAATAGTGTCATAATTCAGCTTAAGTTCAGTGATGGTTCATTTTTGTTGTAAAAAAGTTATTCATTTAGTTCATGTATATATAGCCGCTCTGGAGAAAACAGTGATGTCATCATCATCCAGCTCAGTTCAGTTATCATATAATGGTGTCAATGCAGGCAGATCAATAATATTGTTGAATATTAAGTCCGCCATCTTGTAAGATGTCTACTGAGCTCTGTTCAGTGCATTCTGGGATTCCCTTATTGTCAGCTAAAGTAAGTTCAGTAATGTTTTATTTTTGTTTAAAAAAAGTTATTAATTTAGTTTATATATATATATATATATATATATATAATATATAACCACTCTGGAGTAAACCGTGATGTCATCGTCCAGCTCAGTTCAGTTCTTGTATAATAGTGTCAATGCAGGCAGGTCAATATTATTGTTGAATATTAAATGATATGTTAAATTTAATGTCCCCAACTAAGCAAGCCAATCCAATGGCAACAAAGGTGGAAAAAGGCGACAGTGGTAAGGAATCGAAAACTCCATCAGGTGGCAGTATGGAGAAAAACAAAACCTTGGGAGAAACCAGGCTCAGTCGGGGGGAGAACTGGCCAACGAAGGAACAGTATGTGATTATGATTCAGGCAGCATTACAGGTCAGAAGTCAGATTGGTTTGGAACAATCAGAATATATGCAGTTCCATCTGGTTAAAAATCGGAGTCACGCCGGTATGGAGACGGGTTTGTTGAGGATCAGTGCCGATGGCTGGTGTGTCGATGAGGCCTTCACAGGGGAGAGTCTAGTTGACACAATCTCTGCTGACACTTCAGGGATGCGTTGTGGTCGTGTCTAGGTGCAGGTCCACCATCTGATCTGGATTCGGCCTGAATCCAGCTGACTACAGTAAACCTCGGAATAAGCAGAAAGACTAACATTAGCGTAGATGCCATTCTTATTATGATGTAACGAGTACATCGGGTGTTATAGGGAGTGTTCCCGGTTCCGGCTTACCTAATTTATGCAGCCTAATAATAATTTAAGAGAAGACAACGTATCATGAATTGACAACTGTGTATTTATTTGCAAGCAACATGTTAACATAAGCATATTAACATAGCAGCCTGTGCTTGGTTATTGGGAACAGCTTAGGGCTTGACAAATACAACTTTCCTGTAGAATATTAAACAAAATAAGATAAAAGACAGAACATCGGAGTCTTTAAATTTAGCTTTAGACTACTTTAAACTAAAAACTGCAACAAAAAAGGCAATAGCCAAAATATTGTTTTGAGTCAGTCAGCCATCAGTTTTTCTAATACACTTAAAGGACCACAGATAGTATAGTGCACTGCAACAAAAAATACAAATAACTAACAATTTATATCTTATATCAACCATATATGATTTTGTGGGCATTTAGAGAGGTAGAGAGAGGGAGAGTGAGGTAGAGAAAGAGAGAGGGGTGATAGAGATTATTAGATTCATATCTCCCAAAGCTTACTTCTTAATTATCAATGGCAGATTTTTCTTTATATATATGCATCTCTGAATTTTTGTCTGACAGCTTGTTCTTCTTCTCATCTATAATATTTTATAATAATATTCCGTGCTGTGCTAAAAAGTCGCTTGCTATCAACACTTGTGCACGGTGCACAGAGGTAGATTTGTGCTGCTTGTGCGAGAGACGGAAAGCGGCTTTTATTGTTTTGCCAATAAACAAGTGTCCGCTTTGTGGGATAACTGGCTCTGACAGGTAGAGCTTCAATTGCAATGATGCTGAGCTGCTGATGTCACTGCCACCACATTCCCGATCTCCACCCAACAACTCAGCATACATAGCATGCAAGGAGCCAGTTCGTGGTACTTTCTCTGGGGGTCCGGACTAGCTTGCAGCCAAACTCGCCTTACCATCTTGCTGCTCCAGTCCAGTGGCCAGGACATCAGAAAGCAGCCCACGTATCTGGGGCTTGACTGTGTCAGAGAAATATCTGTCTTTGTACCTTTTATTAACAAAAAACCCAAACAATCATTAACTTATTTGAATTGAATATGAATTAGTCAAAATCCTGAATAAGAAATACTTTAATAATTGGGTTACAGTTGCTCCATGTTTGAAAAGAAATATGTAACAGCACAGGGAAAATATAAGAAAAAAAAGAGAAATGTTCTATTATTTAATTTCGATGGTTATGATTAACTCTTCTAAATGCTTATGTTGACAGCAAATTTAACATAATGTGTTATTCTTGCATTAATCTTGCAATAGGAATTAAGGAGCCTACTAGAATAGTCAAAAAATATATATTTATATCAATTTAAACTTTTTAACCTGTTAACCTTCACCAGAGCGAGGACGCTCTGAAGCGTTTTTTTTTTTAAATAGTTCAAAGTTACTATCAGATTTAATGTTATTACCTTGACAAACTATACATCATTAAAAATATATAAGTCTCACGTTTCAGTATTTGACCACTATTGTATTCTGAGAAACTTATAGTGACAGTTATGTCTTAATTTGTGTCAGGATTTATGTAATGAAAAAATGAGTCGATACCTTTAATATGAATTATGAGCGTCAGCTGCTCCATTCGGAAAAAAACTCCGGTGCTGTTGTCTTGAGAACGCGTGACAAAACAACGTTCCTCAGGGCTTTTGGCTCAAAAATGTGCAGATTTGGAGAAATATTGATATATTATCATAGGTTTACATCATATTTCTATAGACAGGAATAATATTTATTGAATTTATATCCAAATGCGTCGATGTATACATAAAGAGCGCTGGATACTCTGATGTACTGTGTTTTCAATCCATACAGCAGGCTGAGGGCGCCATTTGCACAGTTTTTTCCAAATATGAAAGCTCACGAAGAAGAAATAACCTGTGACCTTCCAGGACGTCACTGACATAAACAGCTAACGTTAGCTTTCAGAGATCGCTATAACATGCAGATAAAGATGTTTTGAAGACAATAAACATGATTGCAATGATATTTGATTTACCTGTGTTCTTCGAGCCATGTCAGGTATTTTTATAATAATAGATTATATGTATAATGTAGCAGTGCTAATCGGTATAGACTTTACAATAGTGCAGAATAATATCAAATCATATATTTTCTGTCTGATTTTCTTTTCTGAAGCCAAATAAGCTCATAGAAGATTATTTAAAACACTCGACTTGCACTATAAAGTAAGTTTGGAGCTCAAACAGGGTTTTAATCTCATAAATTGTCGTGTATTGATGGTGTGCTAAGCTAACATGCTAGCTAGCTCTCTAGTTGCACCTGCCATCTAGCTGTTATTTTTTATGATTTTTTTTCTAAATCGGAATGCTTACTGAAATATTTCTTTATTTAAGAAAGGCATTTGATACAGTTTCAAATGTGAAGTGAAGATTATGAAAGAAATTAGGGGGTGAAACACCGTGATTAGCCAGTCGTTAGCGATTATAATGGAGACAAAGGAAAATAATATTTATGGCCATAAGCCGGCTGGAAAGGTGTAAATGTGTGCAGGAGAGAGTGACACTGAATGGGGCTCGTTTGCACCACAAAACAATAGAGACAATAGACTGAATAGATGCTAATAGATGACAATAAACACAAGTTTGCATTTTAGAGTCAATTCAAAATAAAGTCATTTGAGATGATCTTGAAAAACATTTAACAAAATACAGAGTTTTAGACTTATCACCTTCAAATTTTAAATATAACATGGTCAGACATGTGTCTTTAGCTGGAGTGCATTTCTAGAGTGCTGACGGGCCAACTTCAATTTAATTTTCATGAAGATGTTTCATAAAAATAAATTTCTAATAACTTACACAACTTTGAAGCTATTCATAATTTTTTTTTCATTATGACAATAATTCATTCTACATTTCCAATAAAGTGGCAGGTGTCAGCTTTCAAATGAGACCATACTTGAGCTTTTAGGACAAAGGGTAAATTAATTGAATCTTTTTTAGGTTGGGTATGCTATTTCTGGGGATTTTTCAAAAGTGGCGCTGAAGGCTAACAGGTTAAATACTCATTTGCATGCTCTTTTATTCGCTCTGACAGCCGCACACACACACAAACACACACACACACACACACACACACACACACACACACACACACACACACACACACACACACACACACACACACACACACACACACTCACACTCACACACACACACACACGCAAACTAATGTGTAAATTAAGTTTTCTCACCTCGGATCGAGGATTGTAGCGATGTTATACAGGCGCTCAGATTCAATATCACGGAATCTTTTCTGGACCGCTTCCAAGTCTTGGAAAAAAGCTCTGATGGATGGTATAACATCTGTAGCCAATGCAGTTGATGAGCTGATCTGTTCCGTGAGCTCTTCAAATGGGGCGAGTAGCGAAATCATATTTTCTACTTATATTTCCACTGGCTGGCGGTTAACATGGAGGGTAAGTCATAGTCGGCTCCATAAGCACACGGCACGTTTCTGTTCCAGCAAACACTGCAGCATGTATACAGTGCTGTTCCACCTGGTTGGTACATCTAGCTGTAGTCTCTTGATAGGCTGGCCCAGTTGTTTCTGAATACTTTGAAGTTGGGAGTAGGCAAGCGGGGAGTGTTTGAAATTACCAATAGGTGATCTTTCATAGGTGATTATATCAGCGACGCCGTGTTTTGACATAACTACCTCGTCACGGCGAGCTGGAGTGAATGCGCCATGGGTAGATTGCCATCTCTCATGGCCTTTTCCATGTTCTTTGCATTATCCCTTAGAATAAACATGCACTTTTTCCTTCGGGATTCCCCATGCTCGAAACATGTCGCTAAATGAAGCGGGTGAGGCCTGGCGAGTGGGGCTCTCCCTGCTACTGGCTCCTGGTGGACACGGGAGGAGATTGGCTCTACACAGAGATTATAAAATCTCGCAAACGTGTTAGGTGTCGCCCAGCCCGAGGCTCGACAGATGTCTGCCAGCGAGACGCCCTGTGCGCCAGCGCCAAGAAGGAAGCAACACTCCTAGTAGGGCACAGCTCGCATTGGGTCTGGTACGGCCAAGGTCAAGGTCAAGCTTTATTAAGATCCCTTATGGGCAATTTAGATGCAGCACAAGTAGACACAAACTGACACATACAGTACATTTAAAAAGTAACAATAATAAATTACAAGATACACTAAGTACATAAAAAAAAAAAAAATATATATATATATATATATATCAAAATGAAGAAAAAATAAAAATAAAAAATAAACTAAGAAATTCCTTTAAGACTATTTAACAAACGGATTACACAGGGAACAAAAGAAGTATATGTATCGGTTATTTTTCATCTTTGGCAATCTATAACGGTGACCTGAAGGCAGCATAGAAAACTCTATGTATAGGAAGTGGTCACTATCTAAAATCACAGATTGGACTCGACTCAAAACATTCCTGTTAAACAGAACTGTCAAGCTTCTTTGTTCTTTACCTATGATCTTCCCGCTGTTTGTGACTAATTTATTTAGTGCATTTTTATGTTTCACACTAAGGTTACCAAACCAGCAGCTAATAGAAATGCATCCACTATCCAGTGGGCCAACTTCTGCTTGGAGACCGCCTTTCCCTTCTGTTGGCCTCCATAGGAGACAGAGAGCTGGTCTGAGGTCCTGAAGCTCTGCATTATGTCCACGTACAGGTGCAAAGCACAGACGAGACAGAGCAAAGCAAGGGCTGGGTCTTCATCCTCCAGGGGCAGCGCTTGCAGGTTCACCACATGGTCCTAAAAGGGAATGGTGGGAACCTTGGCACTTATCCGGTTATGTGAGAGTTGGCCGGCCTGAATTCCAGGCACGTTTTGTTGACTGAAAATGTCAGTAAAGACAATCAATAATATTGTTAAAATGTAGGTATCCCCAACTAATCAAGCCAGAGGCATCAGTGGCAAGGAACCAAAACCAAAATCTTGGGAGAACCCAGGCTCAGTAAGGGGAGCAGTTCTCCTCTGGCCAATGAACAAACACGGTTCATTAAGATTCAGGCTGAAAAGAAAGCATGACTCTGATCGGTCATCTCCGGGGGTCTTCTCGTGAGAAGAACACCAATCAGCAAGCAGGCTTCACTTCAAAGCACAAGTGCACCTCATAGAGGGGGCTGTAGCTGAAGTGATGGTGTTTACCACTCCTGGAGGTAGACCACTTAAGTCCTCCTGCTGGAGGGTGCCCCGTCCCTGAGACGGTAGGTTCTTCCTCAGAGGAATCTGCTCGGGGGCTGTCGCGGGGAGCATTAGTTCTAGGAACCAGTTCAGGTTGGGCTGGTACGGCACCACTAGCAATATCTGCTCCTCGTCCTCTCTGACCTTGTACAGTGCATGTGTGAGAAAGCTCACTGGGGGAGACGCATACTTACGTAGGTCCCGAGGCCAGCTGTGTGCCAGTGTATCTGTGCTGAGGGTCCACTCTGTCAGGGAGTAAAACAACTGGCAATGGGATGTGTCCGGTGAAGCGAACATGTCTACTTCTGCGTTCCCGAAGCGTCTCCACATCAGTTGGACCTTCTGGGGATGGAGTCCATTCCCCCGGAAGTGTGGGCTGTAATGAGAGGTCGTCGGCTGCATGATTGAATGTCTCGAAGCGACATCTGATGCTTCTGACTCCAAAAGAGGAGATGTCGGTTGAGTTGTGACGTGCGCACTTTGATGATTGATGTCCGCAACGGCCTCAGTGTTCGACGTCACTGCTGAGCTGGCCGCCGGACACCGCAGGGGAATGGATACCCTCGACGATGAGCAGACTGAGGTGCAGCTCATGATTGCCTGGTAGCACTTCGGAGCTGGCTCTTGATTGCCTCAGCCTGCGCAGAGACGACAAAGCTGCTATTTGCACTCATTTCATTTATAGAGTTTACACTCATTCACTTCACACATTCATATATTGCGTAGTGATTTTAGAGGTTTATGTATTATGTATAATATGTATAATAATGTGTATAATAAGTGCTGTGCTATCCCCTGGCTCACATATTATCCAGCAAACATAAAGAGTTACTGTCTGCCCAATATTTTTTCTGTAATTCAGTAGAATTCATTATTCGTTTTGAAGCCATTATAAGTGAATTCCGAATAAGATATTCGGTTTGGGCTCATCCCTGATTGCTAAGACATGGTTTATACACTTGCCTTTATTACAGTGATCCAGAACAATCCCCAATCGGCGACCAAACATGCTTTTTTAAAAATATATATCATAGAAATATGCAGAACTCAAAATCAACTTTTTTGGCAGAATGGCAGAATTACCATTTTTGAGAAAGATCATGAACTTTCTCTTCATCTGTGAATATCCAATCAGACACTTTTTAGAATTAGAATAGCTTGGTTTCATCCTGAAATGTGTTTGACTGTTGATCAAACACCAGCTGGCCCTTCTGAAAAACATGAGGAAGTATAAATACACATACACACACATGCTGAGATGAGTGGTCTGATGTCCTTGTACTGTATATCAACAGAGGAGCTCTGTAAAATAAAGCAGGAAACTCATGTGTGTTTAGACTCAAGCACTATTCAGATGGTAATTGTTTCTCAGTGTGACGTTGGTTGAAATATATCCTGGCTCCAGGATAAAACTTCTGTTTTCGGAATGCAATTAATTTACAGGGAGACAAAGGAGGGGTGACATAATTTGTTTTCACATAGACAATGATGTGTACACTAACTGTCAATATGTAATCAAACTGCAACGAGTAATTCAAGATTGTGATTTTGTGAAAAGGGATTTTAGGTAAAACGGCTAACAAACGCAAGCTCTATTGAGTGTAATCCATAATTGTAATACATATAACATGCATGAGGGAAGATAATGTAGGCAGAAGATCAAGACCATGACAAGGAAATCGGAGGTAGCATCGCGAAATGCAGAGTAACACTAAATCGTAACACGATTTATAATAGTCCTTTCAATTGTTGCTTGTCAGACTGTATGCACATGATCATCGCTGTAAGTCATGTTACACTGTAAGATCTCAGTGGTCATTAATGTCAGACTGTACGGCAGTCAAGACACGTTAAAAACAGATGCACACAAGAAAACTTGCCCAGAGTTTTACATCATCAATCAATGACACGTTAGGTGACATTGAGCTGCGTTACACGCAAGATAGAAATGATGACTACAAAGACATCTCTAACGTTAATTTTGGTCATTGCTTTGTCTTGAAAAACTAAGACAATTTGACAGTCCTCGTAGGAGAAGTCATACTGCAGGACTGAGTCAAATCTTCTGACACTGCCATAATTTTGTTGAAGGTCAAATTTGATCGTAACAGTCATTAATCGGCTGTCGGTGAACATGTCAAACTAACGATCAAAAACATAAAATTTCTTCAAACAAAGACTTCAGATTTTAGCCTAGGATTAGAGGAATTTTTTAGGATTCGCAAAATTTGTCTCAGGGGGCCAAATCCGTACAGTGTACACCCGGCCTTAACATGCAGTAAGACTTTGTAAATGATGAGTGCACACACAGGGCTTACAGGAGAACATAAATTAGATAATAATACACAGGTGGAAGCAATCAGCATACAATAAGTCCAGGCAATTAGTCATGCGGAATGCAGTTCATAATGTGATAAGTGCCATCCGGTGGCTGTCATAGGCACTCTGGCATGAAGGCATTTTGTTGAAAATTGGACCAATGGTCTAGGAGTAATTTGCAATTTATTTACAGAGATATATGCTAGCACATTATTTATGTACGGTTTTGTCAATCAGAAAGCTTTTAAAGGGATAGTTCACCCAAAGTCCTGCTCGCGCTTGCCCATAATGGCAGTGAATATCGACCAGCATCAAGTTTTTTAAAAAAAGCTCAAAAGTATTTCAAAATGATCCCACATGACACATGCCCTATATTTCAAGTGTTTGGTGCTATACGATAGGGTTTGGTGAAAAAGTAACATAAATTTAATGTATTATTTATTGAAAATCCTGACCTTGGCCATTGGTCTGTTGTGCATGACTGCACATTCAAATCCTATTGGGAACCCCCAAGAATACTTGGAATTAGTGGTGGGCGATATAGCCTCAAAATGATATCACGATATTTTAAGAATATTTGCGATAATGATATTTATGACGATATAGAAAAAAATATATGGAACACTGTTTTATTGGTGAGTGCAGCTGGCAGACAGCAGCATTTATTAGTGCAAACAAAATTAAGGTAATTATCCATCCTTTTCCAATTAGCTAAATGCCCAATGGGCATTTGTAGACCATTTTTTATAACATTTATCTCACCTAAATGTTTGCTCTATGGAGCTAAACGAGTCTCAATAAAGATAAATGCACACACTACATTCACATATGCACACATGTGAAATTGAAAGTCATTGAAGTTTCTGCTTTGTACAGCTCTTTCCGTAGCCTCTATATATGTGCAGTTCTTCAAAGTATCGACGCACAACACTACTCTTTACTAACAGTATTAAATAGCTACAATAAACATAAGAAATGTATGCATTTCATCTTGTCTTTCTTCTTCTTTGTCTTCTGTAGGGAAAAACTCCTAAACTTCAGCAGAGAACCAATTTTTTGTAAGGAAGCTGGGGTTTCTTTATTGAACATTTATTTGCATGTATGTTTTGCGCTGCGCTGTTTGATCAGTGCAGCGCTGGTGAGGATTGTTCGCGCCGCGCTGCCCATTGGTTGTCGCTAGGAAACACGTCCGCGCTGCGCTGACGATTCGGCCGCGCGGCTCGGACCATTGAATCGCGCAGATGACATGTCAGCGCGGCGCAAGCTCTGTAAACCCCCGCTGTCTCGTCCCACTTTTGGTTTGTTTGGCTTCCCATACAGTAGCGGTCGATAGGGCGTCTATCTATATGATGTCTATGTCTCAACCAACTGACAGACAGAACTCCACCGCGCCCGCGACACATGCATATTGCGCTGTGTGAACGCATTCATGTGATTGGCTTATGAGTAAACAAACCCCCACGCGGGGTGCGTTCTTGTGATTGGCTAAACCAAGGGAGATATCTGATTGGTTGCTGATCATTCCCTGTTTAAAAAAAGGCATTTGTGTGTCGAGCCAAGTCAAGGGAGTCTCAAAATTCACACACAAATGCAGTGAAGTCCACAGACCGCAAGCAGTTTGTAAATCAATATATATTTGTGTGTGCATCAGAAATACACGTCTGAATCTTGCCCTGTGCATTTCTGAATCTTGAGTGCATTTGTAAATTTTGTTTGTATTTCTGAATTGTGTGTGTATTTATGAATTTTGTGTGAATTTGTGAATTTTGTATGCATTTGTGAATCTTCTGTGCTTTTTAAATTTTGTGTGTGCATTTGTGAATTTTGTGCGCATTTGTGTATCCTGTGTGTGTATTTATGAATCATGTGTGTGCATGTATGAATCCTGTGTGTGCATATGTGAATGTAGTGTGTGCATTTATCTTTATTGAGACTCGTTTAGCTCCATATTGCTCAATCATTGTGAGCATAATGCCGTAATTTTGTTGTTAAGAGTTTACACAAAACAAGGAAGCTTGATTTCAATCTTTGAATTAAATTGAAAAAAGTAGTAAAAATTTATACAAAATATTAAATATACAAATAAAGAGAAATAAAGATAAACGGTTTTGGGTAGGTCTAACACCTAGTATTAAGAAATACTACAGAAAATGAATAAAGTAATCAAATGTAAAATAACACTTGAGTCTTTTAGTCCTGATGAAATTAAATACATAGGCTATTAATTCTGATTCCTTAATCCTTACCATTAAAGCTATCTTTAGTTGTTTTGACGTCAACATTAATGACAGACACATATGGCTGCTGTCACTTTTAGAGCTAGTGAACAGATCCATTACTGTTTTTATAATACTGTCTGTCACACTGTCACATGCGTTTTATGCTTATTTAAGACATACGACATAACCGACTGTGTTTTCTAGTAACTAAGACCAGAATTTTGACAAAATGTTGCGTGTTTTTTTTCCGTTAAAGCGATATAATCTGCGAAAAATAAAACATCTCTCAGAGGGCACGGGAGTACTGAATAGTTTAAAATCGCTTGCATGTTTAAATTGATAAGTCTTAAAAAGACGTGAAAATCATAAACTTTAGTTACGATGCACTGCTGGCCCGATTGTGCAAGTGACAATTCCTTCATGTCCCGACTCCTAAACGCATGAGTGCGTCGCCTGCAGCGTGCTTGGCACTTGCCTTGTGCAACCCATTTTGAGAGACAAGAGAGAGAAGACTCATGCGTCATACGTCATCGCATCGCTATATCATTGATATCGCGCTATGACACATTTTTATAATGTAAAAATGTATACCGGTGTTATCGTGGACGGTATGATATGGCACAACCCTACTTGGAATATGGCATACTTGCTGTATTTTTAGCAAATAAGTTCAGCCTCGGTGAGCATAAGAGACTTATTTAAAAAACATTTAAAAAAAAAGCCAGACTTTTGACTAGTAGCATACATGCCATTGTTCATTTTAGTTCTCTGAAACAAGTATCCGTTGTGCCAATAGTTTTGTCATTTTCCTGTCATCCCTCTCTGTCCCCACTCTCTTTACATTGGCACCAGTGTCTGGCTGTCTTCGTTTCAGTCCCTCAGTACAATCGATACGCGGTGTTGGCCCAAGTCCTGTCAGCCTGGCTTTGGTTCTGCTGTGACATTCATATTGCTGTAGAGTAGTTTGGTTGTGCTTAAGCTCAGCTCAGCAGGAACAGGAACAGACACGTGATCCACTTGACAAATGTTTCTTTCCCAGATTAGAGCCGAAGAACAGTCGAACAGAAGCTGATTGTTATCTTGTCCGCTAATCTAGTGAGATAATCAAAGGATGTCACTGCAGTTTATAAACTAACACAATCTATCTGTCTATCTGTCTGCCTGTCTGTCTATCTGTCTGCCTGCCTGACTATCTGTCTGCCTGCCTGACTGCCTGCCTGTCAGCCTCTGCGGATCCTGCAGCCAATGCTCAACATTTAAATAGTCTGGTTTACAGATTGCTGTAAGGTAGTCTTGTGGTGTGTTGAAACCCTCCAACTCCCCTACTGTAGCTCCACGTGCCTATATCTGCTATGAGATTTGATATGTGTGTATTTATGCAGCAGCAGCATATCTTACATGCTCACAGCAGCGTGTCTATCTATTGGCAGTAGCAAGTCCATACTTGCTCTGTAAAGATTACAGTCCATGCTGAGAGTGACTTATCCACAGGTAATCCATGCAATGCTGCTTTAGCTTATGGACAAAACGAGGCATCTAAAATGTACTGCCTAATGTTTGAAGCAGCCTTCATATCAGGAGTGGAGCTATGGCAAACATTTTTTTTTGTCTTAGTAGGCAACTCACTAACTGGGATAAGCTCCAGCCTATGACCCTAGAAGGTCATTTAAGGATAGCGAGAGCGAGGGAACTTACTAGGTTTTGAAAAAGAGCTTGAGTCTTTCTTGGCTGTGTAGTGCCACATACAGTATGGTTTCTTTCTATAAGCACTGCAGAGCAGTTGAATCTATAGAGAATGTTTGACTAAGTGACTGAGTGTCTGTGAGCATGGCTTCTGAATCCTTTGGCAGTCTTGAACATTGCTGAATGCAATCAGATGTATCTCTTAATGAGGTTAATAAGTGGGCCAAGTAGAGGGATAATGTATTCCACAAATGCAACAAACTTTTAATTGATATTGCCCCATCTCATAAATATTCATTCCATCTGCCAGGAAAGATAAATGGGATAAGATTTGAGGAAAAAAGTATTATTCATGAAAAGCAGAGGAGTACAAAGAGTAAATATGAATATCACTAGAGTGAACATTCACTTGAATATAATTTTATATTAAAATAAGAATAAATATAAACATTTTATCAGTATAAAATATCAATAATCATTTGGATGGTTAAATAACCTGTTCTGCTGAGAATGGTGCGTTCCCAGGTGGAAAACCAACCTTGCAACGCGGACTAACGTCCCGTTAAGTTGGAAATAGGAAGTCTCGTGAGAAGCGAGAACGAGCGAGAAACACAAAGTGCTTTACGGCAATTTCTAAATAAACACGTTCTATGATACTGTGTATTATGTATTACCCACCTCGGTAGACATAACTCCACATGATAAAGTTGGCCAGCTTCGATAATAACAAATGCACATGAGCAGTGGTAAAAAGGGGGAAGAGGGTGCCGCAAGTGAGTTTTACGACAGTGTTGTGAAATACGCTGCACAGCCTGTAGTGGGAGCTCGTTGAAAAAACATTCGACAACAAAAGTAAAAAATCAGCGAAGAAATGGCTAGAGTTGCCAAGTTCCCCTTTAAAAGTTAACTGAATCCAACACATTGCGGAAACCCTTTGAATTTAATCATGTGCTTTGCATTTGTGACTCTGAATATATGAATCTTTGATTGCACTCAATTATGAATCATGAAAGTGAATTAGCCACTCAATATCTCTCCTAATGTTCTTTTTCAGCTAAAATACTGAGATGAGATATTTGTCTTTTTGCAGTAGTAAGGCAAAATGATGTGTACCAAGTAGTACCAAGCATATAAATAAGACAAGACAAGAAAAAACGTATCTGTTATCTTTTACTGACAGGCATGCAAGATGTTTAAATGCTCTGGTACCTACTGGCAATTGCCTTTAGTTGAGGAAAAATCAAGGAGGGGCTGCTTATTATTGACTGAGAAGAATGCAGATTATTCTCCAGGCAATTAAAAACAAAAACAGACTTGCATTAATGCCACACATGACATGTATCTTACACTGAAGAGTTAGAGACTCGTGGTAATTTAAACATATCATCCTAAAAGCCTTAATGCCACATGGATAATTTGTGCTTTACTATCCCGTATACTAATGTTCTCCCCATTTGTTGCCCCGAGTACTTCCACCCTTTTTAATTGTAAGCACATTTTTGGTGAGGCACGGCTGGGATGGGCTGCTTGTATGTATATGTGTATAATTTGTGTTTAATGTGCATTTATGTGCATTAATGTGCATGGCTAATCAAGCAGAACGTGAAGATAAAATTTAATTTCTGTAATTACATCTATATTTACACTGTTGACCATTCCCTTACCCCTTAACCCACCCTTAAACCTAACCATAACACCAAACCTGTCCCTAACCTTGCCCGTGTTCCTCAATAGCAGCAAAAATGTTTTATACAATACAACATGAACGTAATAATTACATAGTACTTTTTTTGATTTAAGTACATTGTAGTTAAATACATCTAATATGAAGTGTGACCTCATTTACTACTAAAGATGGGCTAGTTAGTTGCTACAGTACATTGCTTAACAAGGACTCTTGTACCCTGCAATTTCGTCTGCATCCGAAATCGCATTCTTCCCTACTATATAGTAGGCAGCAAACAGGATGTGACAAGAGTAGTATTTCAGAATTCACAGTACTCAGAAAAGAGTTGGCAAAAAGTACACGGACAACCTACTTCTTCCGGCAAGATTCTGTTTTGAAGTGCCTCTCAATATATTTGGTCACTTCCTTTATGACCCCATTGTCATATGTGTTTTGGCTGTCACCTACATCTATAGAAAATGTCAGAAAGATCAATCTATTTATATTTTAAATGGTACTGAAAAATGTCTTGCATTAACAACGACTGCTGCACTAAAAGCCCTGAGGTTTTCTGTAACACTTGTGGCCTATTAGCTTTAGATGTCTGATGTGTTTTTGCATGAAAAAAAAAAAATATATATATATATTGTTGCACATCCAAAGATTACAGTTTGTAATTTATCAGTCAAGTTAGTGAATGTACTTTATTCGCCCTCACATGAAGAATTAACATTTTGTTAAACTTAAAATGGTTCCTGGGGTTTGACCTGACAATATGTAATGGCGGTATTGTTTATGTTTCGTAAAGCCTTTAAATGCTGTATGGTGTGAGCTTTTCCTGCATTATAAGTGTATTATAATAAGAACCCTGGTAACTGGTTACATGTGACTTTCTTTCTACATAAAGAAGCTTTAGCAGAGATGAATCACACCAAATAAGTAACCTTGTTGCATAATCTACCCCATACTGTGACTCAAATGTCTAGTTTTCCAGTGAATATTTACTTATGACACGTCTCTCTGGAATACTTGATTCTGGTCAATTGTGGCTTTTTGTGGTCAACAATTTGTATAATGAGAGCTAAATTGTTTTTTGCTAGTCATTGCACTATAGTTTCATCACTGCATAGTCTCCTTCTCACATAAAATTAATTCAGTCCAATAATCAATCAAGCAAATGGGATAATGTACAGTTAGTCATTATTGCAAAATAAACTCCTTCAGGATGATACAAGACACCTCCGTTTTGTAATTGGGTTAGTCTGTCGATGTTTATTTCCTGATAACCAACTATACTGAACATTGTACTTTACTTGGCTATTTTGTAACATAATTGTGGGCATTGACTATTTTTCTGGTTTTCTATTCAGTTAGACATATAAATACAAACCACCTGAACTCTGTCCTGAAGATCTCCCTTTGTTTTTCCTTCTTTCCATCTTTGGATGCAGACAAAAATACAACAAGAGCCAGTGTAGATTGTGTAAGGTCTGGGCTCAGTTATCTGTGTTTGACAGAGCTGAGCTGTGATAGAGTTGCTGAAAGACCCTTATTTATGTAAAATGCTTCCCATTCCCTTCAATTTTGTGGAAATCAAGGATTTTTGTGTGGCTTTTATGTGGAACAAATAGTAGCAGTTAAATGAGCTGGATGAGAGTCATTTTTAGAATGTTGAAATGCTCTTTTCTTTTGAGTGCTCCTGATGGGGTATTGAAAGAGGACAGAGACATTTGTACGGCCTGTATTTTCTGTTGTAAAATATTCAGAAGTGAATTAATTCAACAGTTGCACTCTGTATTTCAGCGCAACACTTTGTTTCTTATTCAGAACAGCCACAATTCAGGAGGAACTACACTCTCTATGCAAGTAAATTATATTTTTTCCCAGACAGACATGCCCCTTTTATGCAAATTAGGTACATTATAGCATGATTCACAAACATCAGCTATTTTTGCCCGATGCAGTTAATGTTGTGCTATTACTGCCCATAGAAATCTAGTGGTAAACATAACAGCAGTAATTCATCAAATGATTCATCCAGTTGTGATCAGTGCTTACATTTATTGGGTGCTTACATGTTACCTGATTTGCATAATTTAGATGTGAATCAGGTGTTAAAACAACATGTGTATTTTTTTTTATTTTTTTTTTTGCAAATTATATTTATATCCTTTCTACAGTTCTACATTGTCTTTGTGATTGTCTTTGTGTAAAGTGAACCGAAGTAAATGTGGAAACACATGTTTCTCCATTGTTTGCTCATTAGCACATGTCCATCCCTTATTAGACAAAAACAACCTTTGGAAGAACATCCTGTTTGCGTTTTGCTCCAGCCAAAACCAAAGCTATCAAGCTTTTTATGACAGTAATGGGCATCTCTGCTCCCATCTCTGATTCGCTCTCTTGTTCTGTGCTGAAATAATCTCTGATTAAAAGTTTGATTAACATGGAAATGAAAGATGAACTGATGCTGTGTAGTATCCTGTCATTCTCAGCATGAAGAGCCTCATAATTAGACTACATTTTGAATCTCTACAAAAAAGCATTCCTGATCCTGACAAACTGTGTGCTGAACAGTTTCTGAGGTATAGGCATAGTACAGATTCCAAGGGCCCCAAAATATTATAATCCCCTTACGAGGGACCAGCATATTATTAAATTGCTGATGCAAAGAGACCTCGTTGCAGATCTAAACAGGTGGTGCTGAGGTCGAGGAGGGTTAAGAAGCTAGGTATGACGTCATAAGTGGAAAACGTTGATCAAAAATGTACACTTACAGACAAACAGACAACCAGCCAACAATCTTTATTTTTCTAGCTCAACTGTCACAGAATGGAGAGCACAGAATTGTGAGATATCAAAGGCAGCGAAGGATACATCTATGCTGCCACCAAAAATCAATCAGATTAAGGTATCTCAGGAGACAGGAAGTGAAACTAAGGGAGCTTTCACCCTGGGCTTGTTTGCTGAGATTGTTCCCGGCGCCCCCCCAGCATTGGTCTGGTTTCAGACTCAACTTGATTCTATCGAACCCTAGTGCGTTTGTGTGCATTTTACGTCATCACAAACGCATGATAGAAAACAGAATGCGGTTAATATATTGTGTTTTTTATTCATTGAACAACACAGGTTTAATGTTGTGTGTGTGTCGCATAAGGCGGCATTCTGCTGCAAATGGGCTCTTTTGAGGAGACGGTGGATTTCCAAATTTGTTGGCCTGATTCCACGCGCTATGCACAAATACACTGCAGGCTCACTCTCGCTCATATCCAAACTAAATCATCAACACTCATCCCTTACATGTGTTTTATTTAACTAAATACATAATAATCAGCTAAAACGCATGTGCAGGTCACTTTACTTCATGAACAAGTGCGCACCCAAGTCTGTGTTGCTTTCACATTCACTCGAACTGTGGCACGGTTCGAGTGCAACCAAACTCAGACCACCTCCTCCAAGTAGTCTCGGGTTTGGTACGCCAGTGCGCACCTGGGTTCGCATGAGTGTGTTCACATTAGCGATTGTTCATGTGCCCCGTTCTGAACTAAACTGCTTGTGTGAAAGCACCCTAACATTGCAGTCAGACGTGCCTTGATGCCTTACCACCTTGGAATGCGTCCTCTAAAGGCAGCATTTATCAGTTTTTCGGACGCAGCCCTGGTGTACAGTGAAAATGGAGTGCTGGGTTATCATGTTGTGCTCTCACCTGATTTCACTCAGTGATCATGGGAAATTGGCTGGAAGGGATGTGTATGTTTCCCTCTGTGAGCTTAAACAAACTCTTTCTTTTGGTTTGTCTCTTTTCCTCCTGTTTTTATGATTTCCTTTCTTCAAAGCCAAAGTCAACAGCAAGCTGGGAAGCCGTGGGGGATATTTGGTTCAAATCTTAAATTAAAGAGGAAATTAAAGAAATGGAGTAGAAAGAGTCATCTATCCCTTAACAGTGTGTAGATCAACAGGTGTTGTTCTCTTGTAAACCTCGCTTGGATGAAGTTCTTTAGGCTATAAAATGGCCTATTTTTTTAAGGATTATGCTGAAATTGAGGTTATTCTAATTTGCCTTTTTTTAATTCAATAAAACAATTTGTTGCAAAAACATTTATTCTCAGTATAACAAATTGGAGCAAAAATTGTGTGACATTGATGTTGATTTTAAACCTTGAATAAAAGAAAATAACCCTAAATTAACAATTGTTAACCAAATTATCTAAAGCTATAAATAACTCAAGCTACTGTACTTCTAACATGTGGAACACATCTATACATTAAAGCTCCAATTTGTGTATTGTTTGGAAATACATGATTAATTGTGTTGTTTTCCTTTTAATTAATTACATTAAATGAATGTTAAAGGGCACCTATTATGACATTTAAAATGTTCCTAATGTTGTTTTGGGAGTCCCCAACAACAGGTTTACATGCATGCAATGACAAAAAACACTTTTGTTGTCTATAATATGCATTTATTTTTACCTGATTTGCTCACCGACTCCCAAATGATTCGTTCAACGACTCATTTTTCCAAACCCCTCCTTTGCGCGACGCTAATCTGCGATTGGTCAGATGACCCAGCAGTGTTTACAGAGATAATACTTATTGTTTAACACGGAGTACAATGATGCTTTTATCAATTAAATTGTGTTATAATAATGATTATAGTCCACTGCTTTGTAGTTTGTAGTAAAAAAACTAAAAATAAGATAAAGAATTTAATGTTATGTTAGCGAGCATAGCCCAGAGTTCATATTGTAAAAGCACAATCAGTCTTTGTTTGCATTAGCCCGAAGCATAAACATAACGTTTTTACAAAAAAATAAAATTCTTTAAGAAATTCTTCTCTATTCTTTAAGACAACTCCGAAAACAACGACAAACACTTCACATAATCTCAATACAATTGTCATTGAAGACCTAGAAGCTAAACGGTGCTTACACAACAAACAAAATAATGATTAAGCATGCTACATAAAAACATAAAAGCAACAATTATTAATAACACTTACAGGTTGTGATACGGAGGAGGAAGCTGATGCAAATACACTTGGAACTGAACCTTCCTTCAATATCAGTCGGCTCGCGAATCCAAGTTTGATCCAATTGTCTTCAAAATGGCGCGAACAAAGCACAAGGCTCGGACTATAGTTCTGTGGTATAGTTATATGAATTGTAGCCACTTAGTCTTCAAATGCTCCTCCTTGGGCAGATGAAAAAAGTTGTCTTTTGAGTCGCACTTCAGAACACAGCGTCTCGTCGCCATGACGTTTTCAAGTGTTTCCCTGGCCTTGGAGCGCAATAAGTGGGCGTATCGTATTCAAATAACTTGACAAGTTGACGTCATCTAGTCAGAGAAAAAGCTTCGGTCTTCTAACGATTAATAAAAATGACTCAGAGTCGACTCTTACTTTTGAAAGACAATAACTTTATATACGGTGCACTTTCATATTTCAAACTTTGCAGGATGTTTTTGTTCACTTAGATCTATGTTACACACTACATGAAAGGTAAATTTCAAAATTCCATAATAGGTGCCCTTTAAATTGGCGGCCCTTGCAATAATGCGTATTTGATAAAATTTTGCCAAAATCCCTGCTGTTTATTTCCAGGTTTAATTTAGATTTTCGGTGTGGTGTATTAAATGAAATGAAATTTAAATGAAATAAAATGAAATAAATGTAAATTAAAAATATGAAAACACACACACACGCACACACACACACACACACACACACACACACACACACACACACACACACACACACACACACACACACACACACACACACACACACACACACACACACACACACACACACACACACACACACACACACCATCATTAGTCATCATTTTAATCAGCTAAAAAATTGTGGTGTTAGATAACCTGGCTATGCTACCTATGGGAAAAGAAAGATTATAATTCAGTATTCAAGCAGCATCCAAAGTTTCTATTTTTATGACATATTATATGTGCACAGGTCCCCTCTGCCCTGCATGTAAGTCCTCTGTCTGAGAGTCATAAGCAACTTGTCAAAAGGCCAAAGCTAATATAATGAAATGGGAAACAAGGGTTTAATAAGGTTCTGATCAGAGGGGCTGATATCTAGTATGTGTGGTTCTGTTTAAATGTCACAGCCTGCATGGTGTTGACGGTCTTTATCACGCTATCAGATACTTTACAAAGGATTTGTCTATCTGTTTCTAAATTAGATGTGCACAGTGTAACAATAGACTCTCAAGCAATGAAAGCTTGTTTTACTGTCAATACTATATGGGATTCCCTTCAAATGTATTACACTCAGCCTATTGCCTATTGTTTTATTCACTTAGTTCTACAGTGCTATTTTTGTTATTTTATAACAATTGTAACTCTTAAATGAAATGCTGTGAACAGATTTTTGGAGAGTGAGACGGACCATTATGACTAAAGCTTTAGTGTAAGTCAGACAGATTTTGTAACCTGGATTTGAGGCTATTTGCCAGTCCTGCAGAGATATGATAACTAGAACCTATTGGATTATACAGACACACAAACTCTCATTCACAAAGTATCTAAATCTTTGCAAAATGGCTTTCTTAAAATGGTTATTTCCATTTGCTTTGGAAATCTGACTTCTCCTGTGAACCTCAGTTGCTCCGTGTATCCTTTCCCCATTTTCTGTCCTTCAGAGGCTCCTTTTCAAAGACGGTGCACATCTATTTTATCTCTCTCTTCACTCTGCCTGTCTGTCTGTCAGTTTGAAGCCTCTAACTTCTGGATGTTAAGTGTGCTTGAGCAAAATGTGTGACGTTCTGATCTCTCATTCTGTAAAGGAGATGACACACGTAAACTTTTCTTCACGTAAAAATAATAATTAAAAAAAAAAATTCCTCATGCCTATTCCCCTTCTCTTGCTTATGGCCAGAGAAAAAAGAGTGCAATTATTTGTTATTTGAGTCAACCTAAGTCAAGTCACCTGTATTTGTATAGCGCTTTTTACAACTCAAAGCAAAGCAGCTTTACCATGATAACAGGAAATTAATACAAAAAAGAGATAAAAAAAAAAAAGTGTTTTAGTTGCACAGCAGCTCTTGAATAAAGTGTTATCTTACGAGAGTACTCTAGTGTTGCGTAAGTTAGCTTACGCTATGGGAAAATCCATTTTCTCGAGAATACTGAAGCCAAAAATGATCCATCATTTTTTTATTATTTTAAAACGCATGTTGCTACAGCGAGCAAATGGTGTTTTTCTAGGCGAGGCAGCTCGCGCGCCTATTGGCTGCTTTGCGGCAACTTGCTGCAACCTATCAGTAAGCTGCCTGTGACGTAAGCACCAATGAGGCGTCACGGCCCGCCAGAATGGGCGTGGCTTATGCCTATATAAGCCAGACCCCGATAGGGTGCTCTTTGATTTTTCATCTCTTCAGCGAAGTGTTCACTCACTTCGCTGGATCTCCGGAAGAAGCCTGGGTCGTTGAAAAGGCACTGCAGCGGGACGAGCCATCTGCATCGCAGAGCAAGTGACTGAGGAAGCCGGCCGTCTTCTCGCTGCCTTCAGCCGCCGTTCCTGCTGCGGCATCTGGCGCCCATATCCTTTGTATATCATTCCGTGTGTGTTCGCCGCTGCAACACTCGTATTCTAAAAGAGCCGAGGCGTTGTTGCAAATGCCTCGAGTTTCCAAGTGCTGCTCGTGTAGAGCCCCTCTCAGCGACAGGTACCGCCACATCCTGTGCGCTTCCTGCCTGGGTCGAAACCACGCGGACCACATGCTCTCCCAGGGCGGCTGCCCGGAATGCGACTCGATGACTGTGTCGACCCTGCGGGCTCGACTAGCCAGATTTGATGTGGACTCCGCGCCTCTGCCTCTCCAGTGGAGTACAGGCAAGCGTCGACTCGGAACTTCTCCTCCTCCTGACTAAGACTGTGGAGGACCTCGGCCTCGATTGGTTGCTGCCCAAGGAGCCCGCGCCCAACCGGCTTGACGGCTGCTTTCTCCCTGGACGCCGCCCGACGCCCCATACGAGGCCCGCTCCGCTCCTCCCCGAACTTCACGAGGAACATTTTAAGTGCTGGAAGGCTCCATTTTCGGCCAGGCTAAGGACCTCTGTCTCTTCGACGCTATCCACTGTGGACGGCGCGAAAGACAAAGGCTACCTCTGCATTCCTCCCGTCGAGGAAGCTGTGGCAACGCACCTTTGCCCGCCATCCACCGGATGCCAGGCCAAAGACTGCGCTGAACCCTGAGCCTCCCAAGTCTTCCTGACTTTAGGAAAACACTGACAGTTAAGTCCCGCTGCGGCCGGACCACCATTGAAGACAGCGCGCTTCGCTCTCGCAATCCCCTCAGCAGAGGTGACTGGAAGAGTATATTTCACAGCTAACGAGCCCGTTACACAACCCACTTGCCTGTACCCAAACGCCGTTTTCATGGCGACCCAGATATATCTCAAAAAGAGTATTATGTCTGTTTGTCAGGCTCAAGCCAAAAGTGTTATAAATGTAGGAATTGTGCCCACTTCCCAGTGTTCACCTGTACACATAAGCACAGCCCGCTCAGTGTCACTCACTCATTCGGGGCCAGTATCAATAAAATCGGCTATAGCCACTTGTTTCAAATGTAGGAAATTTGCCCGCTATTCAGTGCTCACCCCTACTCATAAACACTGCCCGTTCAGTGTCACACACTCACCTAGGGCTCTCATCTATAAACACCCCGAGTGTTTTAAGTGTAAAAAGTGTGCCCGCTTTTCAGCGCTCACTAATAAACACTGTGCGCCCTGTGTCACACACACATATAGGGCTTCCTTCAATAAAACACCTCCCTGTTCCCACAACAGGTGTGTTACATGTAAACACACTGTAACCACAGTGTCAATGTATCAGCCCATTCGGGTCTCCGGGTCCCTAACACGCAGCGACCAGAGCCCAAATACCATTCTACCCCTAACCATACGTGCAAAAGCATGGGAAGTTATCCCTGGCGTGTCAGAATGGGTGCTGAACATCATAAAGCGAGGCTACTCCCTGCAGTTCACTTGCAGACCCCCGCGCTTTCGAGCCGTGGTCGAAACTAAGGTGAAAAGCGAAGTAGCACACGTACTTTGTGCCGAAATAGTGCATCTGCTGAGAAAAGGGGCCATAGAAACCGTTCCTCTGCCACAGAGAGAAGCTGGCTTTTACAGCCGGTACTTTCTAGTGCCCAAGAAGGATGGGGGTCTCAGACCCATCCTAGATCTCAGGCGTCTGAACAAAGCTCTTATGAAGCAAGCGTTCAGAATGCTCACGACCAGACAAATCCTCGCGCAAATTCGCCCGAGGGACTGGTTTATTTCAGTGGATCTGAAGGATGCCTATTTTCAGATACAAATAGCGCCTCGTCACAGGTTTTTCTTAAGATTCGCCTTCGAGGGTCAGGCTTATCAGTACACCGTCCGTCCGTTCGGCCTGTCTTTAGCACCTCGTACATTTACGAAGTACATGGACGCGGCGCTCGCTTCCCTGAAACAACGGGATATGCGAGTACTGAACTAATTGCATGATGGGCTGATTCTAGTGCAGTCAGAGGCGGAACTGATGACGCACAAGACATTACTACTCAGCCATCTAGAAGGCTTGGGTCTCGAAGTCAACTGGGCCAAGAGTTCACTGTCTCCCAGCCAGAGGATCTCTTTTTTGGATACAGATCTGGACTCGGTGTCCATGACAGCGCGGCTTACGTCACAGCGCGCGCTGTGAATACAGCGCCTAGCGGCGTCATTCAAAGCTGGCAGTGTCATTCCTCTCAAATGTTTTCAGAGGATGCTAGGTCTCATGGCCTCAGCGGTACTGTGGCTGGGCTTGCTTCACATGCGTCCACTTCAGCAATAGCTGAGGACGCGCGTCCCGCGCCGGCCATGGACCTCCGGTCATGCACACATCAAGGTAACCCAGAGCTGTGTTACTGCTCTGGAGCCTTGGACAGCAACCGACTGGTATCAGTCAGGCGTCGATCTGGGAGCGATCTCAAAGCTGAAAGTAGTCTCGACAGATGCCTCCAACTCTTGTGGTGTTAGTGTTAAGTGCTTGCACATAAACTGTCTGGAGATGAAAGCGGTCGAGAACGATTTGGGGTATTTTCTCCCCTTCTTAAAGGACCACCATGTCTTAGTCCGCACGGACAACATGTCGGTGGTGTCCTACATAAACCGCCAGGGCGGTCTCAGATCACGGAACCTTCACATTTAGATAAGCCATACCCCCTGTAAAGCTCCCCCTGTAAAGCTGTAAAGCATATGTTGTTTTATTAACATTAAATGGATAGTTCTCCCCAAATGTTTAGTTAATTGTCATCATTTACTCTCTCAAGTTGTTTTAAACCTGAATATGTTTCTTTATTCTGTTGAAGTTATTTGGAAGAATGTGGGTAACCAAACAGTTGATGTTCCCCAGTGACTTCTATATTTATTTCCTATGGAAGTCAATGGGGACCAGCAACTGTCTGGTTACCCACATTCTTCCAAATATCTTATTTTGTGTTCAGCACAAGAAATAAATAATATACAGGTTTGGAACAACATTAGAGTGAGTAAAGAATGACAAAATGTTTATTTTTGGGTGAACAATCCCTTTAAGGACAAGCGGCTGCATGTTTACTATTAGGGCTACTGTCTCTTTAAGACCTGAAAGCAACGCGTCTAATATGTACGCATAATATGACACGCAGTTTTCTTTCAATTTAGACATAACCAACTTTCTTTATGTAAACCTTGAGTGTATTTGACAGTATTAGCTCAAAAAGACTCGAAAGATAACTTAGTCCAGTATCCAGGCGCTGTTAGACAGGCTTTTAGTGCATGCGCGCGTCAGCTGTTTGCGCGCAGAAAAGCGCATTAGAACAGCGCTTCAGCAGCGAATGACATGTTTAACCGGCAAGGCTTTAAAGCACATGCAAATAATGAACTTTTGAGAACTGCAGTGTCCTGTTCCTCTGCGTAAACATTTAATGTGAGTATTTGTCGCGTTGTACACTGGCCTGTTGAGACGCAGACTGCTACAAAAGCACGCAGCAGCTTGCTTGCAGCAAGGATCACAGCGCAACTTTGAACTATATCGATGCGATATGGTCTAATTCCATATCCCATTTAAAAAATATATTTCAACATATTTTTTATATCGATATTATATCGCCCAGTCCTACCACGCTGTTCCCTTGGAGGGCGGGGGCAATAACAAAAGAAACAAAAGCCGGCTTATCCAGTATGGAAATACACACAGACAATGACACGCCCCTACTGCGAGCTAGAATCTCACAAAACAAGCCGATTTCAACCTAAAAATTTATGATTTTAAATATACCAATATTGATATCTAAAACACGGAGAGGCTTCTTCGTGATCTCAACTAACAGATTCAGCAAAAAAGCGAAAATCACCAGTTTTGAAAAAAAACGCTTCTTTCTCATTTTGCTCAAAAGTTGTGTTGCCGACTTGTGTCCTTACTTTCCGTGGCGGGTCACATATGTTATGTGTATGCCAGGTTAAAGAGATGTGTTTTAGTCTAGATTTAAACTGACAGAGTGTGTCTCCTTCTCGAATAATGCTAGGAAGACTGTTCCAGAGTTAAGGTGCTAAATAGGAAAAGGATCTACCGCCTGCAGTTAATTTTAATATTGTAGGTATAATCAACTGGCCAAAATTTTTAGATCGCAATAGACGTGTAGTACTATAATGCGTTAAGAGCTTGCTCAAGTACTGGGGAGCTAAACCATTTAGTGCTTTGTAAGCAATTAGCAAGATTTTAAAATGTATATGACTTTTAATAGGGAGCCAATGCAGTGTTAACAAACCGGGATAATGTGTTCATGCTTCCTGTTTCTAGTAAGAATAGCTGCTGCGTTTTGGACCAGCTGGAGTTTGTTTATTAAGTGTGCAGGGTAACCACCCAGTAGAGCATTACAATAATCTAATCTTGAGGTGATGAATGCATTAACTAATTGTTCCTTCATTTGTCATTGAGATTAGATATAGATGGAAGAATGTGGTTTTATAGATGCTAGAAATGTGGTTTTCGAAATGAAAGATTGGTATCAAAGACCACGCCAAGGTTCCTAACTGACAACGACAACTTGACAGATCAGCCATCGTTAGACCGTATTCTAGGTTATTACATGCAGAGGTTAATCGGAATGGAAGAGCTGTGTTTTGTCCTGCGACTATGCCATCTCACAGTCACCCAGTTGCCCTGCTGCACAGGCTCAACAAGCGGAGCCAAACAATGTACGGGGCATGCTAAGCTTGTCGCAACCAATGCAGTATCTAGAGCCCTTGCATTCTTACTGTCCTCGATTAGATTTGGGATGTGTGTCTCTAACTATGAAATCTTCTCTGTCAGCCTGACTATCTTCCTGCATTTATGACATGTAAAACCCTCACCACTGACAGAGAAGGCTATACTATACATGTGGCAAGCATTGCAAGTGACAATAACAGGAGAAGATGACATGACTCACTGTGTTTGTTGATTGATCCGACTAACCACAGCTGTTTGATGGACTCATAAAAGGTCCGAGCGTGAGAGAGAAAAAGGACGGAAAGCACGAATGGCAGGTTAACAGGCTTGCGAAATGCTAACACATTGTGCTAGCAATAGCGTTTTAGATTAAAGCTAACTTTTTATACTGGTGAGCCAATCCCATTATGAGACCAGTCATAGGTGAAGCGAATAGCGTTGATTATCTCCTAACAAAGCCACATATTAAGGTCTGAGATTAGATGGTAAGTAATCTAATGGTAAATCTAGTCGATCAGTTATTGTAATCAACGTGTTGAATATAGGAGAAATGGGCAGGAATAAAGATCTGAGCGACTTTGACAAGGGCCGAATTGTTATGTCCAGGTGACTGACTCAGAGTATCTCTGAAAACGGCAAGGCTTGTGGGTTACTCCTGGTCAGCAGTGGTGAGAATTTACCAATAAAGGTCCGATGAGGGACAAACCACAAACTGACGTCAGGGTGTTAGCCGCCCATGGTTCATCGATGTACGAGGGCAACAAAGGCTATCCTGTCTGGTTCGAACCAACAGAAGGTTTAAGCTATAAGTCTGAAATTTCAGCTTTGCCATCACATAAATAATTTACATTTTAAAATATATTAAAATAGAAACCATTCATAAAAAAAAGTGAGCATAACATACTTTCAAAAACTGTCCCCAAACTATTGAATGCTAGTATTTAGAGCATACCCCCAATGACCCCCAAAATTGTGTTTTGACTGCCTTCAGATGTGTTCAAGTTTTAATAAAGGGGGTCAGACCACCCTAAATCGTAAAATCACACTTTGTGGAAGTAATGGATATCTCTTGAGTCCATTGTATTGTGCTGTTTCACTCTCTTTCTCACCTTCTCTCTATCTTTCCCCTAGGTGAGATCCAGCATTACACATTCTGTACCTCACCATCTGAACTGACAATGCAAGTGTAGAGAAGAATATCAAAAAGTAAGAAATGAAAGATCAGAGAAAGAGAGGAAAGGGAGTGAGAGAGGAGGAAGGTGAGAAAACATGAATGAACAGTGAAGGGCTGGGTGTTTGTGAACAGTGTGCATGAATGGTTTTACAATGAAAGCACGAGCAGCTAAAATGGCAAATGATTTTTGATTTTGGGAGCAGACTGGCTTTTTCCATTTGTGGACTGAAATAGAGCATCAAACCGTTCTCTTTTTTTCTACTTAGCAAAAATGCAATGTATGGTGGGATGCCCACACCACTTTATAAAACGGCACACAGCTTTCAGACTATCACAAAATAATTAAAACAACAAAGTGTTTCTGCAGGGTTTTGCAAATTCAAAGACCTTTTTTAAGACATGCACAAATAAAACATTTATTAAAACTTGAAACTTTTAAAGCCTTTTGAAGTTTAATGATCATATTAGTCCATATTGCGATTTCTGTTTGTCTGTTCCCAAATATAAGACCTCTTGAAATTATAATTAAGACTTTTCTTATCAAATTTAAGACTTATACAGATACAATGTTGGTTTATGGTGTGGTATAAAAAGTTACATTAGTGTGGATTCGAATCCATAACCCCTTGCATTTTAAAGGTACACTGTGTAGTTTTTTAGTATTTTATTAGCTAAAATCAATATCTTTATTCATAAATTATTATTTATTCTGGTTTAATCAGTTCAAGTGAAGGAAATTCAAAGGCCCTTTTTTCCCTCATTACAAACTTCACAACACCTCGGGATCCACTTCCTCCTCACTTGTACTCTTCTGATTTTTGTAATACTATATTATAATTTTTGAAAATTTAACATATCCACCAGACACTTATGTCTACTTCTGGTCCGAATTCACCTGTCCCAGTTTTATTTGCTCCAACCCAGTTACTCACAGCATTTACCTTACCTTCAGTAGATGAAATTTCTGATCTTGTTCAAAAATCCAATTCTTCAACCTGTCGATTAGACCCGCTTCCTACTGTTCTTGTAAAGGCCACTGTCCCCTTTCTGTCCCCTCTCATTACAAACATCATTCACTCTTCTCTTACCACTGGAATTGTTCCCTCTTCTCTTAAAACAGCTGCTGTAACTCCAATTCTTAAGAAACCTGGTTCAGATGCCAACAACCTTGATAATTTTCGTCCTATTTCAAATCTTCCATTCATCTCCAAAATTCGTGAAAAAATAGTTGCTGCTCAACTTCATACTCATCTTTCCTACAATAATCTATATGAACAATTCCAGTCCGGTTTCCGTCCTCTTCATAGTACAGAAACTGCACTCCTTAAAATCACCAACGACCTTCTCCTAGCTGCTGACTCTGGTGTACTATCCATTATCCTGCTTGATTTGAGTGTGGCCTTTGATACAATTTCACACACCATCCTTCTAGACAGACTCTCCTCTATTTGTATTACTAACACACCTCTTGACTGGTTTTATTCATATCTCTCAGGCTGCACTCAGTTCATTCAGTTAAAATCATTCACCTCTCATTCAGTCCCTGTCATCACATGAGTGCCTCAGGGCTCTGTCCTGGTTCCCCTGCTGTTCATTATTTACCCCCCCCCCCCCCCCCGACAAAAAAAAGACATGTGAGTACTTCAACTTAAACACATTTTTTTTTTTAGTTACTGTAGTTGCCAAGGCAGGATTTAAATTTGAAGTCTTTCATCTAATATGAGCTTCATTTAATTTTCTGAAAAATATTATTAATAGTTTTGTAACATTGTTATTGAATCTTTGAAAAATGCTTAAGAGTCACACAAAGATAATCTGGAACATACACTTTCAAAAGTTGGGGGTTATATATACTATAAATAAATTATTACTTTTATTCACAGAAAATGCACTAAATTGATCCAATGTGACAGAAATAAAAAACTTTTTACAAATTACAAAATTTACAATGTTACATTTATTTCAAAGAAATGCTGTTCTTTTGGACTTTGTATTCATTCAACCAAAAAAAATTATCAGGCTTAACACAGGCTCAATAGAGAAACATGCCTCTACCTACATTCTTGCAAAAAAAACAAACGCGTACCAACACATACAAATCACTGCAGTTTCCAGCTGAAATGAAAACTAGAGGCAGTAAAGCAGCAACTACTTTCATTCCTTTTCACACAAAATTATGATTACAGGGGCAGATTATCGATTAATAAATACTTATTTTTACGCGGCTCCATGCACAGTTGTACCATGTTATGATCTCAAAACACTTAGCATAATGCATAATTTGTAAACTAATACATTTGGAACGTTTGCAGTACATAACAAGCTCCATATGTGTAGTTTTTCTAACATTGTAGCCTTGCTCAGTTGATACCTGGTACAGCATTGCACTTGTGATGTGGTGTGAAACACGAGTCACCATAAAACAGCTCAAAGACTTGTAGAAGCGAGCTAAAATGGCATGGTTGCATGCATCAGCAAATGTGTTTTTATCTAATTTTTGCTTCTCAGGTATGTTTTGGGTTTAGAGTACAGTAGGTGGTACATTATTTTCAAACTTGATACAACATTAACCTTTTAGCACCATTCACCGGACATTTCATTTTCGAAGTGCTGCGATACATACAACAACCAACATAATAACACATAGCCAGTTTCACGCTCATCTGTTTCCGATAAAACTACTCTTTTAGCTCCACTCACCAGATGTCTCACGCTGTGTCGTGAAATGTGCAAGACACAACATAATATAAATTTACTGAAGATGTTGCCACAAACCCAGTGAGTCTGGGTTGCCATTGTGTAAAAAAACTGGTTTATTAAAATGCCAATCACACAGTCTCTTCTTGTCTAAGTAGGTGGTTCTCTACCAGAATAAGCTGCAATATGGGCCTTTATGCTACATTTTTGACAGTTTACTGCACACATACTGACACATTTAGTAACAACAGTGACAATGAAGTCTCACCCTGACTTGGTCTGTGAATTTCTATGGCAACAGGAGTTCAGAGTGTGATCCTTGGCTCATGGTTGTGGTAAAGAAAGCGAAAAACTGCATTGATTTAATTTTGTTTGTGCATGTGTCAAAACAAAGAACTCAATGAAATAGGCTGAAATGACATGCACAGATGAATGTGACTGTGGAGAACTGGGCCTCACTGTTTTTGTGAGCACTGGCAATTTTATTTTCTTTCTTTTTTTTAAGATATTGATTTTCTCCTACTGCATTGAATAATTTGTTTTTAGGAAGGCAAGTTTGGCATTCTGAGATTTCTGTGTGCCTGAACCTGTGCAATATTCTTCTGCATTATTTTCTTTTTATATTTCTGGCATGACTATTTCCACATTCTAAATTTTTTTAATATTTGTCTAACTGACCCATGTTTAAAAGCATAATTTGTATATTAAACAGGCAGAGGTTTTACCAATGACAGATTATTTGGAGGGCTTTTAAAAGTGTGATTTGTTGTTTTTTCCAAAGAGTACGGCCGTTCAGTGTAGACATACAGTAGGCTATATAATTGCGGGTTGGTGTTATCAGCTATCAGCATTGTCATGACAATGGCTCAGTTGATTGGTTCAAAAACAATTGTGTGCATGAGCAATTTTATTAGAGAACGTGTTTTAATGTAGAGACATAAAGCTGTCTGTTTAATGAAACTGAGCTCATGTGCAAACACTTAACCAGTGGATTTCAGCTATTTAATCACTTAAACTTAAGATGATTAATCAAAGCTGCCTACTTGGGCTGCTTTCATCTGAATTGAATAAAATTCACCAAATTGTCTTTTATTAAACCAGTGGTTCCCAAATAGAGTGAAGGCTTGGAGTTATAAAAAGGGGGTGCGGGCGGCAAGGGATAGTTAGCGTACTATAACCTACAGTCAGCAGATTGTTATGCAAAATAAACCTCTTTAGGATGATACAAAAACCCCATGACAAACTACCCTGCTCATGCAGATACTTGCCACATAAGGAAATAATTAAACATAAAATTTTTATTTTACATTTTATTACCTTAAGATGACTCAAAGATTACCTTAAGATATCTCGCAGATTTAAATCACAAAATGTGGTTCAAATCACAATGTATCAAAATAATAGCAATGTAATTTATTTTGATCAAACCATTTTAAGAACTGCAAAGCTTTAACATTAATGGAAGTCATATTGATTCAGAAGTGTTTGTTATAAGCAACTGCTAAGATTAAAACTCAAATAACTCAAGACAAGAATCTTTCTTATAAGGTTTCATGGGTTGTATAGTTACAGTATTTAGGTTTAGTGCAATCAAACAGTGTAAATCCAGTACATTCCTAATTATTGGATGTGACATGCATATTAGACTAAAAAAAACAATGTTACATTAACTAGCATGATGTCTGGGTGCTCTGGCTATGATATAAAATAATGAAATAAAATACAACTTAAGTGTACTTTCATGACGGTTTCTAAAACACTTGAGTACACTTTGTAAAAGTCTGCTTTGTAATAATGTAAAATTAATTATATTTTAAAAACTTTTTAAGAATAACCTTTTGTTGTGCTTTAATGAAGTACATTTGATGTACATTTGGACATTGATGTGTTGAATAACACAAGTACACAGTTATAATTGTAACTATAGTGTGTTATCCGATATTACATTTAAAGTTAATATATTATAAATGCACTAAATTGCAACTTCCCCATGACAAATACTGTATGTTATTACAAACATATTCAAATACATGACTTACAGGTTTCAATATTAAATTGAATGATATTTAATGCTTGTCAGTACATTCAGCAGTACACTTCACTTATGAAATTACATCTTAAGGTGTACTTTTCCTATTTAAAAGCACTCTTAAGTTCATTATTGTGTTTAATTGAATTGCAATTAACATGCACTTAAGGGTATGAAAACATTACATTCATTTTGCACTTAAGTATCTAAGTATATTAGTATGGCAAGGAACTGCTACTATTGCTTGAATTCAGGGATCTGAACTATTACCTGACTCTGAGTAAGCTATTAAATTTAAAGTTTGTGCTATGGTCATGAATTATTCCTCATATCGATACCTCAAAATTAGATTTATGTTTTTTGCCTGGCAGAAGAGAAACCAGGTCAAAAAAATAAATAAATCCATACACTAACACTGACTCTAGTGAAAAGAAGTACACTTTAGCATACTTTTAAAAGAGTACTTATTATAGAAGTAATCACCTCTGCTAATAATAATAATATAATTGGAACCCTACTTGTAAAATTAAATTGCTTTTACTTCGTTACTTCATTGATTTTCTTCATTCAACCTGCAGGTGGTGTCGTTGTACAGATAACCAGATTAGTGTGAGTTGCTTCTGTGTTGTCCCACAAACACACATTCGTATGTACATTATTTTGATTAACTTTTTTCAACTGACATGAATGTGTACAACAGAAAAATATACTTATAATGCAGTAATATATATATATATATTTAAAATATGAATTCTGAAAATCAATGTACTGTTATAGACAAAGTCTGAATAAGTCTAGAATAAGTATGTTATAGACAAATTGGGTCAAATATACAGTTAACAAATGTAACAATTTAAAACCCTGTCTTTCTTAAGATAACTTTTGTCTCTTTATCCAATAATTCAACTTTAAGCCTAATAAAATAGAAACTTTTTGTTTTGGAGTAAAAATATCATCACATAACTGAAAAGTTGCCAAGATGGTGTGATTTTTTTTCTCTCTAATCATAGCTTCTTTAACATTTGATTTAGTAAAAATACTAGTTATACTGTAATAATCAGCTTCTGATCAATTTGTTAATACATATATAAATACATATACAATAAAATACATATATTGATCATTTTTAAAGTAAACCCTTAAACAAACAGATTTGATATTGATGGTAACAGAATTGATATCATTAACCCCAAAAAAATAACATTTTCTGCCAGATTCTGAAACCATTTTTTTGCTGTTTCAGATTTACTTTTAAAGCCATATGTTAACATTTTTATTTATAAGCATTAGATCAAAACTGGAATTTTAAGTTATGGTGGGGTGAGAATAAAAAAAAAGCCCTCTAACTCCTATATGGTTCTAACGTTACATAGTGCATCATTCATTAAAATGTATAAACAAATCATGCAGAAATTCAGTCAAACTTTAAGACAAAACACCTTGGAAGAAACTATGTTTAGTTACATAGTGTCATGTTGACAATCCTAACAAAGAACATAACTTACCTCAATCTATCTTTGTCTTTCCTCAGATATAATATAATTATAGACTCTTGGACCTAATGTTACCTGGATATATGTGGTTCAGGGTCTGGTTCAGGACTTTGTCTTTTGTCTGTGTTTGAAAGTCTCTGCTTTCTTGATCTGCACTTCTGCTGTGCCTCTCCTCAATACCTGCGCTTACCTTTGCTCCCTTTCACCCAGATCGGCCACTCTACTTGTCTGCCCGGCATTTTTTCCTTTTGTCCTATCTAGTTCTGTCTTTTTGAAAATGTTCTGCGATCCTTATGCCAGGTTCAGACTACACAATATTTTTGTCTGTTACAATATCACTGTGTCACATGTGATATTGACTACTAAATTCTTGTTGTGTCATAGACAAGAAACATGTCAGACTACATGCTGCTTCCTGACCAATCATTGCTTGCCGCCTATAACGAAGTGCGTGATGTAATCGAGAAGGTGAAACTAGTGACTGACTTCCAGAAACAATAACGTAAACCAAAGCGGTGTGTTAGCTTAATGCTAATTCACTGGGTTTCTGAAGCGCCTCCGCTATCATTCACCAACATTTATCTTTTTTCACGTCGTGGTCGTCATAAACATCATAAAGGCTGGATTATTATTGCCACAGCTCCACAAACCTTTCCTCCATTACATAATTCCACATTTCAGCACCAATAACATTGTCTCTCTTTTGTTTCACCATGTTTAAAAGCTATTTACGGACTCCTATTGGTCAATGTCACAGACATGACGGAATCCGTCTTGGAGGACCAAAAATAATTAAGCGTGCTAATCTTTCTGTCGTGAAGCGTCGCAGACGTGTCATCGGTTGTCGTCCACTATGACACACTATACGAGATAAATGCGTCCCGATGCCCATTGTCGTTTACGAATCACCACGGCAAACAGATTGTGTTAGAATTGGGGTGATATTGTATAGCCTGAACCCGGCATATGGTCATCATCTTGTCATGCCTGTCATATGTATATATGTATATGTATGTCATGCTGTGTACTGTAGTTCAGCCGCTTGCAGGAAGCAGGAATCAAGATCCAAAGAATGTTTATTTTAATACGCCAACCAAAATTCAGTAACTCACAGGAAAAAGCACTACAAAACAACTTAACACGACTAAAACCGGAACAAAGACTAACTCAAACTGAGGGCTTATATACACTGCATACAAAGGGAGAAACTAACTAGATAATTAATGAAACATACCTGAACTAAACTGACACAAACAATTAGAAACCATAGAAACAAACATCGAGAGAACTGAACTAAGTAACTGCCTGGAAGATTAACAAAGAAACTGATAAACACACACACACACACACACACACACACACACACACACACACACACACACACACACACACACACACACACACACACACACACACACACACACACACACACACACACACACACACACACACACACACACACACACACACCCCTGTGTGTATTTCTCTTTGTATATATGCCTGAACATGTTTCAGTTCTGTCATAGAATATTTTATATGCTGTACTCAGAAACATCCAGCTAAAAATGTTTAATAATTAATTATAAAAAATTATAAAAAATTGAAATGCAGAAAATCACATCATTTACAGTGTAATCGAGACATGCATGCCAAATAACATGCATTAGTTTGGTAAAGTTTGTTTAATGAATTGTGTACTATGCTTTACAAGTGTACACACATGTGCTTTTATGATAACTTTAGACCGTTTATGTGACTTTGATTCAGATATATAACTGGTCTGGGGTGCGTTTCCCGAAAGCATCGTTAGCCAACTATGGTCGCAAGTTCCGTCGTTATCAGCATAGTTCAACGATTTGGTGTTTCCCGAAACCATCGTTCCAACGAACGTTCGCAAACAGCATCGCAAACTTGTGTGGTTGGAGCTACAGCTCTCGAGCTGTGGTTAGAAGCATAGTTTCTAGTTTACATGAGATGTAGACTGAATAAATCCTTATCTTTAGCAAAATAAGCAAGCTGACATTCAGTACAACCCGTGTTATTTATTTAGAATACATACAAATGTAATTTACGTCTTTTAGTTTGTCAAGAGATTTAAAACACCTTTTTTGAAGACTGCGCATGTGCGAACGCGCTCTACTATGTAAGAACGAGCCAAATATTGAGTCTGGTAATAAAGCAAAATAACTGAGAAAAATTAGAAATGGTCTTCAGATGCCATGTCTGTAACTTATATGACAAAATCTAGCGTTAATTCGATCTCAAACAGATTAATTAAAATAATTTATTAGTCCACCACGTGCGAGACGTCATAAACCAGCGTGGTTGAACGATACTTTGCGACATATGGTTTCGGGAAACAGTCGTGACGAGCTAGTTGATTTCTCCAACGATGCATCATACTATGGTAGTTAAGCAGTGAGCTATATAGTTGTACGGGAAACGCACCCCTGATCTGTTACCACACACACACATAGACTTTTAATGGCAAAATAATACTGTTACTAAACACAGATGTATAGCTGTTTTCATCATATCCAGTCTTGACAAAATATATAAAACCTGAAGACTTTGGCCATGTAATGTCATTGCTGTTTTTATGTTTATTCATGTTTATTTATGTAATGCAGGGGTTTCCAATCTTTTTTCAGCCAAATGCCTTTGACCGAAAAAATATTTACTTGAAGTCCCCCTGAGATTTTAAATGAATATTTCAACAATTGAATAACACATTTGCATGTTCAAGGTTCTCTGATGTCAGTTAAAGTCACACTGAGATGCAAGTAACAATTAAAAGTATTTTTATTTTCTATGTTCAAGTGTTTTGATTTTTTAATTATTTATTCATTTAAATTTTTTATGGTTTCATTAATTATTAGATTTGCATCAACTCACAAACACCATGCAGCTCTTTCAGGAACCCCAATTTGGAAAATCCAGGTGTGATGTAATATTTAATGCACTTCACGATGACGATAACAAATAATGGAATATGGAATATATATATATTTGCCATGTAGTTTGTAATCAGCAATAGACTACAATTTGTATGTAATCCACCCAGCACTGCAGAATGATTTCTGAAGGATCTTGTGACACAGCAGACTGGAGTAATGGCTGCTGAAAATTCAGCTTTGCATCACAGGAATAAATTACATTTTAAAATATATTAAACTAGAAAAATTATTTAAAATGATATTAATATTTCAAAATATTAATGTTTTACTGTATTTTGATTAAATAAATGCAGCCTTAGTGAGCATAGAGACTTCTTTCTAAAACATTTAAAAATCTTACCGACCCAAAACTTTTGAATGGTAATGTAAGTAATAAATAAATAATTGCATCCAGACAGGGTGGTTTTCATCACTGTATTACATTACAGCAACGAGAATCTAATGATAATCAACATTGAGAATAATGAGAATCAGAATAATGAGGTGGAAAATGTGCTTAGTTGTCATTAGAATAATGCCACAATGCAACGCATCTTAAAAATGCAAAAACAGGCTTTATTTTTAGTGTATATTATTACTATTCTTTTTTTTTTTTTGGTTGGGGGGGACCTACACTGTCGGGCATTTTATCTCTTCTGCTGTCCTTCATCACAATCAATAAGTGACCAGCTGTTGACCTCTTACAAGAAGAAAACCAACTATTAACACAGCAGTTGAGAAATGAGAGGTGCAGAAGTCCCCTCCAGGGCTCTCTGCTGAAACAGGAGCAGTATAGGGTCAATAGGGTGACTTTTAATGCAACTTGAATGGAAACAAATCAGCTGCTGTGTCCAAATCACTCAGATTACCGGAATTATGCATCCACTCTCCCCACCCCCACCACCAGGCCCAGCACTAAACTTACAGAAGGAATACCAGAGAGCACATTAACAATTCAAGACAATCAACTGTGGGTCTCACACACAGCCACACACACTGAGAAATTTATCTCAGGCAGCACATGCCGAGGGCAGAGAGTACAAGTCAGGCTTATCATGGCAGCTCTAAGCGTGTCTCAGCGGGACTCTCTCTCTCACAGCTCACTTGGCTTCAGTTGTTTTTCCCCTCTTTTCTATAATTTTCATGCCAAACTCGACTCGAATATAAATTCAGCCACATAATGACGCATCTGCAAGGAGACCTACACACATATGCTGCTTTCCCATCAGTAAATTATGTGCGGAGCTCTGCAGGCGACAGGCTAGAGAAGATTACTTTAGCACCCTGAGCCAAAACACACTTCAGATGGTTTAGCCTCCCATGACCTGAATGAGTTGAAAATATGGTCCTAATTTTAAAGGAATAGTTCACCACTTACCCTCATGTTTGTCTTTCTTTAGTTGAACACAAATATATTTTGTTGAATGTTCATGCTGCTCTTCTCCACACAATAAAGGGAATGGTGATTAAATACAAAAGGATAGTTCACCCCAAAATGCAAAACTATTCACTTTATTGTTCACATTTATTCACTCTCATTTCTTACCAGACCTTAATGACTTTCTTTATCCTGCAGGACACAAAAAATATATATTGAAGTGTTTGAATTAAAATTTTGGTTGAACTATCTCATTAAATGGACAGTGCACCCAAAAATGAAAATGATGTTATTATTTACTCACCGTCAAGTTGTTCCAAACTTGTATAAATGTATTCCTTCTGCTAAACACAAAGTACGATATTTTGAAGAATATGGGTAACCAAACAGTTGATGACTTCAAACAAATACCATGGTCAACTGTTTGGTTACTAACATTCTTCAGAATATCTTCTTTTGTGTTCAACAGAAGAAAGAAATTAATTAAAGGGTAACTAAACCCCTGGTCAGAGCCTGACTCCACCCACTGGCAATATTTGAAAAATGCTGGAAAAGTGGGTAGAGCCCAGTGGAGGGGGGGCGTGCACCTGAGACGCGTCTCTCTGTAGGCAAGGGCGTGGTTAGCTGGTACCCTCTTACATCACAGGGCCCCACAACTTCCAATAGGAAAAATCAACTGCAATACCCACCGTTCAACCTGAAGAGAGCAGCACTCAGACGTTTTTACACCATATATTGTAGAATTGTAACACTTTATACCCAAATGTCAAAAAAAATTACTTGAATCAATGAACAGCATTACTAAAGCCCCAGTCTTACAGATCATTAACTAAAAAAAAAGTTGTTTTAGGGTTTAGTTGCCCTTTAAAATTTTCGAAAACTATCCTTTTAAAAATAAACTGCTTTATTTCTACCTTCTGCGGTTATCTCTCATGGATGCATGTTATTTCTGACATAAACTATATATTTTTAGAAAGCTGCATCAGATGCTGAGATTCAGGCGCGCGGGAAGACATTTTCGACAGGGGGTGCTGGCGGCGGCGGCGGGGTGGGGATACTGACACACAATCAAAGACAGTACAGTTTATTCCCCGTGCTATACAGTTCTGCAGGCAGAGGCGTTTGTTTATAAAACAGGGTGGGTCGTTAGGCAGCTCAGGGGGGTTCGGGCCTTCGGGGGCATGCTCCCCCGATAAATTTTGGATTTCTCGGACCTACATATGTGCATTTTAAGGTGTTTGAAGGCCAAAAAATTGGAATACAATAGAAGCAAATAATGAATAAAAATATGTTTATTTGTATTATGTACAAACTTTAGTTTCGTCATGTTTTCATAGCTCAATAGCGTTTCGGTGTGCTCAGATGTGCGCGCGCTGCAGTCGCTAGGAAACATGCACAGACGCGCGCGGACATGGATTTCTGTCGCGCAGGAATGTTTATTTTAAAACAACCACAAGTAGATTAAGTGTTCATAACGGCCAAAAAAAGGCCTAAGTGCCACAAAGTAACAGACTATGCAAATCTGTCTTATCCGAGGGACATTCTTAAACGCTTAACGATCCTTTATATAAATCTGGGCCTGCATGGCGGCAGGAAAAAGACGCAGAGATGTAAGACCGTGTTTCTACCTTACGATGATTTCGGTACACCAAAGGTACTGGGAAGTTCGCCGGCGGGAACTACAGTAGCTTGTCCTGCTCGTAGTAGTTGCGCAACTTGTGTGTGGGCCGTGAGTGTGCGTGCTGCGTAGGCGCGTAAAGGCACATCTGATTGGCTAATACTACACACTGAAGATAAATTCAGCACCTGCAGCACCCCTAGTTCCCGCGTCCATGCTGAGATTTCAGCCAGAACAGTTAACTTTATCGGCATTCTGTGATTCTTGTAGCCCTCCTTTGATTTTTGGATTATATATATTTTTTTTCACTGAAGTCATGTGTGCTGCATTATTTTGGAATGCATCTCCTCAGTGTGAATCAGCTAAACTACAGCTAAATGGTATGACATAATTACTAAATAACACCACTTATAGACACACAGCCAGAAGATAAGTCAGTCCACCCACACAAAGAGCAATCTTCATCACAGCAAAAAAAAAAACAAGTCAAATTAATTTGTACAAATAAACTTAAAGTTCGTTAAACTCAAAGTTTCAAGGTACTACTGTATATGGCATTGTACACATAGTGGAGTACCATTTGAGTCCTACTACAAACAAGGTTTATTAACTGATCATCAATCACAACTCCAAGGTTCCTGGCTGTCCTGGATCGAGTTATGATTGACAAAACTAGCTGAATAGAGAAGATGTGCTGATGTGTTTGGTTGGCTGAAACCACAAGCAGTTCTGACTTTGCAAGGTTGAGTAGAAGGTGATGGTCTCATCCAGCAAGAAATGTTTGTCAGGCAGGCTGAGACGTGATCTGCTACCATCAGATCATCTAGCTGGAATGAGAGGTAGAGTTGTGTATTTATATAGTGCTTTATACAATACAGATTGTTTTAAAGTAGCTTTTCAGTGATTACAGGAAAAATGGCTGTTGTTAAGCTGAAAAATTCATTTTCCAGCTCAGTTCAGTTCTCATACAACAGTGGTGGTACAGTCAGATCAATACTATGGTTGAATATTAAGTGTCCCCAAGCAAACATCAACAAGACAGGAACCCAAACTCCATCAGGTGACAGAATGGAGAAAAAAAACCTTGGGAGAAACAAGGCTGTCAGTTGTGTGTCATCAGAAAAGCAGTGATAGGAAAAAAACATATTTCTTAATGACAGATCCTAGCGATGCCATGTAGATGAAGAAAATAAGTGGTCCAAGCACAGACCCCTGAGGCACCCCAGTAGCTAGATGTTGCAACTTAGACACCTCAGTCCTCCTTGACAATCTGAAGGACCGACCTGAAAGGTAAGACTTGAACCACTGGAGTGCAGTTTCTGAGATGCCCTTCATTACAAGGGTTGACAGGAGTATCTGGTTAATTGAGTCAAAAGCAGAAAACAGATCCAGCAAGATGAGTACTGATAATTTGGAAGCTGCTCTTGCCAGTCTCAGAGTTTCAATATCCGAGAGCAGTTGAAGGGCCGCTTTTGAAACCACACTGGTTGTTGTCCAGGAGGTTGTTCTGTGTAAGAAAGGTAGAGACTAGGTTAAACATGACTCGTTCAAGTGTCACAAGCCTTATTCAGATATCAGTCCAATCTACACATTGTCATGTTGTAAATAAGGCAGTGTTCTCTGGTCAGATCCAGGTGTCAGTCAGGGCCATGAGATAGAGACCTGTATCACTAGTAATAGATGTAATGAAGTCTGCTTTGTTTACAGCTGACTGGCAATTGACCGTTCGCAAAGACCCGCCCTCTTTAGTTACTGTTGCTATTACCGACAAGCTACGGTGCTCTCACGCCACACCATGTTCTCATGCAGTGAAAAATACATTGCGGTACTTGCTATATGACAACGCTGTACCACAATGGAGAAAACGGTCCAAAAAGTAGTTTATCTATCAAATTATGATTTTATTTTCTATTTAAATGCACATTTCTTTTAGAAATTGATAGATTTATATATTTGGAGCAAACTAAAAATAAGTAGATCCCTATCATTTAATCAATATAATTTCCTATCATTTGGCTAACTCATCCTCACTCTCATCACATGGAAGAGCTAACTTTGCACTCTTCCTATTGCCCTTTCCGTAAAATATTGCTGTATTATTTTTCTGAAAAAAAAACAACAACAATGGAATGGAATTCCTCGCACCCTATCAATACTTGCAAACGAGTATCAAAATTTTATTAGCAGCGTTTCGTTCTCACGACCTTCATCAGGCATATACTTATATTCAAACTCAATCCCATTTAAAAATGTAAAGAGCCATTTGTAACCAATTAAGCTCAATAAGACGGAATACACAATTAACACCACATCATCATAAACAGTTACAAATATAATTATTCCTAATATCAAAAATCTATGATCTTTATAACATCATATTAAATAATTATTCATCATTCATAACCCTAGCTGATAAAGTCTGTAAGAGCAATTCATTTCGCCCCCTCTAGGTGGCACACTCACTTTTTCAGTCAACATCGTGATTTGAAGATAGAAAATGAGCCGCAACTGGATAGTTGACATATTTTCTTCTGACAGAACTCTTATGCTCACTAACCACAAGGACACCGGATCAAATTAACAACATTGAAACACAAATAATCACAGAATTGGTTATATGTAGTTTTTCCAGTTCTTGGATGACAAAACAATATGTTTTAAATGTATTATTGCACTCAGCACAATTGACCCTTCGTTAAGCCACGCCCGAAAACCGCCACTGGCCAATCGTTGCTCAGCAACCATAACTAGGCGCGGGAGGTCTTGCAAGCTTTCGAGCGAGGGAAACATGCCCAAGCGTTGTGCGTATGGATTGTGCAAATCTGATACCTGGTATCCTAAAAGTTTTTTTCCTTCCCGAAACCTAAAAGCCAAGGGGAGAAATGCTGGGCGTGGATCAAGCAGTGTGGGAGACCCCACTCACAACTAAATGTCAACAGGATTTACAAAAACACCTATTGCTTGGAAATAATGAAGTTTTTTTGTTCATAATGCATATATTTGAAATAAGAAGATTAAAGGCAAGAGGGTGGCTCACTGACATACTTTAAAATATATTTCGGGATTTTGTTAATTGACGGCCTATCCCTGAGTAACTTTACCCCAATCTGATCGCGGCTCTCCCGGTGTTAGTGTTATTCCACAAGATTTATGGATAAGCTGTTTGATTTAGAATTATTCGATTATTTTCAAAATTCACTTACCCTGCTGTCCATGAACATAGCTGTTCCTCAATTTGTGTGTTTCCCATTTGAATGGTCAGCGAGCGTATGAGGTGGCTGCTGCTTACGCTGGCACCTATAGGCTTTAGCTTCAATTTTGATGAAATTATTCTCTAATCGGTTGTATATTATGTCACGGATATATCCCTCGATTGCATACTGCAGTCCCTTTTTTCTTGCTCTCTCTGATATTTCACCTGTTCGCCAAAAATTACTAATTATCTCCTTGGTAATGTCTGACATCGATGCACACTGTAATAGAGGTGCCAGGCGCGAAAGCTTGTCAGGCGCGTAGCAACAGTAATTAACATTCTGTATAGGACTGAGTAAACTCTGAGACGGACGCGGACTAACACTCTGAAACCGAGCATGTACTAGGCAATCTTTTAAATTCCTAGCCCATTTATACACAATCAATGGAGGATGCTGAACATTTTTACTCAACTCCGGATCAGAAGACAACAAATGCCAGTACTTTTAAAAAAAATTTTTTTATCACATACAACTTGGGTGAATGAGTCGTAATGTTTTTTTCCTTTTTTTGTCTTCTTTTTTAGCAACCCAGAACGAAATGATATATTAAATGCTTCATCAACCCATTCTGAAGGGTAACCTCTATCTAAAAATGTATTCTTCATGATATTCTATTTTGTTTACTAAAATCTGAATCAGAATAACAAATTATCATCAATCTATAGAACTGACTCTTAGGCAGTCCTTTTTTTTTTTTAAAGTCGGATGAAACCTTTTAGCGAGCAAAATTGTTTTGCGATCGGTCTCTTTTGTAAACAAAGTTGTAATCAACTTGGCTTCATTCTTCTGTATACCTGTATTCATTTTCTGAAAAGAAGAAATCATTTTATTTATCCTTATATTAAAAACAACTACACTACACTAAACACTTCAAATAAAAAAATAACTGCAATCATATTGTTGAAGCTAATATCTATAAAAAAAGCCCAATGGGGAAATACATTACTGCAATTCCACTGTGGTACAGCGTTGCCATATTAAAACATTGATATTTTCTTAATTTACAGTAAAACTATGTTAGACAAAGTTGATTTGTGATTAAAAATATTGTGGCGGGAGGAGCAAACAACAGAAACAGTGGCGTCAGGCGTGTTATTCACTAAATGATTTTACATATTTCTGAACAGCTTGCTTTCGGAAACACAAAATTAAAATCAATCTTCATTCTGCTCTGTTTGAAATGATGGTGAAATGTAACAAACAAACATAAAATGTCACAAAATGTGGAAACAACGTTTTCAAACAAAAAGGGAATCTTGTGTCCTCGTTGTGCCAGGTAATCGTGAAATATGGGGATTGATCAGATTGGATGGGTCCGGGTAAGGGGGCGGTGTCCGGCGGTCGCACACGCTTCTCTCTCTCTTCGGTCTGAGGTGCAAAGGGCGACGGCTTCGGCATAGCGCCTTGTCCTTTTTAAGCCACGACACTTGAGGGGAATAGTGGCCCAGCGTCCTAGCCAGTCAGTGGCATTACGTAGGCTCATAAAACCTGTATGAAGGCACGTAACACTTATTTGCCTTTGGGGATTGGCCCTCGGATGAAATCCCCTGGCTTTGAGCCACAACTGAAGCGGTCTCATGTGCAAAAGCCCAATAAGGATCACCGTGGACGCAGCTGCCATGAGACTTAAGGACTTTTTGAAACTGATAAACAGTTATGTCCTGACCTAGCCTGATATTGCTTAGGGTGTTTAAAATGGTCTGGACACGAGCCCCATATAAGCTCTAAGTACTTTTGGCCTCTGAGCGGAAGAGAGAATGCTTTTCTTGGCGTTGAGTCTCAGTCCGAGAGTGACCAGATGAGCTTGAATGACATCTCAATGTCAAAGCGCAAACTCTTGAGACTCGGCCAGTATCAGCCAATCGTATGTAATTCAAAATCTTTTTTGGGAACCAGAAAGTACCAACTGTAGTAACCTGACTCTCTCTGGGAGGGGAACATGTTCCATGGCCCTTTTGCCCAGCAGAGATTGCAGTTCTTATGACAGCAGATGCACCTGCCCTGGATTCATGGTAGTGGGGACCACGCAATTGAAACGCGAAGGGCTGTGTGCAAACTGAACTCTGTAACCTGTTTCTACTGTCTTTAGGACACAAAGAGAGATACCCGGCAGTATCTTCCAATGTCTCTGACAGGGGCACCAATTTAAATACTTCCCAGGGAACATTGAATGTTCTGTGTCCTGGGCATTAATAGGAAGCAACAAAACATTTTGCTGGAAACCGCTGCCCCCTGAATCACCAGAGGTGCCGCCACCTCTGGTGTTCCGGGTAAGGAGCTCTGGGTAAGGAGCAGGATGTTACACTGGTGTCGTGAGGGTAAGGAGCAGGTTCATATATTATCACAGACCTGGGTTCAGGCCATCAGGACTTCTTTTTGGATATGATATTCCTGACATCAGGTCTCTTATCTTGGCGATGGGGAGCGCGACTCGTCATACTCTGCTTCTGTGGCTCACGTCTCTGAGCAGGACTGGGTTTGGGCTGGGTGGCAGACAGCCCCTCCCCATGAATGTGGCGAGGAAGAAAAAATATAGTCGCCAAACAGCCCGGAAGATGAAAGAGGGGCATCGGGCAGAAACATCCGGTCTTTGTCTTTGATGCCTGTTAGGTTCAACCACAGGTGCCTCTCCGTGGTGACCAGCGCACCCCTTGAACTACCGATGGTGCAGGCCGTCTGTTTAGTCACACAGAGAGACAAATCTGTGGTTCGACGAAGCTGTTGGTGGTGTGCAGCACAGCACCAGCCTGACCTGCTGCCTGAAACGCTGCCTGAAACGCTTTCCCCACCAGCGTAGAGGCTGTTCTTCATGGCTTGGTGGGGAGATTTGGTTTCATTAACGATGATGCAGACTAAGGGGAGAGATAGCACGCAAGTGACTCTTCAACCAGAGGCATCATTGTATAACGCTTGCCTTCGCACCCATGATAGTCGAACATGTCAACATAGAAGGCACAAAGAAATGCGATGTGTAAGGTTTCCCCCATGAGCGAGTTAACTCGCCATGGAGGTCCTCATAGAAGGGGGGAGACCTCCTGGCCACCGGACAGAAATCTGCCCTCCAGTGTAGATTGTTTGGGGGGCTCTTGTTTCTGTGGCCAGTCTAATTGTAGTCTGGCCACAGTTAGAGTCACCACTTTGAGTAGTTCCTCTCGCGCTTTGTCATCACGGGACCTCCACCGAACAAACAAAACAAAACTGGTGTGTGTCTTATTCAGGCATGGACTGTGAACACGAAGGCACACACCGTTTACCTTGAGTGACTCAAGGAATTTTTCTCTTTTCGCTGTAGAGACAAAAACATTTCTGAACACTGCAAGCTGGAAACTAACTCCTGACAAGAGAGTGACAAAGCGAGTGTAACACACATAGAACAGTCTCAGAAGACAAAGAAACCTGAAAGGCGCACCCATTGCACATATATTTGTAGCCTCCAGGTTCAAGGCCAATTTCATTGTTTGTACAATTCTTCATAGTCGGTCACACAAAGTGTTCCCAGAGCACTACAATCAGTGCAACATAGAGCGAAGCTTTTGAAAGGGAACAGCTTGTGTTCTTCATACTTTGGGCTTTAATAATTACTGAGACTCTTGTAAGTGTTGGTGGTGCATCCCAGAGACTCGTAAATACCCTCTCTGATCTCTAAACACAGTAAATGCTGCCTTCTGAACTAAACACACATTTCCCTCCCCTGCTTTTAGCTCACAGACTCCCATAACTGAACATAAAGGGTCATGCTGAACTGTTTCTGTGCATATGGTTGAGTGGTTTTATTCATGTTTTCACAGATTTAAGCATTAGAAAACTTGAATCTGAAAATATTAGTCTGAAAATATGTCTCGCTAATGCCTTAAAAGCTTGGACCCCTGACATCCCGTTCATTACAAAGTCAACACGTTTGAAGTTTTATCAATAAGACATAAATCATTTTTTTACCAGAGAATGACACACACACACACACACACAGAGAGAGAGAGAGAGAGAGAGAGAGAGAGAGAGAGAGAGAGAGAGAGAGAGAATGAAAGACCACCATCTAACCAGATTACTATTGCATTGCTGCAATCAAAAAAACATTATGATACACTCTCAAACACAAACACACACCCTTACATACTGTTTTAATGCATATATGTGGGGGGGATATGTGTCAATCTTATGTGAAAATGTAAATGGATGACTCATTTTGCGATAAAATAACTGCTGGATTTTCGCAGTCCATTAGGATGATACTTTTTGGATCCAAAGAACAAACTGTCTGTCTTTCCCTTGTACACATGCACACTCACTCAAATGTATGGTTTTTGGAAGTAAAAACTATTAATTACCAAATGATTTATGGTAAAAGGACATTCCCATAAGTCCCAGTGTGACATACCACAAATGATTACATTTTGTATTAATACCGGTAATTTAGTTTCTTCTAATTTTTGTTATGAATGATGTACACTATGGTGTTTTATGTTCATTTGCTGTTGTTCAGTTAATGTTTATTTTAGTGTCACTTAAGTTACCCTTATGGTCTTTTAGTGTATGTGTGTATGACCCTGTGCATTGTCTATATATGAATATTGAGTTTAATTGACAGCCCACTTAAGATGAACTCAAATTATTTATCATGTGCCTTTCTATTTTACCACCTGCATTATCAAGAGGGTTATCAGTAAATTTTGAGGTAAAAATCATATTCTGGTATTTCAAGTAGCTTGGCAAATATTATATCACAGATATATGGTAATAAGGTGTACCGGAAAATTTGTACTTTTTTGTGTGTTTGTGTGCGTTCATGTATATAATGGCTAACACTTGCTATTCGTCGTCAAATTCTTTTTTTGTTTCAGATTGTTAGTGTTTTTGTCATTCTGGGCCCTATTTTAACGATCTGAAACGCAAGTATCAAACGCGAAACGCAGTAACTTTGTGAGCGGATCTCGGGCACTGTTGCTATTATAAAACTATAAACGACTCTTGTGTCCGACGCAAATCTAAAATGGGTTGGTCTGAAGTAGCTACATTACTCATGGGTGTGGTTTGGATGTAAAGTGCAATAAATCAGAGCGTCATCTCACATTCCCTTTAAAAGCAGGCGCGCTTGTTCCATGATGGATTGCTATTATAATGGCGGATTTGCCAGGCACACGCAACTTACATTGTGGTAAAGGTGATTTTGCAGTCTTCAGAATTTTGTTTCCTGGTTCTTGACGGACAACCCACTTTGTCAGGTGTCCTTATATATGTCTTGCCTATTGGTCAAACAGGTTTGATCCGTCATTGCTACAATTAGCCTGAATAATTTGGGTAAATGTGTAAATTTCTCTCTCTCTCTCTCTCTCTCTCTCTCTCTCTCTCTCTCTCTCTCTCTCTCTCTCTCTCTCTCTCTCTCTCTCTCTCTCTCTCTCTCTCTCTCTCTCTCTCTCTCTCTCTCTCTCTCTCTCTCTCTCTCTCTCTCTCTCTCTCTCTCTCTCTCTCTCTTTCTCTCTCTCTGTGCGCATGTGCGAGTGTAGTGGGGCGAGTGAGCGTGTTGGTTAGAGCGAGCTTGAATATTGAGCTTTTGAGAGCGTTTCTTTATTTCTTTCTTTCCTCTTTTGGTCTTAATATTGTATTTAAGATTACTGAGTAATTAAAGCCGCTCGCGGCTTTTGTCGCGTGCCGGTATGGCCGCTGAAGTTAGACAGGGTGTCTCGCACCTGTCGTTGCGTAATGGATGCAGGTGTGTACCTGAACTTGGCGTGAGCGTGGAGGATGTTCTCGTGGTGGTGGGAGAAATTATAGGCTTCGATAATATTCTCTCGGCATCGCGTATGAACAAAGTAGTTATCGTGTTTTTAAAAACAGAGCAGTTAGTTAATCAGGTGACTGAGAATGGTTTATGGATTAAGGAAATGTTTGTGCCCGTTACTCCTTTAACGGCGCCGGCAACTAAAGTCACTATTTCCAATGTACCGCCTTTTGTCTCCAATGACGCAATTGTTAAAGAATTAACCCTATACGGTAAAATCGCAAGTCCTATCAGGAACATTCCTTTGGGATGTAAAAACACTGATCTCAAACACGTTTTGTCGTTTAGGAGACAAGTGTTAATGTTTCTGACTTCAACGGAGCGTACATTGGAGATTTCGTTCCGTGTAAGTCACGGAGATGGATCATATATGCTGTATGCAAGCACTGACAATCTAAAGTGCTTTGAATGTGGAAACATAGGCCATAAACGCTTCTCCTGTCCAAAAAAAAAAACAGATGTTGAGCAGCAGCTGCCTGTTACTGAAGGTGGATCAGCTCATCACAATGATGCCAGTGCCATCATAAATGATAATAGTGATGTTGAGGAAGCAAAAGTAAATGAGATTGTATCGCAGACTGTTGTAAAAATAGCTGAGAAATGCTCGGTGGATGATACAGATGGGTTATCTCAGTACACAGATGATAGTATGAAAGAGGATGGACATTGGTCTGAAGTGTCAGAAATGTCAAAAGTAGATACAGAAGATTTGTATACTGTGGCACAAATGAATGCTTTTCTGGATGAGACAAAAGGTAGAAGTATAGACGTGAGTGAATTTTTCCCAGATCTGGATAAATTTGTCTCTTCTGTAATGTGGGCAAGGAAAAGTTGCGGTAATGATGAGCTATCAAAACAGAAACGTTTTAGGTTAAAAAAACATGTAACTGATATTTGGAAAAAGTTTACGTCAGGGAAAGGGAAACAAAGAAGAGGAAAATACAACTAATCACTATGGCTAATATACATCTCTTTCTGATTGCTCTTTTTCTAACTTTTTCCCTTCATATGGAAACCTTACGTGTGGGATCCCTAAATCTTAATGGGATGAGGGATAAGAATAAAGCTGATACAGTGATGGAATTCATTAAGTTAAAGAAATTAGATGTTACTTTCTTACAAGAGACTCATAGTGATGCAAACAATGAAGTTGACTGGCGATTGTGGTGGAGGGATGAATGTGTGCTCACTCATGGTACTAACCTGAGTGCAGGAACTGCTATTCTTTTTTCTTCCTCTATAAAAGCAAACGTTTTGGAAAAAAGTGAAATTGAACCAGGAAGATGTTTAGCAGTTAAGGTTGCTTTAAATGGTTTTGTCTTTATGTTTGTGAGTGTATATGCACCGAATATAGGAGCTGAGAGAATACTTTTTTTTAATAAATTGAAAGTGTTTTTAGGAAAGCAGCAAGGTAATGCTTTTACTATCTTAGCTGGGGACTGGAACTGTACACTTAATGCTTTGCTTGATAGAAATGGAGAAGAACCCCATTTTCAGTCAGCTACAGTACTTGATAATGTTATTAAAACCTCTAATCTTACTGATATATGGAGAGAAAATAATCCCTCTGTTAAACAATATACATGTTTAAAAGTTAGTGATGGGAGGATTTCAGCAGCACGATTAGATAGATTATACTTATCAAATAGTATGAAAAGTAGAATTATTCATACAGCCATTGTCCCCACATCCTTCACTGATCACAAATTAATCACTATTGACTGTAACTTGACTTCTAAGAGAAACAGAAGTGTTTACTGGCATTTTAATGTAAAACTGCTACAAGACAAGAGTTTTTGTGATTCTTTTAAACTTTTTTGGGAGACATGGAAAGAAGAGAAAATACGATTTGATAATGTCACTCTTTGGTGGGAAGTTGGTAAAGCTCATATAAGGGATTTTTGTCAGCAGTTTACATCTCACTCTAATTTTTGTTTGAAACGGTCCCTGGAATGGCTTGAAAGAGAAATCCTTGCCATTGAAAAAAACATGATAGGAGATCTTTCTTCCAATGTAAATGAGTGGTCTGAGAAGAAATTAAAATTGAGCTCTATTTTAAATGAAAAGGTGAAAGGAGCTCTTGTGAGAAATAGATTCTTATCTATAAAGGATATGGACAGTCCCACCTCTTTTTTTTTTCAATCTGGAACGCAAGAGTGTACAAGTTAATCAAATGTATAACCTGAAAAATGACAATGGACAATGTACATCTGAACCTGTGGAAATGCGCAGACTAGCAGTGAATTTTTATTCACAATTATACTCACATGAGGACATAGACATTCCGACACAAAATGGATTCCTACAAGATCTTCCTTGTCTAAATGAAGAAGATAAACAAGCATTGGAGTCTGGATTAACTTTTGCGGAATTAAGCGAGGCCGTAACGGGTCTTTCGTCGGGCCGTACCCCAGGCATAGATGGACTTCCTGGTGAATTTTATAAGCATTTCTGGACAACATTTGGATCTGATTTATATGAGGTGCTTAAGGAATGTAATCGTACTGGTTTTCTACCTAAGGGCTGCCAACGGGCTGTTTTAACATTGCTTCCAAAAAAAGGTGATCTTACCCTGTTAAAGAACTGGAGACCTGTGGCAATTCTCTGCACTGACTATAAACTTTTATCAAAGTGCCTTGCCAACAGATTGAACAAAATATTGTTTAAAATTATACACAAAGATCAATCTTATTGTATAAAAGGCAGATGTATTGCTGACAACTTGCATTTAGTACGTGATGTCATTGATTATGCAATGTGTAATAATATTGATGTCGGAATACTGTCCCTTGATCAGGAGAAAGCTTTTGATCGTGTTGATCATCAATATCTTTTTAAAGTATTAGAAGCTTTTTGGGATTGGGGAGAATTTCAGAAAAATGATAAAGTTGTTGTACAATAATGCAACATGTATGGTAAAGATAGCAGGAGGTTTGAGTGTCCCGGTTAAAGTACAGAGGGGCATCAGACAAGGATGCCCACTCTCTGGTCAGCTTTATAGCTTAGCTATAGAACCTCTTCTTTGTAAATTAAGAGGGAGTTTAATGGGATTGAAGGTACAAGGTGCTATTTTTAATGAGTATGTAAAAGTTTCAGCTTATGCTGATGATATTACTGTTGTTTTAAAGGATGTTAAAGATGTTCAGGTTTTAAAAGAGATTTTATTAAATTATGGTAAAGCCTCATCTGCAAAAGTAAACTGGGCAAAAAATGATGCATTGTGGTGTGGTTTAGACCACAACACTCCAGCTCTACCAGGTAATCTAAAATGGGGAAAATCTGGGTTAAAATACTTGGGGGTGTTTTTAGGAAGGGAGGATTATAAGAGACAGAATTGGGAGGGCCTGGTGGAGAAGGTGTGTGCTCGGTTGTCTTCCTGGCATTGGCTGCTACCACAGTTATCCTATAGGGGAAGAGCCCTGGTCTGCAACAACCTTGTAGCCTCAACGCTATGGCACAAAATGCCAAAAAATTCTGGAACCTCCTGAAGATCTGGTTGAAGGAATCCAAAAACGCATAACAGACTTTTTTTGGTCCGGCAACCACTGGACAAAAGCATCAACTTTGTTCCTGCCCAGACAAGGAGGACAAGGACTAGTGGATATAAAAAGCAGAATTAAGACTTTCAAACTACAGACAGTGAAAAGATTCCTCTACGGAGTGGATGTAAGCTGGTCTGGAGTAGCTTGTGCCCTCCTCAGAAGAGCAGGAGGGATGGGGCTGGATAAACATTTGTTTCTCCTGGACTTTTAAAATGTTGATTTGACTGGACTAACTTCTTTTTACCATTCAGTGTTCAAAGCTTGGAGGACTTTTAATATCTCAAGAGACATCACGGATGAGGGAGGTCTCTGGTCAAGGGAGGAACCCATAATGCACAACTCTATAGTGGACTCAGCGATTTTAAAATCACCATCGATGAGGAATCTTCTAAAGGCTGCAGGAGTGGTAAAGATTGGACATTTAATAACTTCAGATGGATGGATGTCTCCTGAAATGCTAGCCTCCAAGATTGGAATAAGATCAATTCGTTGGACACAAAGACTGTTAAATGAAATTCTTGAGAGTCTATCGACGGAATTTAAACGCAGTGTGGAAACAACCCATGAAGATATGGATTTAACTTTTCCTGAATTAAGAATAATTCCGGCTGTGGGTACTTTTGAAGAAAAGGAGGGGTCTTTGTTGACCTTCAAGAAACCTGTACTGGACTGTTTCAGTAAAACTGAGAAGAAAGCACTGTACGTCACATGTGTAAAAGTTTCACACTCTCACTCTTTAGGAGGAGTTAAAGAGTCAAAATGGCAAGAGCTATTCGGATCGGGCTCTTCCCCGAAGGGTTGCTGGAGGGCCTTGTACAAGCCTCCCATTGAGAAAAGGTCTGGAGACCTTCAGTGGAGAGTTGTGCATGGGTTAATAGCTACTAACAGATACAGAGCACACCTCGATCCCCAGGTTCAGGAGGGATGTCCTTTTTGTGGGATGACTGAAACTATTTTTCATTTATTTTTTCAATGTGGGAGGCTTGTGCCTTTATTTTCTCAATTAGAAGAATGGTGTACAGTTTTGGGAGAAGTGTTTTCACCCAGTTTATTTATCTATGGACCAAAGTATAGCAGAAACAGAAAGCAGATCCATGTTTTGCTTAATTTTTTGTTTGGGCAGGTAAAGATGGGAATTTGGATTTCACGTAAAAGTAAAATAAATAATGTTTGGTCAACTGATGCAATGTTAATTTTAAAAGGGTTAATTAAAACTAGATTAAAGGTGGAATATGCATACTATAATTTGGTTAAGGACCTGGAAACTTTCAATCACATTTGGGGAGTAAACCAGTGCTTATGTGAATCTGATTTTAATGGTGCTTTGCAAATTTATATTTAATTGTGCTATTGTCTTATTGTTCTTGTGCTATTTATTATTGTATGTTTGTGTTTTAAATTATTTATTAAATCTATGTAAGGTTTAGTTAAACCCTGAATATTTGTAATAAAGGGGGGTTAAAAGTAAAAAAAAAAGTCTCTCTCTCTCTCTCTCTCTCTCTCTCTCTCTCTCTCTCTCTCTCTCTCTCTCTCTCTCTCTCTCTCTCTCTCTCTCTGTGAGAGAGAGAGAATTATGACTCATCCTCAGAATCTCTGCTTCCTACTTCCTGTTCCTCTGGCTGTCTGCCTCTGAGCTCTTAGTCCTGTGCTGTGATTGGCTCTGCTCCTTTGACAAGCAGACTGATGAGAGCCCTGATGATCTGTTAAGGCTTGTCATTGTCATTGTCCGTTTTACACTTACACGTGTAAACAAAGCATGTATAATATACATATATAAGCCTGGTACTGAATCTCCTGTGTGTATCAGTGTCCTTTGGGAGTCATTAAGATGAAACAGTTTATTTCACCCTGTAGTGGGACTGGAAGAAAGCTGCGAGCATATTAAAGAGCCCTGCTATTTATTCTTCTGCCATTTTGTGAACATGGCTTGTTGTTTTTCAGAGAGGTTCTCAGGGGAGTGCTCACTGATGCAATTTAAAGCCAGGTCTGTGAGGTTTCCAGTACAAGCAGATGTGTGCTGATCTGCTGTGCTTTTGCAGAAAGTTGCCATTTAAAAAGGCCATAATTTTATCATTGATTTGGGTGTATTATTAATGACTGCTCAGCTTCACTGGGCTGTGTGACATATTCTGGGGTGATTGTAAACATCTGTGGCTATAAGAATTGTATAGTTTCAATATTTTATGTTTTTGGAGTGCTGGCGTTGCTTTCGTTTTGTTGTTGGTAAATATCATGGAATATCATGTAAATAACATGGTACATTAATCTGGTAACCAACAGGGATGTAAAGAGTACTTTAGATTACTTTCCAAAAAATGTAGTGTAAAAGTTATTGTCCAAAAAATGACTGTAACCCTTGTTCCCTTAGAACGACACTTGGGGGAAAGCCTCCAGCGTCTAAAGCATGTGTGGAACTAGTTCAATCTCGATTGGTGTTGAGTCATGATGTCGCATGACAGCGTACACGAAAGCTACAGCACACAACAGTGTTAGCTTCTAATAGGTCAAAACAAGTCGTTCTCAGGCACTCAGGATGCAGTGTCTCACTCCCTTCTCAGGGAACAAGGGTTACAGTTATAACCCGAGATGTTGCCTTTCAGGGGAACTTGTGGTGCGGGGGAACTGGGTTCAACTGGCATTCTTTGCACCATAAAGCAAATACATTCCACTTTAAAGCATAACGTTTTCTTGTGGAAGGAGCTCCAGAGTTTAAGATGGTCACAACAACTTCGGTTGAGGCACTAGTGTGCCTGAACGTGTGCCTGTGTGCCTGAACGTCTGTGTTTTATGTGTTTTATGACTCCTCGGAAGTCTTTTACTTCTGGATTATTAGCGTAATCGATCCCTGATGACATAATTATGATTTTATTCAACAATCGTACCGTTGTTTGCCTTTTGTGGCTGTGGACATTGATTGTTTGGAAAGTTGCACAAACAACATTCCAGGTGATGGGAGAGCCCGGCCCGCCTCTCATAATGTACAGCCGGCATGACCTTCTTCGGCTGCGGGTTTCTGCACCAGGACGACTGGATCAGGATGCCGATCTGACAGATATCGAGCCTAGGGCCAAAGGAAGGAAGAGAGGCAGCAGAAGAGGTGTTTGAGTAGGAAACCGTCGGCGGGGATATAAACCTGTTCTACCTTCGGTCATTATGGGGAATGTCCGCTCTCTTGTCAACAAGGCGGACGAGTTGACAGCTCGATCGTATGTTCTGGCAGACCAGTTTACTCTGTTTTTCTGAGACGTGGCTGTCCGACAGGATACCTGATTCTCATGTGGAGATGGAAGGTTTCGCACTACATAGGTTGGACAGAGATCAAGCAAACACGGGTAAGAAGCAAGGTGGAGGTGTTTGTTTGTATGTGAACGACCGGTGGTGTGTTACAGTAAAATAGAGAGTTTGTGATCCGAACATTGAGCTCATTGCAGTAAGTTGTCGGCCTTATTACCTACCCAGGGAGTTTTCCCATGTCATTGTCATGGTGGTGTATATTCACCCATCGGGTAATGGGAAATGTGCCACTGAGACTATTTCGAGAATCACGCATGACTTACAGCGCTCCTCTCCAGACGCGCTGGTTATCTTAAACGGGGATTTTAATCACAGCTCTCTCTCCACCACTCTGCCGTCTCTTAGACAAATGGTGACGTGTCCAACGAGGGGTGACAAAACTATTGACTTGTTTTATACGAACGTTAAGGATGGTTATGTTGCCAAAGTGCTTCCTCCGCTGGGTAAATCGGACCATAACCTGATAACCTTGATGTCTAAATATACTCCGATGATACGGAAACAGCCGGTAACGTCAAAGACTGCGCGCATCTGGTCAGAGGATGCCTGTGAAACACTAAGGGGGTGCTTTGATTGCACAGACTGGACTGTTTTTTGATGGGGACAGTGATCTGGGCAGTATTTCTGACAAAGTGACTTGTTATATTAATTATTGTGTTGAGTCCATAATTCCTTGTAAACTAATCAAAATCTTTCCCAATAGCAAACCATGGGTCACCAGAGAAGTTAAGGCTGCTATTAATAAGAAGAAAGCTGCTTTTTACAGTGGTGATAAAAATAGGATTAAAAATGCACAAAGAGAGCTGAAAGTCAGTATCAGGCAGAGCAAATTAAAGTATAAGGAAAAGGTTGAAGGAAATATATCCTGTTGTAACACAAGAGGTCTATGGAATGGTATGAAGTCTATTACTGGATATGGTACCAGTAAACCCAGTTTATGTAATTTGGTTTTACAGGCTAACGATGCCAATACTTTTTTTGCAAGGTTTGATGAATTCGACTTTTCTTCACTTCATGAGAATGTTCTTTCAAACCTTCGGCAGAGAAGCTCTGAGGAATGTAGTCCAGCAATTACTCTTAACATTGAAGAGGTTCGTCAGCAGTTGAGGCGTATTAAACCAAATAAGGCAGCAGGTCCTGACGGTGTCCATCCACGCACCCTAAAAGTGTGTGCTGACCAGCTGTGCTCCGTCCTTCACTCATTGTTTTCTTTGTCTCTGTCTTCTGCCAAAATCCCGGTTATGTGGAAAACATCTTGTCTTGTCCCTATTCCCAAAAAAGCTAAAGTGTCTAACAATCTTTCTAATCTGAGGCCTATAGCTCTGACTTCGCAGATTATGAAGTGTTTTGAGAGGCTTGTATTGGATCATCTGACTAGGCATGTGTCTGCTTTTCAGGATCCTTTGCAATTTGCTTATAGGAAGGGTGTGGGAGTAGATGATGCATTACTATTTATGGTTCACAATATTTACAGTCATTTAGAAACTACTGCCAGTTCCGTTAGATCATGTTTTTTTAATTTTTCGAGTGCTTTTAATACTATGTATACAGCCACATATTTTAGCTAATAAATGATAAATTGCACAATACAACCATTGCCTGGATTCTAGAGTACCTTTTAGCACGACCACAGTTTGTTAGGATTGGTAACGAATATTCTGATACCATTCTAACTAATACTGGAGCACCTCAGGGTACAGATTTATCCCCTATAGGCATAGTCAGCCATCTTGCTGGGTACAAAAATTATCTGATGACACTGCTTTAGTGGGTCTACTTAACCAGGGTGATGACCTTGTTTACAGAAGGGAGGTTCAGTCTTTTTACAGCTGGTGTGAGTCAAACTTTTTGAAACTGAACGTAGGGAAGACTAAAGAACTTGTGATTGATTTCAGAAAGAAAAAAGAGAATGTCCTTCCAGTCACAATTAATGGTCAGTCAATCGAAATTGTGCAGTCATATACATTTTTAGGTGTCCATCTGGATGAAAAATTAAACTGGAAAGAGAACACTAATGTCTTAATGAAGAAGGCTCAGTAGAGACTGTTCTTTTTAAGAAAACTAAGATCATTTAACATCAGCACAAAGCTTTTAAATGTTTTTTATCAAGGGAATTTAGCTCGTGTTCTTTTTTATGCTGTACTTTGCTGGGGGGGGGGGGGGGGGGGCAGTATATCTGTTGAAGACAAAAATAGGATAAATAAGCTGATCAAGAGAGCTGGTTCAGTTATTGGTCTTAACCCAGATGTATTGGAGGTTACTGTGGAGAAGAGGATTAGTTCGAAATTAAAAATTGTCCTGCTTTTTGAAGGCCATCCACTACACAATTTGTTTAAAGGACTCAGAAGCTCTTTTAGTGATCGATTGGTAATGCCTCGGTGCTCTAGTGAGTGCATGAGAAGGTCTTTTGTTCCCGCAGCGGTCAGATATTTCAACGAACACTGTTAATTGTTATTGTAATTAATCTAGTCTTTTATAATGTTTGTTTGTGAAACTGTGAAATTGATTCTTTCTTCAAATTGTGTCTCATAATCAGGGTTTATCAGTCTCATAATGCAGAATTATTTATTTATTTATTTATTTGTCTGTTAGTTGTGTATTATGTTTGATGGCTATACTGTTGGTGGCAAAGCAGTTTCCCTATCGGGATTAATAACGTTTTTCAATTCAATTCAATTAGTGTTTAGGAGTTGGTCCCCCTCAGGGACCAGACCCATAGCTTCCACAGCTCCGGCCGGGAGTGGTGTACTGAGCACTCGGCTTGAGAGAGAAGGTCCTGGGGGGCCTGCTAGGAGCGCTATGATGTCTAAGAACAAAACTCGAGCCGGCCAGTACGGGGCTACCAGAAGTAAACTGACCCCATCCCAACGGGGATGGCTCTAGAACTCCTGGGAGGAGAGTAATTGGGGAAAATGCGTACAGGAACCACGTCGCCCACGCCTGTACCATGGCATCCAACCCCAGATAAGCTGGATGTGTGAGGGAAAACCAAAGCGAACAGTGAGTGTTCTCATTAAAAGGCGAACAGATCTACTTCCGCTTGGCCGAATTTCCTCCAGATTAACTCCACTGTCTCAGGGTGGAGTCTCCATTCCCCGGGCCTCAGCCCCTGCCTCGACAGGGTGTCTGCTCCCAAATTTTTGTCTCCTGGAATGTACATTGCTCTGAGAGATAGCAACTTGCCATGGGACCACAGGAGTCCGCAAGTCTGTGCAGAGGGCACAACCTCAGGCCCCCCTGACGAATTATGTAGAAGACTACCAAAGTATTGTCTGTTCGCACTAGAACGTAATGGTCCCTTAGGTCCGGAAGGACGTGCATCAGGGCTAGAAACACCGCCATCATCTCCAGGCAATTGATGTGCCAAGAAAGATGATGCCCTCTCCACGGACCTCTGGTAAAGCGGCTCTTCATGACCGCCATGACCGCTCCCCAGCCCGTGAGGGATGCATCCATAGTCACGATTCTCCGCTGGCATGACACTCCCAACACAGGGCCATGGAATAGGAACCACGGTTACTTTCCCTCTGGGAAAACCCCTGGTCCGGAGCCACCACTGCAAGCTCCAGCACTCTCTGAAAGTGTTTGACAGTAGGGATGCTCCGATCCACCTTTTTTGTTTCCGATACCGATTCCGGTACCTGCAATTCAATATCGGCCGATACCGAGTACCGATCCGATACAAAGGTAAAATGTTAAAAGAGCTAAATTACTTAATAAGCTGTATGCATTACTTTGCAAGATATCAGGCTCAACTTAAACAATATTTTTTTAGCCTTGTAAAACAAAATGACAAACAATGTATTCACAAGTTTAGTGATTTATTAAACCAGCACCAGAGCAACAAGTGCAAAATAAAATAAAAAGTTCAGTAGCTTAAACTTGTTGACATTCAAAATTAAAGTGCAAAATTTGCACAGGATGTTTAATGGATGCTATTTGCACTGCAAATAGGAAATTAAACTAGAATAGTGGATAATTAAGCAGTAAAATTTAGTCTAGAAAAATCACAAGTGCACAATAATTGTATTAAATCTGAACATGAAAAAACATTTAGTGGGGAACAAATATGAGAATAAGTGTAACACTAAATCTGGTAAAACGTTACACATTGCTCTTTGTATTGTTGTAAAATACATTCATGAAAAACAAGATAACAAAAATCAAAAATATTAATTATTTTATAGCCTACTATAAAATTGAGACATGTTTTAAATGTATAGCACAGCGGTTTAATGAGGCAGCAACATGATGGATAGTACAGAACAGTCGCTGTATTGATATGAAAAGCGGCACACAGCGCTTATGCGCATCCCGAGCGCAGAATGATGCGCTTGAAGCAACATGAGTCACAGCGCGCAGCGCGTCGAGTCCACATTGAAGAGTTCACAGCACGAAGGAAAGACATATTGATGCTTAGAGTATTATACAGTATCTATCTAAGCAATAGTTTATTTATTATTTTATTTTAACAGTTTTAAATGTCAGTTACTGTGCGCGTGAAGAACAGTTAGCTGCTATAGTGCTCTGACTCCAGTGTTGTGAGCAGACACCCGGTAGAAAGTAACTTAGTTAAGGTACAGCAATAAAGTCCGGCAAGATAAAGTTGTTTAATGCAAAACCATAGACCTATATCTACAGATCAAGTATAATTATAGTAACATTGAATCATCTTGGAGAGAGTTTTTCATCGTGTTGACTGTCGTAGCCTACCGAACGCGACGCGCTGTTTGATGCTGGATGGAGAATGACTGACAGCCGCAGCGGAGGGAAAAATGTACGTGATCTTGAATTTAATGACTCACATTATACTATATAATGGCTTCAGAACACTTATAATATAGTGCACGACAACTTTATGGTGCTTTATAATGTTTTTGTGCCTTTTGTGGGGCTTAACAATAGCACAGAATAGTATACGCACAATATCGGATTTGGATCGGCCTCGTCTGACCGATACCTGATCCGGCAAAAATGTCAGTATCGGAGCCGATACCGATACTGAATATCGGATCGGCGCATCCCTATTTGACAGTGATGGCACCCCTTTGTAGTTTCCATGTACTAACGTGTGCCGCCATCACTTGTGACATAAATCATGTATGGATTAGCACTTTTTATTCAATATTCGAATATGCATTCGAACATGATGTGAAATATCCGTAATCGAACTTCAAACTAACTATCCGGTTTTTAAAGTGCCATGTAGCGCATTTCTTGTTTTTTATTTTAAAAAAAGTGTGTTATTTTGAAAGCGTGTTAGGCTATATGTTATAGTCGGATATGACGCCACGCTGCAACACGCATCACCGCAGATGATCTATTCATCAAGCGTCAAGCCAACGTGCAAACTATCGCAAATCAAAGTGAAAGTAAGTCGCAGACGCTTTAACACACAATAATAATAATCTTCATTAAAAGTAAAGAAACTAAATGATCTTACCAGGGCTGCCGCTCTCTTTTATTGCAGTCTTTGATGTTAGCTGATGATCAATAAAATGCAGCTCATATCTGTTGCTTTCGGTGACATTAAATCCATTAAATCTGCATATAACGTGGGAATTTAAGATCGGATTTATATCCGTTTTAAAACACATTTAGGCCTATATGACCAGGTGTAAATGGAATCTTTTTGATAAATCAGATAGCTATCCGATCTGAGAAAACGCATGAAGTGGCCAGGTTTAAACAGCCTCAGAAATGCAGCAGACGACCAGAGCATCGCCAGGCTTCCAACATCGTATAACTGCATACTTTCCTGCACAACCGGTCGGCACCTTGCCAGATGCACGTGTAAAGGCAAGGTTTATTTGCAAGGATATGAGGCCTATAAGTGTAATTTTGGGAATCCTGCTTATGACTGTCAGACTGTTAGTAAAGTTTTGATTGAATCAGACAGAGAGGTTATTAACCTGTCTAGCTCCGGTTAAGAAGATCCAGAGAATTCCCTCTTCTGCTCCTTCTTCGTCTTCAGTGGGAAGACCCAAGATTCCCATTTGCTCCACTTCCATTTGCTACCACCTCACCGGCCATGGGACTGCGCCATCAACCTGGTACCTGGAGCCACTCTACCTAAAGGCCGCGTTTATTCTCTGTCCATCCCGGAGCAGAAGGCTATGGAGGAGTATGTGCAGGAAGCTCTTCAGCAGCAGTTCATTGGTCCATCTACGTACCTTGCCGCTTCCAGCTTCTTTTTCGTGGCTAAGAAGGACGGAGGTTTGAGGCCGTGCATAGACTATCGACATCTCAACTCTCAAACGGTGAAGTTTAGTTATCCCCTTCCTCTGGTCCCAGCAGCTCTAGAACAGCTGCGTGGGGCCCGCATCTTTTCCAAGTTGGATCTATGCAGTGCGTATAACTTGATTCATATTCGTCGGGGTGATGAATGGAAGACGGCATTCGTCACACCCTCTGGCCACTATGAGTATAGGGTTATGCCCTTCGGATTATTCAATGCTCCAGCAGTCTTCCAGGGTTACATGAATGAAGTCTTCCGGGAGTATCTCAACAGATTCGTAGTGGTCTATATAGACGACATTCTCATCTACTCCTCTTCTCTCTCAGAGCATAAGCGCCATGTCACTCTAGTTCTGGAGAAACTGAGAGCTCATAAGTTGTACCTGAAATTGGAGAAGTGTGAGTTTCACACCACCACTGTGCAATTCCTGGGCTACATCATAGACCAACATGGAGTCCAGATGGACAGGAGGAAGGTGGAAACTATCTGGAACTGGCCCCTGCCCTCAACTGTGAAGGATCTTCAGCAATTCCTTGGGTTCGCCAACTTTTATAGAAGATTCATTAATAACTACAGTCTCATCAGTGTTCCTCTGACCTCATCTCTAAAGGGCCGGCGCAAGTCTCTGTCGTTATCTCCTGAAGCCATCTTAGCCTTTCAACGTCTCAAAGAAGCCTTTTGTTGAAAGATCTGCCTTTTGTTGTCGAGGTCGAGGCGTCCTTTCCCAGCGGCAGGGTGATCCTCCCAAACTCCATCCATGCGCCTTCTTCTCTAAGAAGCTAACCTCGGCGGAGCTGAACTATGATATCGGGAATCGGGAACTGCTCGCCATCAAGCTCGCATTGGAGGAGTGGAGGCATTGGCTGGAGGGAGCCAATCACCAGTTTGAGGTTGTAACACTTGCTTTTAATGCTACACAATTAAGGGACCAGAGACTTTCTCATTTCAATCAGCCAAGTGTATTTACAACACAAATCAACATACAATCAGTACTTTGTAATGTACATATAGTCACTCATTTGCAAGGGAAATATCGGACAGTTCAGTCTTTTGCAGCAGTGTCTTTAGTTACTTAATGTTCAGTCTTAAGGGAAGAAGCAAGATGAAACAGTACTTAAGTGCCATGTTGATGAGACCACCTCTGAGTTTTCCAAGTAACTGTCAGTTATGTGAACTGTAGTTTGTGAATGAATCATAGAAGGCAAAAAGATGTTGTGGATAAAACGAAGACAGTTAATCCCTTTTTGGCCAATGTCCTATTGGTAGTTGAGCTTCCAGCTCAGCCTTGCACGTTGAACCCTCTGCATCAAACAAACAAATTAACTTAGTGTCACCATTAACACATTTACTCATCCCATATTTACATAAACCTTACCCAACATCATATATACAAATTAAGTACCAATAAGAGTACTTACAGTTGAGTTTAAGAACCTCAGGTTCCTCAAATGAAGGGAAAAAAGCAAGACGGCATCAGTGAGAAAGCTTCTCCATGTGGTTAACACATACTTCCTACTCCATACTTCTTCTCTTCTCTTTTTATGCCACTAGGCATCTCACTGGCTAGAGCGCCCCTAGTGACAGGATTAATTGATACCCATACTGCAAGCTAACGGGACCCAAAATGTAACTGTAAAACTGTTACAAGGTCATAACCGATCATCGCAACCTGGAATACCTCAGAGAGGCGAAAAGGCTAAATCCTCGTCAGACACGATGGGCCCTCTTCTTTACCCGCTTTGATTTCATCGTATCATACTGACCCGGTAGCAAGAATTGTAAAGCGGATGCTCTCTCCCGTCTTCATCATTCATCGTCCAAGGTCATCTTTGTACCTCGTCATCTTCGTGCCGCCCTTCTGGACTCCGCTCATACCGCTCCGGGCTCTGGACATCCAGGTCGCAGGCGTACCCTCTCGCTCCGCAGTCAACGGTACTGGTGGCCCTCCATCTCGCAAGATGTTTCCCGGTACGTCAGGGGATGCTCAGTCTGCGCCATAACCAACACTCCCAGAAGACTCCCGGAGGGTAAGCTCGTGCCGCTTCCCATCCCACAACGACCGTGGTCCCATATTGGAATTGATTTCATGACTGACCTTCCCAGAACAAATAACCACACCTGTATCCTCATCGTTGTGGATCGGTTTTCTAAGGCTTGCAAGCTGATCCCTCTGCCCGGACTTCCAACCGCTTTCGAGGCCGCAGAGGCCCTCTTCAACCATGTGTTCCGAAACTTCGGCATCTCCAAAGACATAGTGTCGGATAGAGGACCACAGTTAATTTCAAGGGTTTGGCAAGCATCCTTCAGACTCCTCGGGGTTACTGTTAGCCTATCTTCTGGATACTTGCCACTGAGGGGAAGATCCAGGAGATCGGACGTTATCTGAGGACCTATTGCCACCAGTACCAGGACAGCTGGAGCCGCTTCCTCCTCTGGTCAGAATACGCCCAGAACTCCCTTCGGCAATCCACCACAGGGCTCACCCCCTCTCAGTGTATCCCGCCATCTGTAACAGAGACTCTGATTATTCTTCAGTTAAAGGGATAGTTCACTTTGAAATTAAATTTTGGTATATTTTAGCTTACCTGAAGTGCATCCAAGATTTAGGTGTCTTTGTCTCCGCAGTAGTTTCAATTTTGATATTTTTAGGTCAAACCGTTCTTGTCTGTCAGTCATATAATGCAGGTATATAGGTACCGTCTCCAAAAGCATGCAGAGATGTCTAATAGCATGCAGAGAAAACTCCAAGTTAAAAAATGTTCCCATCGTAAGTGCACATTGAATGGCCTAAGACACGAAACAAGCGGTTTGTGTGATAAAACGAACAGTATTTATATAGTTGTTATCTCTTTTACACAACGACATCCATAATTTAGATTCAATAATTTAGATGACACGGGTTCAAATCCTGAACAAACATTGGCTACTGTATTTTATTTATACTATTAATGCAGAGAGATTTGTCTAGTTCTAAAACTCTGTTACACCATATTGTTTTTTTGCTTATATTTATAATTATAAAATTAATTATGTGTTATTATTATTTAATTACCATTTCCCCCCATCTGGTTTAAATATCCCTGCTTCTGCTGAATAATTTTTATCCCCCTCCACAGTAATCAATGCTATTCTTTACCAATAGACCATATAAAATAAATAAATGCAACACACGCGTTTTAGTTACAATTCTGGTTCCAGTGGTGCATTAATGCATTAGTGCATGCACAGCTTTTCAAAATGTTTTGGGATTATTTTGAGTGAAATATGGAAGTTTATAATTAAGGGCCCTATCTTGCACACAGTGCAATTGACTTTGCACGCCGGTTCAGCGAAAAGAGAACCGCGAGGCACAGAGGATCTACTCAAACATGTTTAGCTATCATGTGTATGAGCGTTTCCCAATGAGGAAAGGACAAGGCAAGAGTAAATATCTCGCTCTAATTAAATGTAAATCGCCCTGAATTAAAATGTAAAAACAGATCAAATAATTTATTTGTCGAAATGTTGCGACATTGTTTCATTTAAGTTCCTAATTGTTATTTAGTTTAACAGCAGCACACAATACCCACTGTGATTTAGAGATTTATAAAAAATAAAAATAAAAATAGGGCCTCTGCATTAGGCCCTATTCACAAATCACACCCTGGTTGTAAGGATCCAAAGATCCCTGTGGAATTTAATATTGAGTTGAACATTTTGTTCATGACAACAAATGACCATGAGTTTGAAGATTGTAGTTTTGCTTGGAAAAAGCTGGCCTAAACCGAAGTAGCGTTTTAATTCTTCAATTAAATATTTAGTTAATAAACTTTTATGACAGACATATTACTACATGTAGCCTAAATTATTTAATTCCTTCATTGTCAACGTTTTAATAATGCTAATGTCAAGAATAGCGATTTAAGTCGCATTAAATTGCGACTTCTCTTTGTTTTAAGTCAGTCTCAGGCACTCCTCTTCTCTCAGATAGCCCGTGGGGCAGTTGGAGGGGGGAGGGGCAGTTCGGTGGCTTTATCGTTTATTTTCCGCTGCCCTCTGATGTCATAAGTCTCCACTTTTTAGATCCTATAATTTTCTAGCCTTGGTTTCAATAAAAGGTTCTTTTTTTTTTCATTATAAGGAATAAGGAAGTTTTGAGTTTTGAAACTTACAGGGTATTTTTTATAGTATAACAAACTCCTAACTGTCAACATATTAAGGAAAATTTTAATTCTCAGTTCATGGTCCCTCTAATATATCATGATGACTCATGAGTTGAGTTTTTGCGCTAAATCTGCGCATATTTGGTTTACATGAACTTTCCCAGCAGAGTAAACATAATAAGTAACACGCCAACATGGCTAGTGATTTGACAGCAATACCTACCAGTTGATTTTTACCCGCATTTGGCTGGTTGGCCGGTGTTAATTTCAAACCCTGTGTATATATATGATATATAATATATTCAGTGATTCAGTGACTGATGTTCACATGTGGAGAACATACAGTACATTATATTCTTACATCAAGGTCAACATGCACATTGGCAGCTTTAGATACTGAGGCAGCAATAATGTCCACAGAGACACAAGAGGAAAATGTAAACGGGTCTTTTGGTCAGAAATCTACTTTGATTAATCCACCAATTTAAAAAAATAAAAAAATAAATACATCTTATATAATCTAAATTACATTTCTTAGGAAAATCTAAGTCTTGCGTCAATTATCACATTTCAACATTTTAATATGATGAAAATGATGATTCCCATAATGCAGCATTTTAGTCACCTTAGGATAAAGATAAATTAATATAAAAATGAGTCCAAATATTTATATTCATCCCCAGCCAAAAATGCCATTTCATTCAGTCCCATCTGTCTTTGGATTGTATCATCAAAAGCAGCTTAATTGTCACATGCAAATCCCCAAAGTACATCCTCGTGGTATTGTGACATTAAGGCAAATGGTTTATAGACTGCTGTGTGTTCTTGTATTTCAAATATGCCTGTGCAGGCTGAACTTTTTGTCTGCTATTGTGAATGCATCAGTGAACGTTTCCTCTTGGGTGTACGAGTGTGTTTCTTTGTGTACCTCAGTGTTTTCTGATTTGACCAAGTGTGACAGGAGCTTCACTGATGCTGTCCCTTAAAATAGATCTGTGAATGTGTGTGTGAATGTTATAATTTGTTTTGTTATTTGTGAATGAATTTCAACCGGAGGTTGTATGAACAACCAATGACCTCACTGCACCTTTAATTTCTCTGTATTAGTTTAGCAAAATAAGGGTGTGTTCACACTTGTAATTACAACATAGCTCCTATGACGAGAAGAACCATGGCCAATATTCACAAAAAAAAAAAAAATATTAAGGCTAAAAGTTGCTCATAATGCGTACATTTAAGAGTAACTTTTAAAAAGTAGGGGCATAGTGCTCCTAATATTAGGATTAATTTACAAACCTGAAGCATGCCTGGTGTTGTCAATCTGCATCACACCCAAGTTAATATATTGGAATATTTCAATGACGTTGACCTTTTATAAACGTATTACCTGTATTGGAATGTTAAATATATATTGGAATGTTAAATATAGTTCGTCCAGTTTGCCTTTCTTTGTCTTATCTATGGCGCATCTGTATTATTCATCGTTATATGCATAGGCCTACAGTATTTTTGAAATGTGGTTTAGATTAATATAATTAAATCTATACCAGGATTTGCCCCATCTTTTCAGATCAGACTATGTGGAGTATATAAGTAGATTATTTCTGAATTCAATAATGATGTCAGCATTGGTTGCAGGCAATGATGATACAAGTCAGGATTTAAGTGTAGCAATTTTTTTAATAAAAAAAAAAATCACACCATACTCTGGTGACAAGAACTGGGAAAACACAGAAACTGAGGAAAACAAAGAACTTAAATACACAGACTAAACCATTCAATGCAACGAATACCAGGTGTGAACACTAACAATGAGTAATCAAGCAGTCTATCCAGAATCGGGAAAAAGGAACTAAGTAAACATAAAATAGAGCAAAAGCCACTCAGGGTAATATTCAAACACAGAATAATAATAATAATAATAATTCATTACATTTATATAGCGCTTTTCTCAGCAATCAAAGAACTTTACATAGAAGGGGGAATCTCCTCAACCACCACCAATGTGCAGCATCCACTACACACCAACTTACTGGGAGTGATGAAGCCAATTAGTGTATATATATATGGAGATGATTAGGAGGCCATGATGGACAGAGGCCACTGGGCAAATTTGCCCAGGGTGCCGGGGTTACACCCCTACTCTTTCAAAAGACATCCTGGGATTTTTTTGTGACCACAGAGAGCCAGGACCTTGGTTTAACGTCTCATCCGAAGGATGTATATGACGGTTATATTTATAGTATTATTATTATGTATAGTAATTACTATTACTATATAGAAAAAAACAAGACAACCCTGACATTACCTAGCCTGGCTCCTTCTCCTACGTACTTCCGCTCAATTTTCATTTTCCTTTAGTACATCGTCTGGGTTTGTGGTATATTCGCGGGTCTTCTCTGGCCAATTTTTACCTGTCCAATCAGCGAACAGAGGGAGTGGCGGAGAACGATGATGTTGAGGTTGTGCGTTAGTTTGAGTTGTAGTAATTAGGTCCATTGTGGCAATGCTACCAAATATCCAGAAGTTAAAGCCGGAACAAGAACAATCTTTGCTGAGTTTTGTTGGTGGCCATGATGTTGTGGCCCTCCTCCCCACAGGGTTCGGGAAAAGTTTGATTTTCCTGCTCGCTCTGTTAGTGGTGAATGAGTTGGCTAAGGCGAACGCTAGCGATGCTAAGGCGATAGTTGTTGTCGTCTCTCCTCTTGTTGCACTAATGGAGGACCAATTGAAGGAGGCAGAAAAGTTAGGAGTTCATGCTGGGCTGCTCGGCGTGCACGATGACCGTGACATTATGGATGGACGCTTGAGCCTGGTGTTCGGGAGCCCTGAGTCCTGGCTGCTAAACAACAAATGGCGACGAATGCTAATCTCGACCATATACCAGGACAACATTGTTGGTATCGTCGTGGACGAGGTCCACGTTATACAAATGGTAAGTTAGCAATGAAAACAGTTAAACAACATAAGTAGGGCTGTTTTTGCATACTCGATAGCTCAGGCTAATGTTGTCATTGTCAACGTCGGACGTTGAAAACGTAAATAAGCCATTAGATCTGAGTGTGTCTCACGGCTTGCCTGGCTCCAAGAGTCTAGTAGGGACTCAGAGAGTCTGGTAGGACCAGGCTATCTCACGGAGACACTCAAGACAGAAACGTATCGGTCGCGCAACATTCATTTGGCCAAAGTAACGCTAGCTCTGACTGAGGGGGGAGGTCGGAGACTCCTGATGTAGTTAGCCTATGTTTTCCACTAGGCTAGCAGCTACTGTTGATACCAATTAGATGGATGCTTATCTGAGGCAATACAACGAAAGACAAAACATGACAGAGACTTACAGATAAACAACATCTTGTTCAGTTTCCCTAACTCGGTCACACTGCTTCTCGATGGCATTTCAGTGGATTTCCTGGACTTTTTTACAGCCCTTGGAGTTTTAGAAGGTGTGGGGTCTCTGTCTCTCTTGTCAGTGGAACTGGCATCTCCTACCCTGGCTTGTCTCCGTCGTTTTTCCACTTCTGAAAAATATCCGTATCGCGCAGTAGCCTGGTAATCTCCGTACAGGATTTGCGGCAGATCCGAAACGACCGAAGCAGCGTATTGTGAATGATTAGACCTAGCTTCGACAGTTGACTGTATACATTATGAATGAGAATGTTCTGGAGAGTGATTTTGTGGCTCTCTGTGATGGTACACATCGCTCATTGACCGATCGTAGGCTTCTGGTAGGGATGTAGACTCGTAGGAGCGAGTGAAAGTAGGACGGAGCTGAGTCTGTGGTACATCTGTAAGCAAGCGTCAATGCCTTGAACTTAATCCAAGCCGCGAGTGGTAGCCAGTGCAGAGAGATGAACAGAGGAGTGACGTGGGCCTCGAACCAGTGGAGAGGAGTTCCTGTGATGCCCAGTGATGAGAGGGTGGACAGAAGGATCTGATGATTCACAGTGAGTGTCGAAGGCAGCAGAGATATCCAGGAGAATGAGAACTGATGATTTGGAAGCAGCTTTTGCGATGACAGTAATGCAGTCTCGGTTGAAGGCCCTTTCTTGAAGCCAGATTGGTTTACATCTAGCTGGTTGGTCAGAGAGAGGAAAGATGATACTTGGTTGAAAGCAACTCGTTCAAGTGTTTTGTTTTCGCAATGAATGGTAGGAGAGAGACAGGTCTGTAATTCTCTAAAAGTGATGTGTTTAATGTTGTTTTTTAAGCAGTGGAGTTACCCGAGCCTGCTTGAATGCTGTAGAAAAAGTGCCAGTATGGAGGGATGAGTTGATGATGTGTGTGACTGCTGGAAGAAGTGTGGGAGAGATGGCTTGTAGAAGGTGTGAGGGGATGGGGCAGGTGGTAGGATGACTGGAGAGGAGAAGTTTAGATACTTCTTCCTCAGTTAGTGGAGAGAAGGAAGAGAGAAGGTTTTTGGCTGTGGGAGAGGTTTGTCTGGTTTCCTGTGTGTGTGGAGCTGAGAACTGACTGCTGATAGTTGTTGTTTTGTTGGTGAAGAAGTTCTCGTTGCGGTCTCCGGCCCTGTGTCTGTGGAGGGGTCGGGCTTCACGATCGCTGGGATGGTGGCTGTGGCTGAGGGGCTGTTTTCCTCCTCACTATAGATATAGTCAGGATATAGGTGCAGCAATTATAGTAACAAACAACAAAATTCAAAATAACAAGATATGCTCAAATAGGTGACTAGAACTGGCAAAACACGAACAGAACAATGCAACAATGTCTAACGTAGACAAACAACTAAGGGACTGTTCGTTATTTATTTAAGGGGCCACCGGAGGAGTTTTGAGATCTATAGTCTAGATTACTGCAATTCACTTTTCTGTGGGATATCAGTTTCTCAAATTGCCCGTCTTCAGTTGGTCCAAAATGCTGCGGCCAGACTTATTTTTAACTGTCACAAATATGACCATATCTCCCCAATTCTTAAATCGCTACACTGGCTGCCAGTCCGGCAGAGAATAGATTTTAAAATCCTCCTATTTGTTTTCAAATCTTTACACAACTTAGCTCCTGTCTATCTCTCTGAACTCATTCATCCCTATACTCCGTCCAGAAGCCTAAGGTCACACGACCAGGCTCTGCTGGTAGTCCCTCGTGTCAGACTTAAGCGTAGAGGGGAGCGTGCTTTTGCAGTGGCAGGGCCTCGTCTGTGGAACACCCTGCCCCTAGAGATCCGAACGGCCCCCAACCTTTCTATCTTTAAGTCTTTGGTAAAAACCTACCTGTTCTCTTTATCATATTGATCTCTTTTTATTTTTATTTTTTATTTTTTATTATTTCTATTATTTTTTATCTGAGTCTCTGATAAGGCTACTCGTAGCTCTGCTGCTTTTTATGTGTTTTATGGGTTGTCTTGCTGTTTTTAATTTTCTTATGTGTGTTCTGTAAAGCACTTTGGTCTGTCGAAGCGGCTGTTTAAATGTGTTATATAAATAAATGAACTTGAACTTGAACTAGTCAAAAAAGACTTGACCCTCCCATCGCCAGCAATACATTTTTCTATGACCCTCCAAAATGATTGTGAAAAAAGGCATGGCCCTCCCCGATCATTTATTGATTACTTCTGTACTGGTTTGCGTTTGGCAAAGATGTTCAGATATCTCTATGCCTAGACCTACACCAAACGTTCATTAAAAGACTCCTGCACACCCGCCTTTTTCAAACTGGCGCAGCGCTGACTCGCGATAGGTAGAAACTGCATGATTTGATTTGTTAAACATGAGGATTATCCGACTGGCATCGCCGCTCACTCTAACGTTAACCTAGATAATTGTTCGCTGTTCTTAGGCGCATAACCAAGTGTGTGTGTGGAGTGTGTAGCGCACTGCATGACATGGAGGCGCCGATGCGATTTGCATTTTCCTATCAACAGTGGAAACAACTTAAAATACTCTATTTCTGGCCATACAGAAAAGAATAATGCATCAGTCGCAATACTTTTATTTGTGTAAACTCACAATAACAAGAAAACGTTTTGCTTTCGTAAAATAAAATAAAACAATCAGGGTGCGCTTTCATGGTCTCCGTGAACTGTAGCGCGTCAAAAAAAAAAAAAAAAAAAAAACAGAAACATATCGTAGGCTATATAGCATACTAGCCTCAAATATATGAAAAAAATTCTATATAAAGCTTGATATGTCCACTTTTAAACGAAAAAAATAAAATCGAAAGAAAATATAATTTGATTATGTAATCCGTATAAGATGCATTTCTCTTAAAGGCGCACTTTACAGCGGAGATGTATGGAGACATGTTTGCAGCGGACACTGATTTAGAAAAAAAGAGTATATTAATAAACAATTAAAATGCATCGTTATTTTTAAATACATATTTATTATCATTAGCCTGCTTTTGCGTCAAGATTATACATGCGCTTGAGCGCAGAATGGGCTATATCCCATGCAGTATTTAAGCAAAAATTAATGTGCGACTAGTCAAATATTTAGTATATGGCAACAATACATTTACTATATTTGACATTATTTAATTAGTAAGTATCCAACTCTTTACATTACATTTTTTGAGTTAACAATTAGGCTAGTTAATGAACTAATAAAATAATAGAACAAGTTAAGATGCTAACTATAATTCTATTTAGCATGACTTGTTCCACCACGCAAATGACTGTTTTTAAGGTGACAATCTGTTTTCACATCTTCACATTTGAAGATTTACTGTATCTTGAAGATTGTTGTATTGTGTTGTATCTTCTGTTATAAAGATTGACATTTCGTTAATTAAAAAAATGAGCCCATAAGGTTGTTAAAATGTTCTGTTAGATGTTCTCTGTTTACTACTTTTGAAGATATATTAACAAAAAAATCTTATATATTATATATAAAACATAGCCTAGGCTATATAAAATAAAAAAAGGTCCTCATTGGTTAATTTTGCCTGGGGCCCCCACTCAGTGTTGGTTCGCCTCTGTCTTGCGATGAATAAGGGGCTGTTTACACCTGGCCACTTCATGCGTGTTCTGTGATGGGATAGCTATCCGATCGTGAAAAGACCAGGTATAAATGCCCTCCGAAACGCATTCGAGACGGATTTGAGTCCGATCGCTCAAACCACTTCAGGGGAGGTCTGGGCCACATTCCCGACAAAACTGGACATGTGTAAATGCATCTGGTTGTGGAAACCACATATGTAAATTGTACTCCTCCCAAAAAATGCAATAAAATAAAAATAAACCTGAGAGCGTGTTATAGGCTATATGTCATGTTATAGCCAGACATGACGACGCTACTGCAACACTCATCACTGCAGATGAGCCAACGTGCAAACTATTTGAAGATTTAAAATCCGTTTTGCAAAAACGCATTTATGCGACCACACCAGGTGTAGGCCTAAATGGAATCGTTTTGATAAATCAGATAGCTATCCGATCTGAGAAAACGCATGAAGTGGCCAGGTGTAAACAGCCCCAATGTAGCACGCGCCATTTGTGTATGTTTTCAGACATGATACCCTAAGACTCGTTTTAAACTTGTGCTTATGCGATATCACAATGTTTGATCGTGGATGATGTAATATCTCCACGATCTGCTTTTGAAGAAATATGGTAGCCTATCGTGCTACAGCGCACATTCTATCAACTGCAGTTCTGGCGCCTCAGTCCCAAACTCGACGTAGGCTACATATCACATGCAGCGGTAGAGTTACACTCACAGGACACTGCTTGTGATTCGCAATCACAAAAGTTTATTATTTTCTCGTGGTAAACATTTCATTGGCGTTCTGTTCTGACATGATGCACTTTTTCTGAGCGCGTGCGCACTGTCAAACAGCGCCAAACTGGACTTGATCTTTCCATCTTTCGCGTCTGATTTTTGTTGGGTCAGACCCATCTGCTAGCTATGGGGGGACCGAGACTGAGAGAGCTAAATGGAAAATATAGGCACAAAACTTGCCACTTTGAAAGTTTGTTGTTTTCATGAATACAAAAGTTGGGTGACCCTCCCCCTAGACTAAAAAAAGTTGGATGACCCTCCCCTCAACAAAGAATAAAAAGGCATGACCCTCCCCTATTTTCCTCCGGTGGCCCATTCCATAAATACCGAACGGTCCCTAACTGAGGAAAACACAGAACTTAAAGGTGCATTAAGTAACTTTTCATGTTAAAAATACCCGTTTTCTAACCCAAACATGCTTAAACAATTGCCTGATGGGCTGAATGAGCCCTTCTCTAATCTCTGAGATTGTCTCTATAATCCTGTAAAGTAAAATAAATAAGAGGGATTCGGGCCGGAATTTTAGACTGGGCGTGACGTCATGTGCATTCACGGCACGCTCACACAGCTATGTCTGGCAGGTTTGTGTATTCGCCGGCATTCTCCGTAGAAGATGGATTGTAAGAGACCTGCTTGTAGTTCAAATCTTCGGCGGATTAGCCTGTTTGGCTTTTATGGTAACGTCATAGTGCCATTTAATTGTTTATTACCTTGAGACAATTGAGTGTACTTTTTTGACCGACTGTCTAGCTTTGAGCTTTTACAAAGTAACAACTTATATTGTTCGTGAATGTGTTTCCATAATAATACAATCATAAGTGGATACAGTAAACACATAACACAGTTCAACATGGAGATACATGGAAATAAAAAACGAAGTTTTCTACTACCCCCGTTTTTCCCTCACACATAAGTGTGTAATTTACTCAATTGCCTTTCCTTTCACATATTTAAAATTAATTGCAGATTTATAACTTTATTACCTCTGAAGACATTATGATTGTAAACAAAAGATTTGCGGCTGATGCTCCTTTGGTTATGAACAGTTATGAACAGTTCGTGCTCCTGCAAGCGTGCGTGTGCATGTGGTCCATGAGCGTGCACATCTCTGGCTGCAGTTTCGCTTGCTGCCAGAGGTGGCATAGTTCTTCAAAAACTCAGAATCTTGTGCTATGCACCTTTAAATACACAGACCAAACTAATCAATGCAATGAATACCTGGTGTGAACACAAATCAAACAATGAGTAACCAAGGAGACTAGCCAGAATCGGGAACATGGAATAAAGGAAACAGAATACAGAGCAAAACCAACTCAGCATAAAATTCAAATACAGAAAAAACGAGACATAACGCTCGCAGATGAATTGTGTGTGTTTACATGTTTGCTGTTGCAAATGTAGCCTTTGGCATAATCGCTGAAGTGTCAGCTTTTTTCTTCTCGGTACACACTCTCTCTGCCCTTTTTATTTTCATTCTGTCTCTTCTCGGCCCCTCTGTGCTTGTTATAGCTCCTCTAACATACTCTGTCTCGTTCCCTCATCATTCCTTCTTACGCGTTTCCCTTTCCTTTTTCGTGGTTCTCATCATAAATTTCTCCCTCTCCATTTATTTTCTCGAATTTCTCTTCTTTCTTTCAGTATGTCCTTTGTCATCTCGTCATGTTCCTTCAGCTGTTCAGACATGCTCTGTCACTGAATGACTCTCACTTTGCTCTTTTCTTTTCTTGTTTGCCTTTCTATCTGTCCTGATACAGTATAGTGAGTTAAGTTAACAGTCCCCCATGCATTGTCACTCCAGGATTCACACTCCTTTACTCATGAAATGTTCATGAATCATCTACTGTAGACACAAACTAAGATCATCTAGGCACCTCAACTTGTCCAGTGCTGTTGTACTTGATGTATATTACGTACAATCTAGAGTTTTAAAATATACGTTTAATTAAAATAAATGTTTTATACAAAAAGCATACATCTTTGGAGCAAAAATATACTACTAATACTTCTATATAATAATAATAATAATAAAATGTAATTATAAAAGAAAAATCACAATTATTTTTATTTGATAATGTTTATTATTATTATTATTATTAATACATTTTACCCAAATGCATTAATAAATAATATACATTTTTTAAAGGGTCATGACATGGGTTTTTTTATTTTATTATTATGTTCCCTTAGGTGCAATTATAGTATTACTATAGTTTTTTTTACAAAAAACTTTTAAAATGTAGTGATTTATGACTGTTTCTCATCCTCTGATTCAAACAGTCTGTTTTGGGGGTGTTTCCCCTTTAAGAGTTCAGTGTTAACGCCCACTGTTATGATTGGCTAACGTCAGTGCCTATGCATCAATTATTAACGCCCCCAGCCTGAACATTTGCGGATCAGCGTATTTAAAAAGTAGTTTAAAGTTTTAAATACATTACTTACAGTTTGCGTCGTCGTTGTTGAGCCCAGAATAGTCGGCACGGACTTATCTTTGAGCAACAGTTTTCTGGCAAAGCCAGCATCATTTTGGGATTTGTTCTCAATACAGTCATCCTTCAAATGGACTGGGACGTCGGCAAACAAATAAAGTGCATCCATTTTTCCCTGACGACTGGATCTTTCGCAGCGTATTCAAAGATGTTGTTTGTCCACAGCCAGGAACAGCACATCTGCGTGGCATCGTCATTTCCCTGTACACAGACCCACTCGCTGTCCGTCGACTGAACACTTGTGAGGCACGCGGGCGCGGTCGTGACAATGATACGAAATGAGCGTAGTTGCCTTGCGCTTAAAGCGTAGTTGTCTTGTGCTGGAGGCGGTCGTATGCAAACGCGGGTACGTCACTTCGTACCGTGACGTCACTTCTTACCATGAATCCAGAACGAGCTGTATTTCGAGCTTGATTAAATAAATGATTCGTTTATAATGGGGAGGACATCTTAAGCTATGAAACTTGCAGGATGTTTTAATGGTACAAAGACCTCTTATATACCAAAAGATCAAGGCAAATTTGGTTTCTCATGTCATGACCCCTTTAAAACATTTAAAATGGATTTTTTAAATTACTATAGTTGTTGTCAAGGTTCTGTTAGTTTGGACTTGGTGTCTCACCACCTTCTGTCTGAGTTTGTTGTCTTGGTTACTCATTATGTTTAGCTGTGCACTCATTATCTCCCTCATTATCACATATGTGACCGGTCACGGAAAGTAGGGACACAAGTTGGTTCTGGGGCATTTTGAGTTATTCACAGATTCTGAAAGTGTAGTCTCCAAGCTTTCCAACGATGTGTAACACATGCAAATCTGATAATATTTGGAGAAGTTGTGGCCATTTGAAGGTAGGCACTCAAAAAAATTCAAAGTGGAGAAATCTGCCTCTAAAGATTGAGCAGTTCTCACCTCTCTCTGCTGCTGGGAGTGACAATAGGGCTCATTTACATCTCATTTAGATAAGCCATACCCCCTGTAAAGCTCCCCCTGTAAAGCTGTAAAGCACATGTTGTTTTATTAACATTAAATGGATAGTTCTCCCCAAATGTTTAATTGTCATCATTTACTCTCTCAAGTTGTTTTAAACCTGAATAAGTTTCTTTCTTCTGTTGAAGTTATTTGGAAGAATGTGGGTAACCAAACAGTTGATGTTCCCCAGTGACTTCTATATTTATTTCCTATGGTAGTCAATGGGGACCAGCAACTGTCTTACCCACATTCTTCCAAATATCTTCTTTTGTGTTCAGCACAAGAAATAAATAAATACAGGTTTGGAACAATATTAGAGTGAGTAAAAAATGACAAAATGTTTATTTTTGGGTGAACAATCCCTTTAAGGACAAGCGGCAGCGTGTTACTATTAGGCCTACTGTCTCTTTAAGACCTGAAAGCAACGCGTCTTATATGTACGCATACGCAGATTTTTCTCAATTTGCTCGGTTTGCTTTCAGTTTAGACATAACCAACTTTCTTTATGTAAACCTTGAGTGTATTTGACAGTATTAGCTCAAAAAGACTCGAAAGATAACTTAGTCCAGTATCCAGGCGCTGTTAGACAGGCTTTTAGTGCATGCGCGCGTCGGCTGTTTGCTCGCAGAAAAGCGCATTAGAACAGCGCTTCAGCAGCGAATGACATGTTTAACCGGCAAGGCTTTAAAGCACATGTAAATAATGAACTTTTGAGAACTGCAGTGTCCTGTTCCTCTGCGGAAACATTTAATGTGAGTATTTGTCGCGTTGTACACTGGGCTGTTGAGACGCAGACTGCTACAAAAGCACGCAGCAGCTTGCTTGCAGCAAGGATCACAGCGCAACTTTGAACTATATCGAGGCGATATGGTCTAATTCCATATCCCATTTAAAAAATATCTCAATATATTTTTTATATCGATATTATATCGCCCAGTCCTACCACGCTGTTCCCTTGGAGGGCGGGGGCAATAACAAAAGAAACAAAAGCCGGCTTATCCAGTATGGAAATACACACAGACAATGACACGCTCCTACTGCGAGCTATAATCTCACAAAACAAGCCGATTTCAACCTAAAAATGTACGATTTTAAATATACCAATATTGATATCTAAAACATGGAGAGGCTTCTTCGTGATCTCAACTAACAGATTCAGCAAAAAAGTGAAAATCACCAGTTTTGAAAAAAAACGCTTCTTTCTCATTTTGCTCAAAAGTTGTGCTGCCGACTTGTGTCCCTACTTTCCGTGACGGGTCACATATACTAAAAGGGGTCATTGACTGGATTATTTTATTATTTTATAATGTTTCCTGGGGTGCCCTTATAATGTTAGTATGATTTTAACATCCAAAAATTGTCATAATTTAGAAATAAAAGGCATTTTTCCAAGTTTGATTTTAGCCTCTGATTTGAACGCTCTGTTTTAAGGGGCATATCTGTGTGAGTGTAAACGCCCACTGCTGTGATTGGCTGACATGTATGCATATGAAATAGCTAGTATTATATGTGGAACTCTCTCAAAAACTTTTGCTACGTTTTTACCATTACAGCTATCGAGATTAAGGAATCGTAAAAAGTATTGATCATAATGATCAATTCCCATCACATGAAAGGTTGCAGTGATGAGCATTGACAGATGACAGACAGTCCGTTGATCGCGTATGAAAAGATCTTATCATTGCAATGAATGCTTTCACCAAATAACAATGCAAACACGATGTAAATACAGTAGGAGTTTCGTTGTACATTGTAACAGCATTGATTTCATGATGATTGATTTCAAGTTTTGGCAAGTGTCCAGAAAAATTTGCGCTGTTTGATTGACAGCTTGGGCAATTGGAAAAGGAGCGTTCTTTGATCGCTTTCTTTAAATAATTTAATCACAGTTTAAATAAGATTATTTTCATCCTACTAAGAGAAACGACGTGAAGTTGATTGTTTAGTCACTGACTTGATTTACTGAATCAAGTTGATTTACTGATGCATTAACAGTATTGAACGATTTTGAAAGATAATCTGTCTGAATTTGAAATACATCAGAAATCACTGATCACAGATCAGGCATTAAAATAAACATGACTAGCCCACTTACATGTTTGTGGCGTTGCTGGCAGATCCATATTGTAAAAGTTTGTTTGCAAAGCCTGCACTGAAATTTACCAAATAATCCACAGTGAAATAGGCCTACACCGAATACAAACAACGCACTGCTAAGACATTCACATTGTTGAAAAAACCCCCGACTATCATTATGATTGTTTGGAAGGTAATGGTATTGATCCTGTGTCGATCTTTGATTTTTCTCATGTCCCTGTTCACTAACGCTTCAGTGGGCGGGGCCAAAGACGCGGTGATGTAGACGTAGGCGTTGATATTCTTCTGCAAAGTAGGTTTAGAGCCTATCAGTTTTTGGAACATCAAGAAAGTTTTGAGTTTTGAAACTTACAGGGTATTTTTATAGTATAACAAACTCTTGACTGTCAAAGGATCAAGGAACATTTGAATTCTCTGTCTATGACCCCTTTAAGTTCTGTTCAGTTTTTTGTTTCATTGTTCGGTCTTGTCTGTGAATAGATGTGGTGTACTTTCTACTGCCTTCTTCATTGTGTATCTAGTGAATTATCAAGTAAAGAGACTTTCTGAAATACATTAGCCTTCTTCGTGTTTATCTAAACCGCCAGTTCGTGACAAAAGACCGAACCAAAAGAAAGGAATTGATTCTACGATTAATTATTTGTTTCGTGTTTGTTTGTTTTGTTTTTCATCACCAGTATGGGGCAGATATACTAAACAGGGCAAATTAGCGTGAGAGCGCAAATATCCCAAAACAGCGTCGATGGGAGAGTGGAAAATTCTGCGCGTGATCTACTGACAACGCACAAATTAAAGAACACAGATGCAGTCAGATCATTTCCATAATGGCCAACGCAATATACCAAATAGCGTCTGCTTTAAGACATGCTTTTTTTGGGCGGTACATTGACCAGTACATTGACTAGGGCAAACCTTAGTAAATCACCTTTCGTGATTAATTTAAATACTCTCCTCTCATAAATTTTGCGCCTGAAAGGGAAACTCCTACAAATACATATACAATAAGGTCAGCCGAAAAAATAGCTCTGTCCACGCCTTTCGTTAGTAAATCTGGCCCTATGTGTGGAAATCGAGAGTTTGGTTACAAGCCCCGCCCACCTGCCCGTCACTGAGAGTGAGTTTCTTGACTATAATTTGAATGTAACCCTTCATCTGCCTGATTAATCTTTATTGGACTCACTGGTCCCACCCAGCCTCCCTCTACCACCTCCTCTTCTAAATGTTCTTGCCAGTTCGTCGTCTCAGCCTTCTTCCCAGACCTCAGCCACAAAGTTACTTGCGCTTTGCGCTTTGACACTTGCGTTTCAGATCGTTAAAATAGGGCCCCAAGTATGTTTTGTCTTAGCAGTACATTTTCAAAGCACACAATGTATATATTATTATCAAGAAGTAATAATAAATTAATGATAATGTATTATTAATAATAAATTAATTTCAAATTGTCTCAAAAACGTAGATCTTTCAGTTTATTTCCTCGTTTAAATGGGATTTTAAATACTGTACCATGTTTTCAATGTGACTCTTGGATGTCACTGCATATCTGACATATTAGCATCCACATCAATCTTGAAATCCCATTCTGTGCACCCTGAGAAATATGAATATAAATCATGCCTAGATTTTTCATCAGGGAATCGATGTTACCTTAAAAAACAATCAATAAAGTGTGTGTGTGATTGTGTTTGTTTGTTTTGATATGGCCAGCAGCCATATCACCCTGTAGCCCAAGACTGGTTTCCCACTGAAGCTAAGCGGGGCTGAGCCTGGTTAGTACTTGGATGGGAGACCTCCTGAGAAAACCAGGTTGCTGCTGGAAGAGGTGTTAGTGTGGCCAGCAGGGGGCGCTCACCCTGTGGTCTGTGTGGGTCCTAACGCCCCAGTGTAGTGACGGGGACACTATACTGACAAAGAGTGCCGTCCTTCGGATGAGACGTTAAACCGAGGTCCTGACTCTCTGTGGTCATTAAAAATCCCAGGATGTCTTTCGAAAGAGTAGGGGTGTAACCCCGGCATCCTGGCCAAATTTGCCCCTTGGCCTCTTGTCACAGTGTCTGGTTTGTGTATTCCTGGTGTCCACTAGATGTCCTCTTCCCCACGGTGTCATCCACATTCTCACTACATTTCCCATGATCCTGTCTGTCACTTAGTGTTCATTGGGTTCAGCTGTTTCTTGTCACCTCATTTAGCACCTGTGTATATATACCCTGTCAGTTTCAGTGTTTGTCACGGAGTCCTTGTATATTGTCCCCACACTTCCGTTCCTGTTGTTCGTGTTTGTCTTTTGTATTTTGGATTGCCTTATTGGACTTTTGACCCTTTGCCTGGACTGTTGTGAGTACGGATTACCCTATTAATAAACTGCTATTGGATCTTACCTTTTCCCTTGTGTGTGTCGTGACACCTCTGTCCATCATGGCCTCCTAATCACCCTCCTATATATATATACTAATTGGCTTCATCACTGTCTCCTCTCCACCAGTAAGCTGGTGTGTGGTGGGCGTTCTGGCGCAATATGGCTGCCGTCGCATCATCCAGGTGGATGCTGCACATTGGTGGTGGTCGTTGAGGAGATTCCCCCCTTCTATGTAAAGCGCTTTGAGTGTCCAGAAAAGCGCTATATAAATGTAATTAATTATTATTATTATTATTATTATAAAATCAGACGTGTGTGTGTGTATATGCTGTGCACAGTTGTGTTAAAAATTGTACTTGTAAATCACAAAGCATCAATTTACAGATCATCATTTAAAAAATGAATTATGCTTTTTCAATATCTAAAGAAGTGAAACAAAATAACACTATTTTGCACTATAGCATAGCTACAGTTTTCCATGTGTCTGTACAAAACACTGAAATCCAAAACCTATGCGTAAAACTTTTAACCAAGGAGCAGGAAGCTGAAAGAGAGAAAAATAAAATATTTAGCGGGATTTTACCTCTGTGTCTCAGAGACGAGCCTGGCATCACGGTGCAGAGTGGCACCCTGCTGTGCAAGACCATCACATCATCTCTTCCAGAGAGCTCATCTGCTGTTCATACACTCCAAAAAATTACAAGTGCTTTAACAACACCTCTATCTTTTCCCCTGAGCTTTGTTTTTCTCTCATTCTCTGTCTCTCTTCCTTTCACATCTCTCCTCACCATTTTGTTTTCAGGCTTTCTCATGACATATTGTCATGTTCTCATCACATTGGCACAACCTTCCGCAAACGTTATTAAAATTCTCTAGTTAGGATATACCTCATTAAATGTTTCGGTTTATGCAAATTAGTTTTATTTGTGCAAACATACACTCACTGGCCACTTTATTAGGTGTCCACATGTTTAACTGCAGGTTAACACAAATATATTATTATCCAATCACATGACAGCAGCCCAATGCATGTAGGCATGTAAACATGGCCAAGATGATCTCCTGAAGTTCAAACTGAGCATCAGAATGTGATTTAAGTGACTTAGAACATGGCATGGCTGTTGGAGCCAGATCTGGTCTGAGTATTTTAGAAACAGCTGATCTACTAGAATTTGCATGCACAACCACCTCTAGGGTTTACATAGCATGGTCCAAAAAAGAGAAAATATTCAGTAAGTGGCAGTTCTGTGGGTAAAAAAATACCTTTTTGATGCCAGAGCTGTTTCTCCAGTGTTGTGATGTATTTCCAAGTGAAATGGAATATTGAATAGAGGGTAGGGTTTTACTTTAGCGCTCTTCCTCTCCATCTCTGCCCATAGCAGACTAACGGTTTGAGGGGAGTGGTTAAGCGTTTTCAACCCAAGCCGTCAAACCTACGTCATCGGAAAAGGAACGCCATTCCAGACCGAAGTAACTTTTCAGACTTTGATTAAAGATTACCACAGCAAGCAATTTTTTTTCTTTGTATTTACTTGCATGGATTAATTGTTCACCACAAGACTTGTAATATGCCCTAACAAAGTAAATATAGTAAATTTTTGTTCATTTATTAATTTAGATTAAAATGATTACCGGTTGATTAATTTATTTTTAGTTTTCTGCCCTTTTAAATTATTTCATTTATACATTAATCTAAACAAAAAACAAATAATAAAGTGTACAATAAAGTACAATAAAAACCTTATATTATAGGTGACCTTGGGGATTTATTACGATGCACTTGGGGATTTATGATTACTCCAGAGAACTCGTAGATCTACAATGATTTTCAAGAGCTACTTAAGTTACGATGCTTTTGGGAAACAGACCGTAATATTAAGATCAGTCATACGATAGATTTTACAAACTTCTTAATTTTACGGAAACGCAACCCTTGAGCTGATAGAAAGGCAATAGTAACTCAAATAACCACTCGATACAACCAAGGAATGCAGAAGAGACCACATCGCATCAACACTAAGAACAGGAAACTGAGACAACAATTCACATGAGTTAACCCCTTCCTCGTCACTCTCAATTTTGGCAAGTGATGCATTTCAAAATTTGACAATAGTAGATTGGAAAAACGTTGCTTAGTCTGATGTGTCTCGATTTCTGCTGCGACATAGATGGTAGGGTCAGAATTTGGCATAAACAACATGCAAGCATGGATCCACCCTGCCTTTTGTCAACGGTTCAGGCTAGTTTTGTAATGGTATGATAGGGGATATTTTCTTGGCACACTTTGGGCCCCTTAGTACCAACTGATCATGTTTTAAATGTCACAGCCGACCTATTGTTACTGGCCATGTCCATCCCTTTATGACCACAGTGTACCCTCCTTCTTATGGCTACTAAAACCAAAATGAACCATCATTGAACTTACTTAAGCTGGGCTATGATACTATTTCTTTTAGATCTGCTATATAGCAGAAACTAATTTTGTTGCATTATTTTACTGTTATCACTGTAAGGAATTGTGAAGATTGCTTTGAAACTATCTGTTTTTGTAAAAAGCGCTATATAAATAAAGGTGACTTGACTTGACTATTGCAATATAAAATCATCACACTATAGCAACACTCTTCCACATATTTTGCTATTGTAACTGCGCTTATTTCCGTTGTTGGTATAAGTAGCAATGGGTGCTAAATGACAAGAAATGTACAGTTTTCTACCATCTTGCAGATAACATTTCTTTAGTTAAAGAAACACTTAAAGTTGTCAGTTCTCAGTTGTCATAACCTGGTTATGCTAATTACTTGAAGTTGCTCTCATAACACATTACCTCTCAAAATGGCAAAGAAAGTGCATGTGTTAATTTATATTAACAATATTATTTTTCTGAAAACATATTTGAATATAACCACATAGAATACATCCATTAAATTTCCCTGTTTCTTCATTACTGAAACACACCATCTTTGTCAGTCAAACACTAATTTGCCCTGTTTTTATCTCTGTGCTTATTTACTGGATATAAGTACAATAGCAATTATTGCTTATCAGCAATAAAGAGATAAGCATTGCACAGACATTTGAAGGGAAAAGAAAGGACAGGACTGAGGGACGAGTAAGTGGTGCGGATGGAGAGGAAAAAAATGCACTAGCTAGAAAAAAAATCTCAATATTCAGCTCATCTGGGAGAAAGTTTTCAAAAAGAGAAATGTGCAGAACACTAAATTAATATAGAGGACAAAAGGCAAATGGAAGAAAATCAGGCCAAGGAGAGGACTGTGTGTTCTCTTGGTCACATTGGTCCTACAAGATAGATGGAGCTGGAACATATTCATATTTCCCCAGTATCTGTCCCAGTTTTTGGACAGACCAATTCAAAATCATAAAGCTTAAAATGCAAATTGCATAACAGATTCCCCTCAGACGTCCTTCTACTCCAAGTTTCTTTAACAGGATTCTTCACAGCATATGGCCCTCCTGAAAAACCTCTGCAGTTTGCAGGGTATCAATATTTTAATTGGAAAGCCTTGTCAGCCACATTCACCCAGCAGAAGTGAAATAACTTAAGCTGGGAGTAAATTCAGAGCTGAATTACGTAAAGCAACTTAAGTCTAGAGATGTTTGTTTCAGTCTGAAACAAAATAGATTTGTCAATTGACAACTGTGATTTGTCATTTTTGTGACATTTTTATTTATTTGTTTATGTTTGATTTATTGTTTTTAGCTAACATTCCTAATTTTGTCATTAAATTTTGATAACCTTGTTCCTATTCAAGTATTTATGCATGAAATCAGACCTTGCACCTTAATTAAAGAGAGTTAATATCCATACGCTATAGTAGATCAAGTGCACATATCCCATAAGCCCACTTGGTGAAATGTTAATTCTGGAAAATTCCCTCCCACTCAGCTCTTGTCATGTACCCTTCAATTATAACTCACACTGGGCACAGTGCTCAGACTCTTAAAACAAACATGGAAATTAATATTAAAATATGCTCCTGAATATTTTAGTGAACTTCAGTGCATTCCCAGGTTAGAGGATGACATATTTAGCAGTAGACACAGAATCACAAGAGACTCTTAAAATAGAAAGTGAAAATCCCACTAAAGAGCTCTGTGAGTGTCTAAAAGCTCAAGCTTTTATCTTTGTTTGACTTCTGAGCTTATTTAACTTCTGACTAAGGTCTGTTTCTGGGCATATTGCATTCATATATGTGACAATCACTACCATTGACATGTCATGGAGCTCTACTAACAATCTCTGTGAAGTCCTGAGGGCAAGGCAGCTAGCCAACAACAGAAAGGAAGATTTATGATTGCGCTATGTGGAGAAGATTCAGCCTGGGATTCAGTGCTCGGCTTGTCATGCCTGTCAAAACCAATCCAGTCTACCCAAGAGAGTAAAAGCAGGTTTTGAAGGAGATGAAACTAAAACCATGAGTAGTGTTTTGCAAATTTCTTTCCAGGAAGACTTCATTGGCTGCCGCATCTTTATCATATTCTCCATTAGCAGAACTATTGGATTGCTGCTGTTCTATGGGAGAACCCACAAAAACGTAATATACTTCATTTCATATTCATAGCTGTGAAATGTCTTAGAGGAGCAATTTCCAATCGATAGATTATTACATGCAACAATTACCAGTAAATGTTTAATCAATAGCTGAATAAAAAAAAAAAAGAATATATTAAGCCAAAGGTGTCCAGATGATATGCTTTTTATAAATGTAAATCCATTCATGTGTATTTATTAATATTGTCTACAATATATTTATAGTCAAGTTACCTTTATTTATCGCTTTTTACAATACAGATGGTTTCAAAGCAGCTTTACAGTGATAACAGGAAATTAATGCAACATATGTTGTTTTGGCTGTACAGCAGCTCTAGAAGAATGTCATTGTCCAGTTTAAAGGGCACCTATAATGCCCCTTTTCACAAGATGTAAAATAAGTCTCGGATGTGAAGTGTACGCGTATCTAACAGTAGTTACGCATTACATTAATTAATTTGCACGCGAGTTTTTATTTTTTTTATACCGTGTATTCTCCGTGTAAATTCATGCACCGAACCGTGACGCCCGTACCGATTCGGTTCAATACGAATACATGTATCGTTCCACCCCTAGTGGGAGCAGTGACGGACTTCAGCCGCTGGGCGGGGCTGAGAAACCAAAGGCGCTGATTTCGTCTGCTGAGGAGGTGGCGCCATTCTGTAGCGGCTCGAAGCAGAACTGGAATGTTTGGGGAGAAAGTGATGCATAGCCTGCGACGCATTCTTGGCCTCCGTGTAGTGTTCCGCGAACCCCTTGACTGCTGGGCCGAATAGACCGGTGGTGGAGGGGAGTTTAGAAAAGCTGCCCTGTCTGCATCCTTCATATCAGTCAAATTCAGCCATAGGCACCTTCTGTGTAGCGTTCACTGAAGGAGATCAAATCTGAAAACCTTGGCTGAATGGGCTCTTTTATAGACATAAGCCACGCCCATTCTGGTGGGCTAGCAAAGCGCCCTGATTGGTTCGCGCGCCTGAGCTGCCTCGCCATAGGTTCGTGCAGTTGCCGCAGCACAGCCAGTGACCGCGCTAGTCGCTCATCTGTGTGTGCTGTGCAGCGGAACTGTGTTTAAAAAAAGTTTGCTTCAATATTCTTGAGAAAAGGAGTTTTCCCATTGTGTAAGCTAGACTTGCGCAATACGAGAGACCTCTCGAAAGGGAACAGTGATGTCATTGTCAAGCTCAGTTCAGTTCTTATACAATGCCGGCAGATCAACATATTAAGAATATGATTGAGTGTCCCCAACTAAGTAAGCTAGAAGAGACAGTGGCAAGGAACCCAAACTCCATCAAATATATATATACATATAATATATATATATATATATATATATATATATAGATAGATAGATAGAATATATATATATAGTCTCTCGTTCTCACCAAAGCTGCATATTTTTATAAATTTTTGGTAATATTCATATTTTTATAATACTAATACCAATTTTTTTTCCTAATAGTTGTAATTTCTGATTTCTTGGTATAAGCAAAATCTACTTAAGGTAAGTTCACACTACAGGATTTCAAAACATCGGGCTGAACTGTGCGGTTTACTACATGCTAACTAACACTACATGACTTGCTCTCTGTGAAATCAGGAGTGTTCAAGTTGTTGAGCTGGTCACACCACACGACACAACGTGATTGATCCGCAACAGGAGGTAACGCACTACACTAGTTGACAACAACTCTGTCACCCAACAATTCTATCTTGTCTACAAACCACGTTTTGTCACGAAAAATCACGCGATAAACGAAACGGAAATGACGCAAAACAGCACGCGCGCCACTACCCAGCGAAGAAGAACACAACACGCAAGTCTTTGTTTGAATATGGACGTCACACAGAAATTTGTGCTGCAAACTCTTTGCGCGATGATTTGCTCTGAAGAAAAAAATATAAGATATATATTATTATTTATATTATATTATATTATATTATTTATAAAAAAATAAGAGAGTATGGGTGAAAGAGTGGATTCAGCATGCGCGAACAGCAGGGATTGTCTGTGCTTCAGAAAGAGTTGGCAATCACTTGCTCTGATTGGCTGTAGCTCATGACATCACATGAGGTTGAGTCGTGCGACAGCTCCGGATATCTAGCATGCTAGATATTTTTCTAGGCTCGGCTACGCGTCTGCGAGCGTCTTTGATGCGCTGTTGGCTCTTTCATACTAACAGATTGGCGAGCGTTCATCTGCTAATCCCCCGCGATTTGCACGCGATAACACTCCGACCTGTCGGCGAGCTCAACGATTTGCAAATCGGGCTTAAATCGGGCTTAAAATCCTGTAGTGTGAACTAGGCATTAAGTACCACAAGAGTATGCATACTCCTGGATGAAAATCCCTGCAGTACACAACACATGGGCAGGTCTGTGGTGTAAAAGCGAAATTTCATGAGGTGTTGCTGTCCCATTACTGGCATACTGTATTTAGTTTCCCTTTCATGTGGCTGAAGAGATATTATTTATGATAGTATTTTTAAAGGGTACTGGATGTTTACAGTATGTTTGAAAATGGCAAGTCAAGTTTATTCTGAAAAACACAGTCCTCTTTTATTAAGGTCTTGTGGGTGAGGAGTTGTGTCCTTACTGAAGACATCAAACATCACCACTGCCTTGTGGTCTCATGTTTGTTGTATTGCCATTTTTCAAAAATAACAAACCAGAAACATGCGGTTCCTGTCAGCACCATGTCACTAAGTCTTTTGAACTCAGTGTCAGGAGTGTGTGAGCTACTTATCCTGATGTTCTTTTCTCGTTCTGATGTGGCTGTTGTGAAAGACTAGAAACCCATTCGAGGTTCCTTTATGCTGACATATTCTACTTGTATAACAGTTAATGGCTAAAACTCTAGTCTTTCAAACACATTCACCCTCACATATATTGTATACACACAAGGTAAACATCCTGGCATTTAGTCTATAATTAGATTAATGAATTGATGAATTAATTATTTATAGCATTCCAAAGGACAGCCTAATGAGATCACTGCAAGACCACTCTCATAAACACACACAGAGAGAGAGAGAGAGAGAGAGAGAGAGAGCTGCCGGCAAGAGCTTATCAGATCGTAAATGCATTATTGATAATGGCATATTCACATTTCTGCTCCTATGTGTTGTGTTGTGTTCTCGATGCATTCAAAGATACAAAGTCGCCTATAGACTGAGAGCTGGGTTAAACACATGGTTAAAAAAACATTATTCTTTAAATTATATTGTAATGTTACAGAGTTGGACCAGAATGAGTTTGGACTTAATACGTACACTTCTCTTCTACAAGACGGTGAGACCAGTACAGCATATTCCCATTATGCTTTGCAGCATGAACAACCAGTCAGAATTAACTGAGGACCGTGTTAATAACTGGGACCCTACAAAATAATGCTATGATATATGGTACTGAATGATTACAATATCTATATACAGTACTATAATATTTATACATGCAGCTTCAAGGTATTTCAAAGTGCATTATGGTATCTATATACTACACGTCCAAACCATAGCATTACCATGGTACCCTGTTACCATGATACTTGTGAAAAACAGCATGATACACTACAATGTCCAAAAATAAATGTCCAAAAGCATAGTGTTACAATGGCATATATCCAAAAAAAATTGGTTATAAAAAAACACATGGTGCTATATCCAAAAGTATGATGCCTTTCCAAAAAAAACATGATATACATGGGATATGTCCAAAACAACAACAACAACATGGTATTACCATGGTGCATGTCGTTACCATAGTACCTGTCTAAAAACATACTATGGCCATATCCCAAAAAAACATGAACCATGGTGCATGTAAAAAACGTGCGTGTGTGCGCGTGCGTATGTTTAGCAGGGATGTTGTGTGAAACATTTTATGACCATGCCGTGCTCTTCTGTTCATGTAGGACCGCACACAGGTCATACAGCCCCTGTGAACTGCTGTGTGTCCAGCCTTATTTGCTTCCTCTGTTAATGAAAGCAGAGCTGGGTGGAGATCAAGCTCCTGGGGTCGATATCAGTGTGTGTGCACTCTGGGTTTGCAGGAATTTTGTGAGACAGTAAGGACAGCTGCTGTAAATTTTCCACCTCTTAGCTTCGATATACAGCCTCTGGTATTTTCCTGCTGTCACCAGAATTGATGTTGTGTAGGTGTGTGTTTGCAGATGTGAGTTCACATGCTGTGCATCAGTCTGTCTTCCATCCGTAAAGACCTGAGTCCAGCCTGATTATATTTGATAAATGAGCAAGAAGTGTTCAGTTGTGTGGTATATTTTATGACGTTTTCAGTGGGGGCATAAAGGCATACTCTTCATAATTCAATATTTCAGACCTCAGGCTACCTGTACATGTAACTCTGAAATAATTAAAAGGTTAGTTTTTTCTCATTTTAGGCATGTAGACCACACTGCACGGCCAAACAGCTGCCTTTTCATTAGTATAAATGAGTTGAACTGCCTACACATTCTCTGCACAACCCTGATCCCAAAAGGCCTGTGAAGACCAGAATTATGAATGCTGTGACTCATCGTTTCAGAAGAGAGGCGTACAGAGCTAAATTTATGGACATGGTGTAACCAACTAGAGCAGGGTGCATCTCACGAAACCTGACAAGAACTTGTCCCAGTCATATTTCACCCTGAAATTAAATTGATTTTAGGACCAATTCTCATTACGGTTATGAAAAAAACAATGCTGTATTTAATTAATTCTATATTGTTTATATTATTTTGTTTATTAATTAGGTAATATGATATTATTGATATATATATTTAAATAAATGTTTTTATTAATTAATAAACCTATATAATTTATTTATTTATGTAATTTAATAAAAATGCAATGTTTTTAGGATGATTTTCTTTAGTGTTTTGCACAATGGTCAGACAACAAGGAAATTAATCAATACTCCTTTTGGTTTATGGCATGTACATGTCATTTTAACTGCATATGGCGCTCTTTTATGTTCTAATTGATTGAATGTCGACTTGCTGTAAGAGAAGAATAGAGAGAGGCTGAGAGAGAAGAGCTGTGTCTTTTGTGAGAATGCTGGGAGGGTGAAGTGATCAATCTCTGCAGTACAATCAGGAGAATGTAATGTTAATAGGTCCATTATTATCACCAGTTAAGGAGGAAGTGAATTATAAGAGGGGAAGTGATGCATGTCTGGTCTGGTGCCCCGGCCATTACGATCAATGTTTAATATAACCTGACATAAAGCAGACCACAAAATAAGCACACACTCGTATGATTTTAATGACATACATATGATTTTAAAATAATTGATCATATTAATCTTATTTATTTAGACTCTTTAATTAAATGTAATATTTTATTTAATATTTAAAATTGTATTTATATTTATTTATTTATTTTATTTTAAATTCTAATATAAAACAGAATTATTCCAAATATTTATAATTATTTGACCAGTTATGTTCTGTATCAAACAACACAACTACTCATTAATTCACAGTGTACTCACCGTGTACAGTGAATAGCATATTCTCTTGTTTATTCTAATCCAGCTGAAACTAATTCAGCGAATAAGGTTGTGTGTTATACCCCAGTGCCCTAGTAAAAGCAGATCAATATCCCTAACCACTCTCTAATCTTGAATGTAGATCTTTCTTTGAAGAGTCTAATGAATTCCAATACAGGAGCTTTGCTGAATAGCAACAGCAATACTATGTGTTGCTAAAGCTTTTTTTCCTTACATCAGTTCTCAGATCAGATGTGATTGTTGACTGTGATTATTGCAGTTACAGTAAGTTGGGTTTTTGGTACAGCAAGTTGATCAGTTAGGTGAAGAAGGGTCAAAGTCAAATGCCTATTTGGACCCAAATAGCCCTGTCCATTATTGACATATGATTATAACAACCTAAAAAATTATGTACATTGGATTACACACATATATTTTATACAATGGGTTTGTGGATTGATCTGATTGGCTGACAAACTTTCTAAGGTGTGCAATTATTTTAGGGAAACTCATGGCTAAAGTAGTTCCAGCCAGGTCTTGACCGCATTACATGCCCATATCACTTCGCCAAATTATTTCAAACGCACACACATACAGTGCAGAAACACTCTCACAGAAATGTGTTGTCAGCACTGCTCTGACCATTTTATCAGTAAAATAGTTTAGCAACTTAAAAGCTATATGACATTTATCAGCGCTGTAATAACGGTGCTATTCTCAACAGTTTTGCTATTAATAGAGACGGTGCTGCTGAACACTCTTTAAGGGTTAGTTCACCCAAAAATTAAAGTTCTGTCATTAATTACTCGTAACCTGTAAGACATTCGTTCATCTTCGGAACACGAATTACGATATTTTTGATTTTGCGCACAAAAGGTATTATCATCTCTTCATAACATTAAAGTCCCTGTAAAGTCAAAATTAAGTATGTGTTCTGAGTTTGTCACACCGCAGAAACATTTGTAATTAGCCACCCAGCCAAATTTGAATGATAAAATAAGCCGACAAGTACATAAAATAAGCTATCAAACTCTTGAAAAAATGAGCAGTAGTCTCAGCTCTCAAACGCTGGGGGCGTGTCCACTGGCTGCGCTGAAACCACGCCCACTTGCGGGAAAGCTGCAGTCGCCACACTCAACTGTGGAGTTACTGTGGACTACCTACTATAATTATAACATAAGCACACAAGGCAACTTACACTCATTGGTGGGCACACACTGCCGATGATGGCACCAGTTGTCGGCGCGACGGGAGGATGAAGGCCGAGGCGAGAGATAGTCGGTTCGGCTCCATTCACCAGTAACAGCGGATTATCAGTGAATCCCAGTTGTCTCCAACGAAAGTTTATAAATCTATCCCCTGTAAAAGGATCTCTACAGAGGCGGGTTTTGGCGGCGATCCCCAGCTCTCCATCAAGGTGGCTCTTCACAAAATTAATCCACCTCTTCTTGATGTGATAGTTTTTTCGTAAATTTAAATAAGAACACAGATCTGTTTTGTACGTGATCGCATCCAGGTACAGTAGTACGCATTTCCGTGACGAAGGCATAGCTGTAGGCTGTACTAACTAATAGTACTACTTACAGAGAGGCAAACTGATGTGATTGTGCTCTATTGTTAGGGGAGGGGCCAGCGTCAGTGGCTCCAGTGCGTTATCAAGTAGGGGCGGGGCCAAGAGCTCAGTGGCTCCAGTGCGTTATCAAGTAGGGGCGTGTCCAGGAGCTCATTGGCTCCAGTGCGTTATCAAGTAAGGGCGGGGCCAAGAGCTCATTGGCTCAAGTGCGTCATCAAGTAGGGGCGGGGCCAAGAGCTCAGTGGCTCCAGTGCGTTATCAAGTAGGGGCGTGTCCAGGAGCTCATTGGCTCCAGTGCGTTATCAAGTAGGGGCGTGTCCAGGAGCTCATTGGCTCCAGTGCGTCATCAAGTAGGGGCGGGGCCAAGAGCTCAGTGGCTCCAGTGCGTTATCAAGTAGGGGCGTGTCCAGGAGCTCATTGGCTCCAGTGCGTCATCAAGTAGGGGCGGGGCCAAGAGCTCAGTGGCTCCAGTGCGTTATCAAGTAGGGGCGTGTCCAGGAGCTCATTGGCTCCAGTGCGTCATCAAGTAGGGGCGGGGCCAAGAGCTCAGTGGCTCCAGTGCGTTATCAAGTAGGGGCGTGTCCAGGAGCTCATTGGCTCCAGTGCGTCATCAAGTAGGGGCGGGGCCAAGAGCTCAGTGGCTCCAGTGCATTATCAAGTAGGGGTGTGTCCAGGAGCTCAGTGGTCTAACTCCACAATTCAGTACTTCACAGTTCACAGTCTTTGTAATATGTTTTAGCAATACATTTCTAACATTTATAATGTGTTTAGATTTTTTTTTTAAATTGACTTTACATGGACTTTAAGGTTTTACCAATGTAGTCTGTCACGTGGGTTATTTTAACAATGTCTTACTATCTATTTGGGCCTACTATCAAGCCTCAAGCCTCCGTTACTAGCTCCAAAATTATATTTTGGAATTAACAATAAAGGCATGGCATAAGATGCGTTTTAAGAGCATTTTAAGGTTAAAAAAAAAAAACTAACAAATGTCTTGAAATATAACATCTGAACAATTTTTTTAGGTGTGGTAACCATAATATAAACGGAATAATTGACTCTGCGCCGTTTAATTATTAGAAAATAATTTTCGAATAATTCAAAGGCCCATCGTCAATTATTCATTACATAAAGAACTGTATCTGTAGATCTAAATATTCTGACATGGCCTGCATGACCCTAATTATTTTTCCATTTAGCCCGCTTTGGTGAGGTTGAATATTCTGCTCTGCTCATAATTTGTCGTGACAATGGCTGATTTTGATTAAATGCTTGTCTGCTTTGGCTGACAAGTCTTAGAATACACTAAATGATATTTACTCATTCATTGTTTACTTCCTCTTCCCCATTTATCTCATTTATCTATACTTCCCTCCTAAGCCATTTTATATTAACTGATTTAGTTATTGGTGAGGAATAACCCTGCTAAAACAGAACTGGCAGTTTTTCATTATTAGACCCTGCTCTGAATCTTGTATGTGTGAGCATGTTTGTGTGTGTTTGAAAGAGTGGTAGAAAAAGCAATAAAAAAACATGGATATGATTAATTCCAGAGTTTTGTAAGCAGTTCAACATCAGAGTCTCATATATTTATATAGTATTATTTAAAATATTATACATTAACAGACTTAAATATCAGTAGAAATGTTTCTACGTTCTACATGTTCACCTTGGTGATATGACAGTATTACAGAATGGAATGTTATTCGTATAATGACAAGTGTATGAAGCAGATTGTACATTCATGTATACCTATGTGGCAAAATAATCGAAACTACAGATTCTAGTATGGCTTTGTACATTCTCCTTTAGCCTTGAGAACCACCAGACTAAATGAAGAGGCAAGGAATGGTGGAAGAATGCTGTAGTTTTTGTTGTAGCTAGTTGAATTGTTTTTTCAGGACCACGGACAGCACAAGAGTGCTTTCGCAATAGTATTTTGTAGATCTGCGCTTGTACCACTGCTGGATCCATAGTTCAATATGACCAACTTCCCAACAGTATCCTATAAATCCTGCACACAGTTGAATATGAGGAATGTTGGGTACTATAGTTGTAGCCATGCAGCTAAAATAAGTCATTGACAATGTCATATGTACCATTGTCCCAACCAGGCCCAGAGTGGCGAATCGAGGTAATTCCCGGCAGATATGTTATTCCTGGTTGTATATGTATTTTTTTGGTTTGGTTTTGGCTCACTTTTACAGTTTCATTCATTTCATTTTGTAATTTCTCACAGTCATGGTTTCTGTGTCATGTGATTTCCTTGCCCTCGTGTGATCATATCTTGTGCTTCCCTTGTCTTATGTGTCATGTTTTGATTGGATTGTTGTGTTCAGGTGTTTCTTGTTTGGTCATTAGTCTTGTGTGTATAAAGAGCCTTAATTTTCCCATTGTCTCTTGTCTAGTATTGTCCGTGTAACCTCTGTTGGTGAGTTGCTTTCATGTTTATGTGTCAAGTCAAGTCAAGTCTTTTGCTCACTTTGGATTAAATTAAATAAACTGCACTTGGGTTCAGCTGTAACTCGCCTCCAGTGGACTCAATTGCAACAGTGGTGTAATGTGACATTTCATAGAAAAGCATAATCCATACTGCTGTCTGTCAGCTGTGCCTATTCGTACGTTTGATTGCAGAATGTATGCTGAAGAAGCTTATATGTATTTTGTTATATTGTTATTTGTTATTTGAATCTGTATAATTGGTTAGTGGCAATGGGTACCACTCCGGCCCTGATCCCAACTGTAGGGTCCTGCCAGCTGATAATTAAATGATATATTTTGTCAAAATAAAATAAATAAAAACACTAAAAGCAAATCATTTTAAATGCTTCAAGTGAATTTAGGCATCACAACAATATAATGTATAGTATGAAAAATGATGGATTAGATATTAATTCAGATATTTTCTAAAGATTACATTTAACAGTGTTATTAACTGATTTGTGTTTTTAAAGATTAACTTTAAGTAGGCATTAGATGACACCAGGAAGGGTGATCTAAATGTAACAATCAGGGATATAAGCGTGCACGTCCAATTAAACATCTCTAACCATAAAAGTCTGAATTTATGCTTTTGAAGTACTGGAATATTGTGCACATTGTGTGCATTCACAGGCATCCATGTGTTTCATAAACCCTCAAAATCTTTTTCTCATCCACATGGCTTTACAGTGTTTTCTCCATAAGCTTTCCACAATTAATTAGGATAATTTAAACCCCACTGTGGTACATATCATTTCTAGCCCCTCCTCTGAAACAAGAGGCTTGATACTGGTCTGGCATGTTTCTCTGGAATGTAACAGCTTGCTTTGTGTGTAGGCGTCCTGTTGTCTGGGTATCAAAGCAACACATCTAGTTTAAAATATTGAACATCTGAAAAGGAAAGCAAAGAGTTGGAGGGCAGGTAGAGTAGAATCATTTAATGGAATGATCATTTGTTTGTGCTGATACACACACTCAGGGCGTCTGAACTTTTCCCGTTGAGCTTGTTGACCTGTGAGCTGCCAACGGAGGCAGCATTTCAATGGGATCATAGACTTGCTCCCTACGCAAAGACTGTTAAGGTAGGTTGGCAACTTAATTATGTAGCCTCCTACCTAGTTTTGTCCGATTCTTAGGGTAGATTCACACAAATATATGTTGTTTCATTGCTTTTTAATTGTTTGTCTATGTAAAAGTGCTAGATGGGCATCTTTGGCAGTCACGCTATGTCTCACTGCTTTTTCAGTGTTGTGTGTCATGTTTTAGATACAGTGTCAAGTTTAAACAAGATCAGCTTTAAAAAGGACAGGACACGTTTTTGTGTTTGAAAACACGAGATGTGAGGCAGTGAAATGGAAAAAAGAGCACCGTCTACAGACACATTTTTAAAAGTTTAACTATTTAGAAAAGTGTTTCTCAACCCTGCACCTGAAGGACCCCCAACACTGCATGTTTTCTTTGGATGCGTCCCAATTTGCATACTATCCGTCCTTAATAGTATTCGAAAGTAGAATTAGTACGTCCCAAATCGTAGTATGTTGAAATGAGTGTTCCAAAGACACCCGGATGGTCTACTACTATTTCCGGTCAGAATCCGAAGTCCAGATCGATGCGCAGTCTAACGGCTGATATTACCCATCGCGCGTTGAACGAGGATTCAGTTAGAACTACAAACACGAGTTAAAAAGTGTTAAAAATAAATAAATACAGACATGGAGGACGCGCAAGTCCAGCGGTTATGTAGAGAGGTTTAGATAAAGGGGTTTGAGTGATTAATTATCAGTATCTAACCTGACGAAAATGTATTTATTCAATGTTGTCTACATTATATTGCATCTGCAGCAGCTTCTGAACTTTTGTAAAGACACGTTTAGCCATTAACTTTTAAATGCATCATTACATTCAAATCTCTCCATGAGGAGAGTCTCCGCATGAAAGACCCGCGACTGGTAGATGAACGTGTTTCTGCATTTCTCTCCGAAACGGTAGGAAATTAAATTAGATTGAATGGAGGATTTTAACTGTGACAAGATGATTGACAGGGCAGTTTACTGACAGGATGCACACCAATCTGTCCATTAAAGATGAGGAAGTAGTATGTCCCAAAGCTTCCCTACTCTTTTGCTACACACTCAAAAGTTTGTACTTTTTCTTCACAAAAAGAGTACATACTTTTAGGGCGTAGTATAAGTAGGCGAATTGGGATGCAGCCTAGGTCTCCCTAATCAAACACACCTGATTCAACTCAAAAGCTCATTATCACATGGGTTAATGAGCTGATGAGTTGAATCAGGTGTGTTTGATTAGGGAGACAAAGAAAACGTGCAGTGTTGAGGGTCCTTCAGGAGCAGGGTTGAGAAACACTGATTTAGAACATACTGTATGTGTCCAATCCTGCTCCTGGAGGGCCACTGGCCTGCAGAGTTTAGCTCCAACCCCAATAAAACACCTGAATCAGCTAATCATGGGTAAACTAGGCATGCTAATAAGCAAGTTGGAACTGAACTCTGCTGGTCAGTGGCCCTCCAGGACCGAGTTTAGACACCCCTGATTTAGAACTTGGGGCCCTATCATACACCCAGGCGCCAGGCGCGACGCAAGTGTTTGTTGCTAGTTTCAGCCTGACGCAGTTATCATTAATGCATATCATATCATTATCATTATCATGTCCTGCACCACGTTGTTTAAATAGCAAATGCATTTGCGCCAATATGTGCACCCATGAAACGAGTTCAGACGAGACCACTTTGGAAAGTTTACTTGAGTTTATTGAACACAATTTATCTTTGGCGGTATGGTTCCTTATGGGGGTTCTTGCTCCATAATTATTGACATACAGAGCTTTAGAATTAACCCCCTATGGAACCATCAGCTTGAGTGATATACAGATGATTAAGACAGTTTAGTAATGTCTTTAAGCAAAACGGTTTTAACATGTAGACGTAGCAGTAATACCCGGGACGTCTATACTGTAGCTTGGCTATGAGGATGACTTACTCTCGGCGATGATGTCCATGACAGCTAGGACTTGAAGCTTTGTTTATCTGAAACAAAGAGATGACAGCCAGAAGGTGCACAGAAAAATGCTTGATACTTATAGTGGTGTGGGCGGGATGGGGTTGCGAGCAGTTTGAGCATGCTTACCGAGCAGTAATGTCAAGTCAAGTCAAGTCATCTTTATTTATATAGCGCTTTTTACAATACAGATTGTATCAAAGCAGCTTCACAGTGATAACATGAAAATAATACAAAAAATAATTTCATCATCATCCACCTTTAAGGCAGATCTATAATATTGTTGAATATTGAATGTCCCCAACTAAGCAAGCCAGAAGGTAAGGCAACAGCGGCAAGGAACCAAAACTCCATCAGGTGACAGAAGGGAGAAAAAAACCTTGGGAGAACCCAGGCTCAGTCGGGGGCCAGTTCTCCTCTGGCCAATGAGTAAACAGTGTATGAAGTTCAGAATGAATCAGAGTATTTGTCCAGTTCCGGTTGTTTGAAGTCAGAGTGGAGAGGAGGAGAGACTGGTTGACACTTCAGGTCAGCGGCGTCGTCGTCGTGTCCTGGCGCTGGTCCTTCATCAGATCTGGATACGGCCTGGTTCCAGTGGACAGCGGTAAACCTCGGGATAGACAGAGAGACTAATATTAGCGTAGACGCCGTCCTTCTTATGATGTACCAAGTACATCAGGATTACGGGAAGTGTTCCCGGTCCCGGCTGTTCTAAACTATGCAGCCTAATTATATAAGTCTATAATGTGTTATGTGTATGCTAGGCTGAAGAGATGTGTTTTTAGTCTAGATTTGAACTGACAGAGTGTGTCTGCTTCCCGGACAATGGTAGGAAGACTGTTCCAAAGTTTTGGTGCTAAATAGGAAAAGGATCTACCGCCAGCAGTCGATTTTGATATTCTAGGTATTATTAACTGACCGGAATTTTGAGATCGCAGTAGACGTGAAGGACTATAATGCGTTAAGAGCTCGCTCAAGTACTGCGGAGCTAAACCATTTAGTGCTTTGTAAGTGATCAGCAATATTTTAAAATTTATCCGATGTTTAATAGGCAGCCAATGCAGTGTTGACAGAACAGGGCTAATATGGTCATACTTCCTGGTTCTAGTAAGAACTCGAGCTGCTGCGTTTTGAACTAGCTGTAGTTTGTTTATTAAGCGTGCAGGGCAACCACCCAGTAGAGCATTACAATAATCTAGCCTTGAGGTCATAAACGCATGAACTAATTGTTCTGCATTATTCATTGAGAGCATATGACGTAATTTAGATATATTTTTAAGATGGAAGAAAGCGGTTTTACAGATACTAGACACATGACTTTCAAATGAAAGATTGGTATCAAAGAGCACACCCAGGTTCCTAACCGACGACGAAGACTTAACAGAGCAGCCATCAAGTGTTAGACAGTACTCTAGGTTATTACGTGTGGAAGTTTTTTGTCCAATAATTAGAATCTCTGTTTTTTCTGAATTTAGTAGTAGGAAATTACTAGTCATCCAATTTTTTATATCGGCTATGCATTCCGTTAATTTTGTGAATTCGTAGGTTTCGTTAGGTTTTGAAGAAATATACAGCTGAGTATCGTCGGCATAACAGTGAAAGCTAATTCCATGTTTCCTAATGATATCTCCTAATGGTAGCATATACAGAGTGAACAGCAGCGGTCCTAGTACTGAGCCTTGTGGTACGCCATACTGAACTTGTGATTGATAAGACATCTCTTCATTTATTGCTACAAACTGATAACGGTCAGATAAGTATGATTTAAACCATGCTAGTGCAATTCCACTAATGCCAACATAATGTTCGAGTCTATTTAAAAGGATGTTGTGGTCAATGGTGTCAAATGCAGCACTAAGATCCAGTAATACTAATAGAGAGATACAACCACGATCGGATGATAAGAGCAAATCATTTGTGACTCTAACGAGAGCTGTCTCGGTACTATGGTACGGTCTAAATCCGGACTGAAAATCCTCGCAGATATCATTTCTTTCAAGAAAGGAACACAGTTGTGAGGATACTGCTTTTTCTAATATTTTTGACAGAAATGGCAGATTAGAGATCGGCCTGTAATTGACTAGCTTTGTAGGATCAAGTTGCTGTTTTTTAACAAGCGGTTTAATCATAGCTAGCTTAAAGGTTTTTGGTACGTATCCTAGAGACAAAGATGAATTAATGATATTAAGAAGAGGATCTATGACATCTGGAAGCATCTCTTTCAGCAGCTTAGTCGGTATAGGGTCTAACATGCACGTTGTCGATTTAGATGATTTGACGAGTTTGCAAAATTCTTCCTCTCCTATAGCAATGAATGAATCAAATTTTCCCTCAGGGAGACTACAATGCACTTCCTGATGCGATACTGTATTAGACGGTTGCATAGTTATAATTTTGTCCCTGATATTATCGATCTTATAAGTGAAGAAGTTCATAAAGTCATTACTGCTGTGTTGCATGGAAACTTCTGGGCTTGAAGCTTTCTTTTTCGTTAGTTTAGCCACTGTTTCAAATAAATACCTAGGATTATGTTTGTTATCTTCTAATAGGGTTGAAAAATAAGCAGATCTAGCAGCTTTTAAAGCCTCTCTGTAAGCAATCGAGCTCTCCTTCCATGAAATCCTAAACACCTCTAGTTTTGTTTTCTTCCAGTTGCGCTCCATTTTTCTGGCTGCTCTCTTAAGGGCCTGAGTGTGCTCGTTGTGCCACGGCGTTGGACTATGTTCTTTAATCTTCTTTAAGCGCAGCGGAGCAACTGTGTCTAAAGTGCTGAAAAAGAGAGAGTTAAAAGTTTCTGTTGCAATATCAAGTTCTTCTAAGCTATCCGGGATGCTGAGATGATGAAACTGATTAGGAAGATTATTGATAAAGCAATCTTTAGTGGCAGAAGTGATCGGTCTAACATATTTATAACACGGAGTCGGCTTTGCAGCCTTGGCTAAATGTAATTTACACGAGACTAGATAGTGATCTGAGATGTCATCGCTCTGTTGCAGTATTTCAACGGCATCAATATCTATTCCATGTGATAGTATTAGATCTAAAGTATGATTACGACAATGAGTCGGTCCTGACACGTGTTGTCTAACTCCAATTGAGTTTATAATGTCTTTAAATGCCAATCCCAATGCATCTTTTTCATTATCTATGTGTATATTAAAGTCACCAACAATTAGTACTTTATCTGCAGCCAATACTAATTCTGATAGAAAGTCCGCAAATTCTTTGATAAAGTCTGTATGGTGCCCTGGTGGCCTGTATACAGTAGCCAGCAGAATTTTCAAACGTGATTTATCGTTTACACTAGATATTTTTACATTAAGCACCAACACTTCAAAAGAATTATATTTACAACTAGATTTCTTAGTGGTTTTGAAAATATTACTATAAATTACAGCAACACCTCCTCCTTTGCGTTTCAGACGAGGTTCATGTTTATAACCGTAATCTTGTGGGGTTGACTCATTTAAAGCAATGTAATCGTTTGGTTTTAGCCAGGTTTCTGTTAAACACAGCACATCTAGGTTATAATCTGTAATCATATCATTAACTATTAGCGCTTTTGAAGTAAGAGATCGAATATTCAGCAACCCAAGCTTTATCATTTGCTCATTTGTATTATATCTGTTTTTTATTTGTTGAACATCAATTAAATTTTTAACCTTAGATGGGTTTGAACGTATTTTGGATTTCCAAGTTCGGGGAACAGACACAGTCTCTATATGATGATATCTCGGTGAAAGAGGCTCTATGTGATGGGATTTATCTGACCTTGGTGACGTGAGGCCGCTAGCAGACGGTCGGGTAAGCCAGTCTGTCTGCTTCCTGACCTGAGGCCCAGATTGTCATGTTTTAGCTCTAAGACTATGAGCCAAATTACTAGAGAGAAGAGCAGCACCATCCCAGGAGGGATGAATACCATCTCTTTTCAACAGGTCAGGTTTGCCCCAAAAACTTTTCCAATTGTCTATGAATTCTATATTATTCTGCGGACACCATCCAGACAGCCAGCCATTGAGTGAACACAATCTACTAACTATCTCATCACTCCGGCGAACAGGAAGGGGGCCAGAGCAAATTACAGTGCTTGACATCGTACTTGCGAGTTCACACACCTCTTTAATATTAATTTTGGTGATCTCCGACTGGCGAAGTCGAACATCATTAGTGCCGACGTGAATAATAATCTTAGAGAATTTACGTTTAGCATTAGCCAGCACTTTCAAATTTGCTTTGATGTCAGGCGCTCTGGCTCCCGGCAAACATGTGACTATGGTGGCTGGTGTCTCTATTTTCACGTTCCGTGTAATAGAATCGCCAATAACTAGGGCACAATCAGAATAATTCTCAGTGGGTGTTTCACTGAGCGGGGCAAATCGATTTGTTATCGGAACGGAAAAGTGGTTTTTTGATCCGCGACTACAGCGATCTCTCACTGTCACCCATCTGCCCTGCTGCACGGGCTCTACTTCAGCCGGAACCGACTCATGTAAAGAGTTCACTAGGCTAGGCGCATCCAAAATAGTATCTAAAGCTCTAGCACTCTTCTTACTATTCTCGATTAAAGTTTGGATGCGTGTCTCTAGTTCTGAAATCTTCTCCGTCAGCCTGACTGTCTCCTTGCATTTATCACATATAAATCCTATATTGCCGACAGAGAAGGCTATGGTAAACATGTGACATGAAGTGCAGGTGACAATAACAGGAGAAGACATTACTCACCGTGTTTGTTGACTGATTCTTACTCACCTGGGCTTTTATGAACTCAAAGGCGCGGGCGCGCGAGAGAAAAATAAATAACTGAGCGCACGGGTGGTGCGTTAAAAGGCTAGCGAGTTAGCGTATTGTGCTGACAATAACGGAAGCTAGCAATGTCAGGTTAATCTGAGATGTTGAGTAAGATGTATTTAGTAGTATAAACAACTAGAATTTATAATAAATGATGGTTCAAAACAGAAAGAAATACGAAGCTAATACGAGGCTTAGACGCAGCAAACAAACTCACAGCAGCAGCAGTCACAGCGAGGCAGACAGGAGCAATCGATCAGCAAGTTTTGCTCCTAATGCCACGTATATATATCCTTCCGTCTAATAGGAGAAAGGTAGTGGTTGGAGCGTTTTGACAGCTGACCGCGTCAGCTGATCGCAGCCTATACCTACGTGGCCTGTCTGAACTGACGCTGTGCTCGATTTGTGTTCAGGCGCATTGTTGGCATGTTGCTATTTTGAAGCAACTGAAATACTGACCAAGTATTGACCAACTGAAACCTGGTCTAAAGTCAATGGTGCATGTAACAAGGTTCGTTGTTATGGGAAGGAGGAGGCGGGAACCGGCAAACATTTAAAGACTTTAATCATAAAATAAAACAAATACAAAATGAAAGTATAAGCCAGCAGCCCCTCGCGGATGACTGCTGGCCACACAAAACATTAACAAAACACAACATGCAGGCCTATTCCTCTCTCAATCTCCATTGTCGCCGTTCCTCCTTTTATGCTTCCGCTCCTCCGTGAGAGATACGAGACCGGTGAGTCGCGCAGGGGTCACTCATTATAATCACGCCACTCGTCCTGCTCGTCACATACCCCCATCGCCCTCGCAGGCCGGGGGTTACTCCTGAGACTACGTTCTACTCCCCCCTCCCTCTGGGGGGGACCGATCACGGTGGCCGCGGCACGTGGGGGTATGGATAGACGAGGCGAGAGAAAGGAGACGGAAGCATGGAGCGACAGAGACAAGAGAAGGAAGAGAGAAAAAAATATATTGGTCCGGTTCCCACAACGCGCTGCCATCTGGTCCTCCACCAGCTGGGCGATCTTCTCCATGGTGCCTGGCGGTGGCACTGGATAGACCTCGATGGAAGGCTCGACACTCCTCCGTGTTCGGACAGTCGGCAGGAGTCCCTCCCTCGTTCCTTGCTCCTCCCCATCAAGGCAGAGGACAGCAGGCTCCGGCCTCGAGCAAACGGTGGCGAATCCTCCGCTCCCTCACGGATGGCAGCCGCCCCTCCAGCACCCAGACGAGCTCGTTAAAAATCAGGCCTGTTCCTATCACAATCTCCACTGTCGTCGCTCCTCCTTTTATGCTTCCGCTCCTCCATGAGATATATGAGACTGGTGCGTTGCGCAGGGGTCGTTCATTATAATCACGCCACCGGTTTCGTGCTGTCCTCCCACGGCCCTCGACCTCATCCTGCTCGCCACAGCGCAATATTTATTTTGTTATGTAAAGATAGTAAATACACTTTAACCTTTAAGAAAAGTTCCGTGAGCGCAACTGGCTTTTAAAGATAATGGGAGATGAGACACTCATTGTTTTTTTGCACGTTACACCCAATACACACCCTTTACTCATTAAAGCTTTTTTTTACTCATTTACTCATTAAAACATTTTTTTGATCAAATTCAGTGAAATTGACACTATAATCCGACAGAACAACATAAATAAGGTGGTTTTAGAAAAAAACCCGAGCTTCTAACTCCACCTGTTATTTTATCGCGTGTTATTTTGTTTTGCAAAAATCCACCGTCCCGGATCATCGGGTCTAATCAGCGCTGGGGGGTGTGAGATCTGACTGTCAATCACAGGTCGTGCACAAATCACAGATCCCCCTCCCTCGCGCAGACGCGGACGTTACAATATCACATGCACACGACACGCCTGAAGTTTGCCTGAAGATTGTACGAAGCGTGATGGCAGAGAGAAAATCTAATAACAAGCTTCCAATTCCTCGGTTATTGCTATCTATGGATAGATTAGCCAGGGCGCGTTCACAGAAAATCAGGTACACACGCACTGACGATGGGCGGGTGCTCGTTGGTAGTGGGGGAGGGGCATGAGAGTTGTAAACATTCAAAATTTTGTCTAAGTCCACTCAATCTGCCAGACTTGCCGACAGCAGCTTTAAGAGAATAGGGACAATCCTTTTAGATCATGCGCCAGGCGCCGACCATTTTTCCCGTCGTTAAACTGGGAAAAGTGGGTTCGGACACGCCCTAAGTGCGCTTGCGCCCGTGGTGTCATGCACGAAACACTGTAAAAGAAAAATTGGTTATTTTACCCAACATTTGTTACCCTGTGTCAAGGGTATCTGTTGCAAGGAAGCACATGATCAAGGAGAATACCAGGAAATAGTATTTAATTAAACAATAATAGCAAAACACAGGAAACATCCTCTTAACACTGACAAGATATGACAAAAAACTGAACAAAACAGGGAGTACTCATACCAGAACTAAACGAGGGAAATAATGAATTAATTAACGAAATGAATGAAACTGACAAAGACTATAAACTAGGTCAAGACAAGAACAAACACAATGAAACAAAACATAATTCTGACAGTACACCCCCCCCCCCCCACACACACACACACACACACACACACATTTTCTAAAGGTTTTAACTTGAGCGCCAATCGCGAGGTGCTGCAGAAGTTGCGGAATGTGAGCGCAGCGGTAAAACGCATCAGTGTATCACATGTTTACTTAGAAAAACAATGGAAGAGCAGTGCAGTGGAATGCAAAATAAAATGTTGTCTGTGTGAACTGCAACTTAGAAGGAACCAAGGTTTCACAACTATACAGTGGGAATCTGCTGTGTGGTCTGCTTTTCAATCCTAGCCCAGCCTTTATCATCATACTGTATCTTTGTGTGCGTGTACGTGTGTAAATAGAAACTTGGTAAGAGAAAAATAATATAATATTGTTCTCCGGAATTATTCTCCCTTTAATTTTTCATTCCTCACAGCGTCTCCAATTATTCTGCATGACTGTGTGCCTTCAACCTCTCCTTCAGATGCACTTGCTCACCTTGCTCTCTCTCTCTCTCTCTCTCTCTCTCTCTCTCTCTCTCTCTCTCTCTCTCTCTCTCTCTCTCTCTCCCTCTCTCCATCCCCTCATTCACACCCCCTTCTCTCTCTTTATCCCCTCCCACTCCCTCTCTCATTCGCTTTCCACCAATCCCTCCCCTCCCTCTGTAGTGAAATGAAGCAGGAGCTGGAGGAGGAGGGCAGTCGTTGTTTGCTTCTGTCCAAGCAGCACAAGTTCAACGAGCATTGCTGCATCCGCTGCTGCTCTCCCTTCGCCTTCCTGCTCAACCCCAAACGCCCATGTCTGGACTGCCACTACAACGTCTGCAAATCCTGCCGCACCTACACCCAGAGCGAGAGGGGCTATATCTGTGCCGCCTGCCAAAAGAGCAGGTAAGTGTCCTTAGTCACACACGAACACATGCATGTGCGTTATCGTGTACAATGAAGGATAGAGGGGCCACATCTGTACTTCCTGAGAAATGGACATGCTACAAAATGCACAGTGCTATGGAATAACATCTGGACTGGGAGACACCACACCTGCTGGTACGTGGCAACACACACATCGTTCAAGCAGGTTGTAAGGGGCACATGGAAATAAGGAAATAAAACAAAACATGTATGCAATGTGATTCTGTTTTACACATACAGTATTGCTTGATTATCTTTAAGTGATTCATCATTTTGAAATGTTACACTAAATGGTTTTATGAGTTCTTAAGGCACATTTGTCTGGTTTGGTGTTTATGAATGGATACTTGAGCATTATTGATGGGGCTGTGGGGACACTTAAGAAAAAATAGGTTGGGAACCACTGACGCCTTCTTCATCGACTTAAACATCTCGAGGAGTTCCCTCTTCCTATAGCCTTACTATTCCTTGTAAAGCTGCAATTTTTTTACTCAACATATTAAATGTCTTGTGTTTTTTTGTGTGTGTCTCACTCCCAGTAGCATTTTTGCTTAGAGCCCTTTACTTAATGTCTCCAGATATTACATTCTAATAAATGCTGGGTTGTTTCAACTCATGTTTGGGTCAAATGTGGACAAACACAACCGTTGGGTTTAAAAATGTAATCAAAAAAATGTAAACCAATGGTTGGGTTTGTCCATATTTGACCCAAACATGGATTGAAACAACCCAGCCTTTTTTAGAGTGTGATAACTCATTTTCAGCCCTGTTTGATTTCCTAAATGCTGGCTTTATGACTGCTGAATATGTGCACAGTCCACTGGAATTTTGACAGTGTGTGTGAGACGGTGTGTAAGCGTGTTTCAGAAAGCAAGATTGGAAAGATAGGAGAGAGTGGGATAATACGGAGAGGCTGCAGTAGCGAGAGAAATGGTAAGAATATCTGCAGCATATGTTGATGATTTATAGTTTGTATGGGTCAAATGACCTGATGGAGTTTGTGTTAAAGGCATAATTCATCCCCAAAAATGAAAATTCTCTCATATTTTACTCGCCCTCATGTCAATTCCAAACGCTTTGAGGGGAACACAAAAAAGGAGAATCTTGTACATTGCACATTCCTCACACACACACACACACACACACACACACACACACACACACACACATACACACACACGCACACACACACGTAAGCTTACCGGTTGTGATGACTATGACTTGTATGGAAAAGACCACCTGAAGATTCTTCTTTTTAATGTAGCTTCTAAATATGACAGCACACAGGTTTAGAACAACTGTTCCTTTAAAAGTGATCAGGGGTGTAAATCAGTGGTGTGCAACACGATATGAATCAATCAGGAAAATGCTTCCATCATCCTTAGCTGTTTCTTGCTCACGCTGTCTCTTACTGTCTTATTTGCTTTCCTCCTCTCTCTTCATATCTTTCTTTCTCTCACGTACACTCACTCCATGCCCGAGGCGTGGATTCTCCACCAGGATTAATTCTCTGCGAGTTTCCTTTCATGTTGCCTCCATGAAATGTTCACTGTATGAAAAATCAGACTCACAGATTTCATATTACCAGACATAACATGCATTTCATGGTACAAGCAAATAATGGTTTCCCTTGTCTCTTGCTTAGCAATATTTCAAGAGATGTAGCACCGGCTTTCCACTCACAAAACTGATTACGCCAACATGGAATGAAATTACGCCTTGCTCAAAATTAATGTAGTTATGTAGTCAGATGGCCTTTTGAGAGAGATGAATATCACCATCTAAATTAAGTTTTTTTTCTTTGCTGTAATGATCATCTGCGGGTGATAAGGAAAGTATTTAAATTGCTTTTGTAAAGAGCCTATAATAGCATTTTTATTGGGGTTGTAATTAAATAAATGTTCCGGGGTTCAAAACAGGTTAATTTCTGTCGTCAGCATCTGATCCGTGACGTGACATTTCCGCAGATAATATTCTCTCAGTGAAAAAATATATTTACACTTACACAATTAAATTAATGTCTATGGGGCAAGATATGGGGTTGAAACACAGAAATGTGTGTTCCTTTTTGTGTGTGATTATATTTATAAAGTTTTTTTTGTTTTGTTTTTATCTATAAAGCCAAATTTGTGCCATTTCGGTGGGACTACTATTTTTAGGCAGACAAATGTCTCATTTTATGCTATAGATGTAATTCTAGTGGATGGAAATTGTGCTTTGCAAATCTGAAAAAAAAAAAGATAATATAATGCGAAAGTTATCAGGTTATTCCAGGAGTTTAAAATATTTTTGAATAGTACTTTAACATTTATTGTTACCCATAGATGCACAATTTTGTTTTGTTTTTACAAACTGAGTGATAAAAGTCAAAATTATTGTCTGTGGTATTTTTACAGATGCTGTTGTTAGTCATATTTAATTAACCCAGAGCATTCCTTTAAGTAGATGTATCGTAAGAGAGAAAGATGCTGACTCAGATGTTACAGTCACACATCTCCACTCACTCACACTTACACTTAGTGCATTAACAAGTTCAGTAACACGTATAAGAGTGCATGTTCTCTTTTAACTGTGAAAAAATGTGTTTTCGTGTTTGTATATGTTTATGTTTGTGCCATTTTGAAGTTGAAGTGAGATTGGTCTCTTTGCTCTGTCACTAAGTATCACTGCATCTTGTAAGCTTCAGACAGCAACACAGACGCAAGCGTTTGGATGGTGCAACACACAGATGGTGAAATAATGTTGTGTGCATGTGCAGATGGGGCCTGACAGGCTTAATAGGTTGAGGTCTGCTCCAATCATCCACTCTGTGGGTGGGTGTATAAGAAAGATACAAGAAATCTGTGTAAAGCTAGAGGCGAAGATGAAACCTCTAGAAAACTTCATGTAAGGAAAAGCTGCCTCTCTTAGCATAACCTTCATCCATCTGTGAAATTAAACCCCCAGATTTCCCACTTGAATTCAATGTCATATTGAGCCTTTGAAGTGTGTGTGTGTGTGTGTGTGTGTGTGTGTGTGTGTGTGTGTGTGTGTGTGTGTGTGTGTGTGTGTGTGTTGTGTGTTGTGTGTTGTGTGTTGTGTGTTGTGTGTGTGTGTGTGTGTGTGTGTGTGTGTGTGTTCTAGTAGCTCTTTTTTTTTTTACAATAGGTTGATAGGATTTGTAAGGAAAAAAATTGCATTTATTTGATCCAAAAAAACACTAAAATATTATTATTATTATTGCAATTTCAAATAATTTGTTTCTATTTTATAACATTTTAAAATGTAATATCTGAATTTTCAGCAGCTATTACACCAGTCTTCAGTTTCACGTGATCCTTCAGAACTAACTGTTGCTTTCAATAGGTTTTTTTCCCTTCTTTTTTTTTTTTTTTTTTTTTGTAGGAAACCTTGATAAAAAAATCTTTGATAAATAGAAAGTCAAAGAACAGCATTTATCTGAAATATAGGCCAAGTTTCACAGACAGGTCTAGGATTAAGTCAGGATTATGCCTTAGTTCGATTAGGGCATTTAAGTAGCTTTTATAAAAAAAGCTAAGACAAAAAGATCTTAGACAAAAAGATGGCACTGACATATTTTAAGATATCAGTGCAAGTTGCTTTCCGTTAAAACAGCTCAAACATGCATTTTAGTCTAGGGACAAGGATTAAGCATTGTCTGTAAAACCAGGGTATTTTTTCTTTTTGTAACATTGTTAATATCTTTTCTTTTTTATTTTGATCAATTTAATGCATCAGTGATTTTTTTTAAATACTTTTTTTTTAAATCAGCAAGGTTTTCTTTCTAGTTTAATGTTTTTAATGAAAGTTTCTTTTTATGTTTCGGTTCAGGGCATTACATTTTGTGTGTAACTCGTCCTGTACCTTTGGCACAGCAGACATGTATTTTTGAAATGACGTGCCTTTGGCTTTTATAAGTGATCAGACTAATAATTTTGCTTGCTGGATGATAAAATGGCCCGAAACATGTTTATTTAGAAGGAGGCATCAGAGTCAGACCTTAATACCACATAGACTTGATAGTGAGCAATGCCTTGGTCCAGTAAGAATCCAGAACACACTAACATTGCGGCGGCACCACTCACTCTCATTATATTTAGAGAATGTCATCTAGTTTAAAGTATAATTATCAGAATAATTCATATTTAGAACATTACATGAACACTATTACTGGAATACAGATTTTCAGATGCTTTTAGTGTGCATACACTCAGGGACATGGGGCAGTCATAAAGCATCCCAGGATGAGAATGACAGTAAGTGAAGAGAGAAGAGCAGCTTTTAAATATTCTGTAATCTGAGTTGACAGAGAGGAAGCCGTCTGGAAAGACGGCTCTGTCTCCTTACTTGACCCCGTCCTGAAGGCTTTTACGTCACATAAACTCCCAACCTTGTTGTGTGGAAATAAATAAAAATATGTGTAAAATGTGTTTTTATTCAGCAAGGACGCATTTAATTGTTCAAAAGTGACAGTCAATACATATATTAATTTTATTTAATATTAATATATATATTAATATTATTACAAAATATGTATATTTCAAATAAATGGTGTTCATTAAAGAATCCTGAAAAAAATGCACCATGGTTTCCATTAAGCAGTACAACTGTTATAATCATTGATAATCATAAGAAAAGTTTCTTGAGCTGCAAATCATGTGACACTGAAGACTGGAGTAATGTAAAGTGAAGTATATATATAATATATATATATTTGGGGTTGGTAATATTTTTAATGCTTTTGTAAGAAGTCTCTTATGTGTTGGACATTGAAACTGAAACACTGGCTAATATAATGTTGGTGGTTTCACGCCTATATATACAGTATGTGCGGCCTGGTGGCCGATCTTCACTGACTTTACATTCCATCAGTAAGAGCAGAGTGTGAGTGTTGAATTAGCAGAGCAATAGCACAGCTGTACATAAAATATTGCAATCCACACAACATAATGGGTGACATATCAGAGTTCACATTTTAAAAGAGGACACATTTTTGCTGCGTGTCTCGCTGGCTCATCTGTGATCAGGACAGCAAGTCTAGTGGTGTATCGAGAGCTATGGTTTTTCAGGGTAATTTTGGCATACCACCACGTAGCACGAACCACATCCAACAGGAATAACTTTTGACGCAAGAGGAAGATGTCTGAAAGGGATGTCCAGGTACTAAGTCAAGTCAAGTCACCTTTATTTATATAGCACTTTTTACAATACAGATCGTTTCAAAGCAACTTTACAGTGATAACAGGAAAATAATGCAACAAAGTTTGTTTCTAGAAAAAAAAATAGTCCAGCTTAAGTAAGTTCAGTGATGGTCAATTTTTGTTGTAAAAAAGTTGTATATAGTATATAGCCGCTCTGGAGAAAACCGTGATGTCATATTCCAGCTTAATTCAGTTCTCATAATGGTGTCAGTGCAAGGCAGATCAATAATATTGTTGAATATGAAATGTCCCCAACTAAGCAAGCCAAAAGACAAAGGTGGAAAAAGGCGACAGTGGCAAGGGACCAAAACTCCTTCAGGTGACAGTATGGAGAAAAAACCTTGGGAGAAAACATGCTTAGTCGGCGGCCAGTTCTTCTCTGGCCAATGAACGAACAGTGTATGGTCAGAAGTCAGATTGGCTCAGAACATTCAGAATATTTATCCAGTTCCATCTGGTTAAAGAGCGGAGTAATCTCGCCGGTATGGAGATGGGTTTGTTGAGGATCAGTGCCGATGGCTGTCGTGTCGATGAGGCCTTCACAGGGGAGAGTCTAGTTGACATAATCTCTGCTGACACTTCAGGGATGTGTTGTGGTCATGTCTACACGCAGGTCCACCATCTGATCTGAATACGGACCAGATCCGGCTGACTACAGTATGTGTTGTGGTCGTGTCTAGGCGCAGGTCCACAATCTGATCTGGATACGGCCTGGATCCGCCTGACTACAGTAAACCTCGGGATAAACAGAAATACGAACATTAGCGTAGATGCCATTCTTCTTATGATGTAACGAGTACATTGGGTGTTATAGGAAGTGTTCCCGGTTCCGGCTGACCTAATTTATGCAGCCTAATAATCATTTAACTGATTTGAACAATAGAAATGTATAATGTGTTGTGTATGCCAGGTTAAAGAGATGTGTTTTTAATCTAGATTTAAACTGACGGACTGTGTCTGCTTCTCGAACAGTGCTAGAAAGACTATTCCAAATTTTGGTGCTAAATAGGAAAAAGATCTACCGCCTGCAATTGATTTTGATATTCTATTATCAACTGGCCAGAATTTTGAGATCGCAATAGACGTGAAGGACTATAATGGGTTAAGAGCTCGTTCAAGTACTGGGGAGCTAAACCATTTAGTGCTTTGTAAGTAATCACCAAATATTAAATAAATGTATACAATGTTTAATAGGGAGCCAATGCAGTGTTGACAGAATATGGTCATACAGACTGGTTCTAGTAATAACTCTAGCTGCTGCGTTTTGTACCAGCTGTAGTTTGTTTATTAAGCGTGCAGGGCAACCACCCATAAGAGCATTACAATAATCTAACCTTTTTCTCTGAGTCCACCTTTACTGTCTTTCCCACATCAATGGGAGTTGCGGTGTGGAGAAGTCCCAACGAGGTGTAACCGAGTTTTAAAAGAGACTTTTATATAATAATGTGTGATTGTCATTTTGGGCACTATCTTACACCCGGCGCAATGCAGCGCCAAGCTTACACAAGTGTTTTTTGCTAGTTTCAGTCCGACGCAGTTATCATTTTCACGTCCTGCGCCACGTTGTTTAAATAGCAAATGCATTTGCGCCCATTTGTGCGCCCATGGGCGTGCTGGTCTGAAAACGAGGTGTGTTCAGGTGCATTGTTGACACGTTGCTATTTTTGTGGCAACAGAAATAGACTGCGCCATTGACCAACTGAAACCTGGTCTAAAGTTAATGGCGCAATATTTTTGTTTGTTATTTAAAGAGCACGTTAGCAATGTGCGCCCATTTGCGGGTCCACAACGCTTGTACACTCTGCTTATTAAACACAGTAGCACACAAACATGCCAAATATTTAAAATAAAAGGATTATAATGTAAAAGATTATTATTGTTTACATAAAGATATGGTGGAATCCGGTCTGTCCCGTGGATGGACTGCTTGCAAACTTTTACCTCAGTTCCGTTTGCGCTCTGGAGATGCGTTCAGTCTTTTCATTATCAAATTCCGTCAAGTAAATAGCGAATCCGCCATGGCGCGAGCACAACTGGCATTTAAAGGGAATGAGAGATTGGTTTAACGCACATAAATCCCCAAACACACCCATTACTCATTAAGAGAATAGGGACAAGGACAACCCTTTTAGACCATGCCGACCATTTTTCCCGTCGTTAAACTAGCAAAAGTGGATTCGGACACACCCTAAGTGAACTTGCTTTAGACCATGCACTTAGAGGGCCCTATTTTTAACGATCTGAAACGCAAGTGTCAAAGTGCAAAGCGCAAGTAACTTTGTGGGCGGATCCCGGCGCTGTTGCTATTTTCCCAGCGGGATAAATGACTCTTGCGCCCCGACGCAAATGTAAAAGGGGTTGGTCTGAAGTAGCTTCATTATTCATAGGTGTGGTTTGGGCGTAACGTGAAATAAACCAATCAGAGCGTCCTCTCACATTCCCTTTAAGAGCAGGCGCGCTTTGTTCCATGGCGGATTGCTATTATAACGGCGGATTTGCCGGCGCACGCCAGGAGCAGTTCACAGCCGAGGAAACCGACGTTCTCGTCAGGGCTGTAAAACACAGAGAAGTGACATTGGGGATGATGGGAGAAACCCACTCAAATTAGGTTCGGTTAAACAGGCGTATAATTTGGGTAAATGTGTAGCCTAATCTAGATTTTTTTTTTTTTTTTATCTAGATAGATCTTTTTCACATCTTCACGGACACAACAATGATTTCCCTCGTGTGTTAATATTTTTCCTTGTAATAATGTATGATTTGCAAAAAATGAAAACTGCTGCATCTGTTTATATTAGAGAATCAAAGTGGATGCGCGTTAACATTATGGCCAAGCACGCGCCCTTAAAATACCATATCACTAACCGCGCAACGCGCCACTGTCTTTAGACTGTTTTTTTCCTGATCAATGGCGCAATTGCTTTCTAAAACTGGAAAATAGCACCATGGAAGTTTTGCGCCGGAACACGCCTTCTCTTTGCGCTGAACCGCCCCCGCGAGCGCAAGTTCATTCCCTAATTTACCGACGTGCGTCTGTGGAGGGAAAAGTCCGCTGTGCGCGGGTGCAAAATAGGAATGATACATGCGTCGGTGTTCAAAGTCAATTGCGCTGGGTGCAAGATAGGGCCCAGATTGTTAAAATAGGGCCCATTGTGTTGACAGGCTGTATTCTGTATGCTTTATTGCTAATTTGTATTTGTTACTGTGCATTTCGGTGCCAACCATGAACTAATGTTAACTATCGTGGGCAGGCATGTACCTGTAGAGCGTATATCCTCTCTGTGGTGTATATCACCTCTGTGTTTGATGAGAATGAGTTAAAGAGTCTCTCTCTCTCTCTCTCTCTCTCTCTCTCTCTCTCTCTCTCTCTCTCTCTCTCTCTCTCTCTCTCTCTCTCTCTCTCTCTCTCTCTCCTCTCTCTCTCTCTCTCTCTCTCTCTCTCTCTCTCTCTCTCTCGCTCTCTCTCTTTCTTTCTTAGATACCATATGCTAATCTCTCAAGTAAATTCTCTCATGAAAGACTAACAATGGCTTTTTCTTCATTATCATTAGCATTAATGGTACATTTGTGGTAATGCTTTAATGTGTACATTAATGGTTTGAGGTAATGGATACATTAGTGTATATCTGACATCTTAATGGATGAGGATTCTCCTCTGTGCTATATCAAAAGACATAATAAATACCTGATAATGAATCATTCATCTATATAAATTACTATTTTTTCTTCCATGAACACAATTGACCTTTGGCTAAGCCCCGCCCCCCTTAGTTACTGTTGCTACCTCCGACAACTTCATCTGGGCTCTGGTTTGGTATCAACATGGCTTATGCTGTGACGGCTCTTCCTGCTGGAATTTTATCAAACTTTTATAAAGCAGCAAATAAAGTGTCCGATAGAAGTAGGCAGAAGGGGCTCAGTGTGCGTTCGAAGGCTATATTCAAGACATACGGCGAAACGCAAGCAACAACAAGATCCAAATAGAGGCAAAAGCATAACGGTCACAGTCAAAAAATGAACCACCGCATATCCTAACCGAGACGGAGGCTGGGACTAACAATATCAAGGAGAAACACTGTTCATGCAAAGCTGGGTTGGTCTCTACACTTATATAATCGTTATTATTACAAAGCAAACGGACTACGCGAGTATAAAGTTGTATTTATTAGCAGCATGCTAGCATATCAACAATTAGGGCAGAGAACCGAAATCATAACCTAAACCAGCATAAAACTTTCTAACTAGTATAACTTCACAGTAAGGTTAAAAGCTAAATGTATCTTAGAGCAAAAGTGTGTTGTTGATCTTGAGGGGTTTCGCTGACTGAGGACGTCCACACAGTTTAATCCAAAGACGACACTTGTCAGTATTTAACTTCGGTTTTGGGAAGGGGAAAAAAACGGACACCCCCTCCAACCTCTCTGGGAAACGCGTATCTGTGTTAGAAATGCCCCAGGCACAACGTTTAACCATATTTCTGATAAAACGACGACGTAATAGCCTGCCGAGACCAAAAATATGAGCCGCCTGCGTTGAAGTCAATGGAGCGCCGTGAAGAAGTGTCGGACCCTCTGTGGGAGCTCGTTCTTGGCTGCACTGTGATTGGTCAATCTACATTCTAGGGCGTGTCTTAGCCAAAGGCAAATTCCTATAGTGGGGTTTTGGTTCTTGTAGCACAGAAGATTTTTCCCACAAACTGATAAAATGTATGTATCTTGAATGCTAAGTTTCTTTGTATAGAAGCATTTCCCAAACGCATACATTTGATGTGTCAGTGCATATGAATCCAGAACTTCATTATTCTGCTGCCCATAATCATATTACAGTCATCCAGCAGACACGGTTATATAATCAACAGAACACACATTAGATATGATCCGCTCTGCCGAGTATATCCGGTGATAATGCATGGCTGAGTCCTTTACCCAAGGGCACAGTTTTAGCAGAGGCGCTGCTATATGTTCTAATGGCCTTCTCTGATCTAGATTAGACACACTTCCAACAATTGTTTTATTTGAAAATCTAAGGCACTGGTATTCCATCTGCCTGATTGGTTTTGGCTTTTTAGCTGCGCATGTGTGTATTTCTGTGATTGTGGCGCTGTTGTAAACGCTGAGTTATAGCTTGAAGCAGCCCGTAAATTTAAGTGTCACCAACAGCTTGCCTGTTTAGTCTCTCTATTCTCTGGTCTCAGTTAAAAGGATGGGAGAGAATAGCCCAGGAGGGATAAAACGAATGGGTCCCTCTCTTTTCCTTTTGTTCATTTTCAGTGGAGGGGTATTTTTAGTTGTGGGTCAGCCACTGCAGCTGAAAGAAAGAAGGTTGAGTGAATTCTATCCTAATGTCTCTAAAAGCTTGTTGGCATATGAAAGCACCCCTCAACTTGCAGGAACTTTTGTTAAAGGTGTCTCAGTCCTATAGATACTAACTCATTAGCAACACGTTCGCTTTCAAGTCTAATTTATTTTTTTCCTCCCCATCTTTTAATAACAGCCTTACATTGCATGGTAACACTTTATAATAATGTTCAGGTATACTGTAAGTAATTTATAAGTAATTAATTAATGATGAACTAATCATTTACAAAACCTGACTATATGTTCATAAATGATGAGTGATACGCTTACAATTTACAAATATGTTGTAAGTTATCTTAAACAATTTGTCAATCATGAAATAAATCAAACAGATCATTAGTAGATGGTAAATAAGTTGCTTGTTGATATATTATTAATCAATTATAAACCAATTAAATATTTATGTTTTTTTTACTAACTGCCATCTCTAGCGGGGTGAAAGGTGGTGACGATACTAGGGGCCCCGGCCTTAGGGGGGCCCTGCTATTTCAACTGAGGGGTCTCCCCGAAATGCGATTTTATCCGAGGGGGAAACCCAAACAACTCACCACGGGAAGGCAATTTCAACAGAGGGGGACAAAACAATATCCCCACCCCCTCACGTGATTTCAAGGGGGCCCACAGCAACAACCTGCACCAAGGCCCCGGATACCCCAGCTTACACACATTTGTAAATCGTTAGCATACCACTTATTAATCATTTATGAACACAGAGTCATGTTTAAATTATTAGTTCATCATTAATTAATAACTTATAAATTACTTATAACTGAACATAATTATAAAGTATTACTGTAATTTTTTAAAATGGTTGAAAACCGTTTGTGCTGCTTAATATTTTATGAAAGCCATGGTACGGTTTTCTTTGATAAAAAGGTCAAAATATCAGCATTTATTTTTTACACATTACATCAAACTCTTAAGATCACTTTATGACCCCGTTACATCTGCACACAAAAAAAACCTTTTGGTACATAACCAGATTTACATTCTTTCACACAAGAATGCTTATTTCTTGGAAAATTTGACTGGGCTAAAACTGAGAAATTGCTAATTTGGTGAAAGGTCCCCCTCCCTCCCTCCCTCAGTCTGTTCCAAATGAGTTTAAGCTGTCAGTCTGGGTTAGCTGCAAAGCTGCTGTATTTAATTTAGTCAGGCACAGAGGAGCATTCCTCACATATTTAATTAATATTAACCTGATTCTCTTCCACTCCATTAACATTTAGCATTAACATTTTTATTAACATACAGATAAATGATGTTGGCCAAGATCAACAGCTTTGTTTTGGCTTTGTTCTGAATCCAACCAAGGCGTGGATTAGGCAAAATATGGTTAGAAAAAAAAAGGTTAAAAAAAAGTCAAAATCTAAAGCATAAATGGTTAAAAAATGGGGTTAGGGTTAGAATTTAAACTTTCATTGCCCTATTTTAACGATCTAAGTGCATGGTCTAAAGCGCACGGCACAAGTGCTACTTTTGTTAGTTTAACGACGGGATTTTTTTTTCCGCCGTAACCGGCGCATGGTCTGACAGGGTTGTCCCTATTCTCCTAATGAGTAATTTTTGTGTTTTGGGCATGTCAGAGTCCCATCTCCCATTCCCTTTTGAAGCCAGTTGCACTCGTGCAACGGTGGATGACGCGAATTTGCATGGCGCCATCCATGCGCATGAATTTGCATGAATTACATGGAGGAATTTGCAAGCGAAAATACAAAAACATTCTGCACTCTAAAAATCTTTCATTATAGACAGGAGATTAAGTTAACAAACATTATTTGCCTTCATCAGTGTGACAGTTTTACTTCTCCATTACTATATAGAAAGCAATGCTGCAGGTCTTTAGGTGACCGTGATAATGATTAAACAATAAAAAAAATAGTCCTCAGACTCCAGTTATCCACACAAACAAATATTGCGCCATTGACTTTAGACCAGGTTTCAGTTGCCTCAAAATAGCAATGCTCCAAGAATGCACCTGAACACACCTCGTTTTCAGACCAGCATGCCCATGGGCGCAACAATGTGGCGCACGATGTGAAAATGATAACTGCGTCCGACTGAAACTAGCAAAAAATACTTGTCGCGCCTGGCGCCGCATTGCGACGGCTGTACTGTATGACAGGGCCGTCAAACTCAATATTAATTCTACAAGAGTCTCACAACAGCATAGTCAGCACCTGATTTCTGTGCTTTCAGTCCCATGAGGCCTCACAGGAAGTCAGTACTACAGAGGTGTGCGGCAGGTGGGCCAACAAGCGAACAGTGATTCTGTTTAACAGAGCATTAAATCCAATTTAGCACTGCTTATCCTCAATCATCCTCACTTTTTCACAAAGGAAATAGTCATGGACACCTGTTTTGTGATGGTTAACATCCTAACCGGTACCTCAAGAAGATGCAGTGCTATCTATAGCACAGGTTCCTCCTCCTAAATGAATTGAGTGTGTATTTGTGTTTAACTGTTAATTTAGCCTTATAAACATTCACAGCTGCACTGAAAAGTTAAAATGCATGATATAACCACTTAAAATCTGTGCTCCTGCCGGCGGGAGCGAAAATCTTCGTTATAATGTTCGTACGTTCTTTTTATAGGCTTCCCTATATGGTATCACCCAATTCATGGTATCATTTTAAAGCTTAGAATCTGAACTTTACAAAGAATACCATCACTTTTGTTTTTATGATACATATTAAATTAAATATTAGCTTAAATATGCATTGGTCCCAGACAAAAATATTTGCTTTATGATTGCGAAGAAATATTTATACGTAAATAAAATTATTTATATATTTCACAAAACAGTCAAGTCATATATCTCAAGAAAGGTCTCATTCTAAGGAATTTGGTGATGTAGTTTATTTCATTGTGAGAAAATCAAAGATCGAATAATCTTCAAAAGAATCACACAGTGAAATAGGATCAAACTGACATAACAGTGAAAAGTATTACATTCCAGCTTCAATCAGCCACAAACCACCATACAATCTATATCACCTTTTAGCTTAGGATGTTATCTTTCAAATGAGACCAAGATTTCCAAGTTTCTGTGAGCTTTTATTGGTAATAAAAACCTTTTCGAATGAACTGAGATCATAGCATCATATCTCCAGGAGGCATGCCGGTGATGCACAACACTGGTGTGGTGACAAAAACATTTTTTTCATTTTTTATTATACAGAAAAAAATATTTTTTCCAGTGTTTGCTTGCATCTAGAGGAAACAGACATAACTGTCTGCATGGCCCTAGAGCCCACAGGGCCTGAGTTATACACTTTCAAAAATGAATGTAAAATAAAAAGCGCCTCTTTTAAAAAAAATTTTATTACAACTCAGACAACATATACTTAAATGTGTATCACTTTTAACACTGTTTTATGAAACTTCAAAGGGTTTCCTGTAAAATGACACCCAAATTGTCAATTTTGACAAAACTATGTTGAAATGCTAAGCTTTTCAATTTGGGTATGCAAATCCAGGCGGAAATCCCAAAAAATGGTCTCGGATAGTATTCATTTTTCTCATCTTTCTGATGCAAAGCCCCCCTCTCTCAGTTTCTTTCTGCTTCTGTTCAGATCAATATAGGTGGGGTTTTACTGGCTTGAAAGCCAAAGCAGTGTAATTATTCTGGTGGATTTTCTCTCAGCGCAAGACCACAAATACTTCTTTTCACTGTAATCTCAATTGCCCAATGTGCCTCACTAAACCCCAGTTGCAGTGTCGCTTGAGAAACATCACCTGTATCCCTGCGGCCCCGTCCCAGTACACCAGGAATCTGTTTCCTGAGCACATGCTGTTGTGTCATAAGGCTTTATTCTGTTACATTCAGTTCACTAACCTCATTCTATCATAGTCATATTCTGTGTCTCTTGCATTGTTTCTCCCTTTTGGGTCCAACCCCATGTAGAAACATGCTCTGCATTTGTGTGAATGAGTGTGTTTGACTAATGATCAAAGAGCTCCGGTTCTAAAGGTTTTCCATTGTCCTTGCTATTGAATGCAGTATTCGACCTGAAAAGAGCCACATATAATTTTGTACGTTGTATCGTACAGGGAACCCTTATGGTGTGGAGAGTGTCACCTGTATGTTCGCCTGTATGTCAGTTTACACCGACATTGTAACTAGAACTTATAGTAGAATCCCAATCACGGAAAATCTGTTTCTGAGTAAAAAAAAAAAAAAGGTAATTGTAAGATATAAAGTCACAATTACAAGAAACAATGTATCGATTGATAAGATATGTTTTGATTTTTAATATATAAATTCACATTGTGAGTATTTGCAGCATGTTTCTGTATTTGGTTGCATTGAGAGTATTTGCAGCTTTCTTAATTTGCTGTTTTGTCTATTTTGGATGTGTTTTCTTCAGTAGCAGCGCATTGAGCTTTGTGCTATTTGCAGCGTCTCTGTATTTGGTTGCACGGCTGTTTTTTTTTTTCTTTTTGCATATGCTTTCTTCAGTTGCAGCGCATTGAGCCATACAATTTACATAAAACATGGGAATTAATTAATTAATGGTAGGAAATTCTTAATTTGTAAGCACAATATCTTGTGTGCATATCCAATCATGTGAAGCATTCTGTAACATACATTTGGAATTTCCTTTACATTTATTGTTATTTTCGGTCTGACATGGAAAGGCTTACACAGGAAGCAGTCATTTGCAAGCGTACAAAAGTTGAACGTTTATTTCCATACACAACTGGCAGAAAACAAATTGCATTTTTGACAACATGTAGATTTAAACTTTTTAAAAGATTTAAAGCCCGTTTTTTATATCTTTTGCTGTAGTGTGTCAGTAGGAAATATCAGTTTACATTTCCACATGTTCCTTTTGCAATTAATTGTAATTATCCAGTGAGATTTGTGTGTATGCAAGGAGTCTGACAACAGCCGGTATGATCCACATGGAGATCTTGGATTACATGTAGAAACAGAAAAAACTTAGACTAAATCCAGAAGAACTGCGGTAATGTCTCAAAGACTCTTCAAGAAACCACCTGCAAAGCTACAGATGCTTTCAAAAATAATGTCATAAATATATTTTATTTATCAATGAATTTCTATTAACTAAATCAAATCAGTATTTGGTGTGACCACCCTTTGCGTTTAAAATAGCATTTGTACTAGGTACACTTGCACATAGTTTTTCATGTAGGTTTCTTCAAGCGTCTTGGAGACGCTTGTGTTCTTCTGGATTTAGTCAGTCTAATTTTTTTATGTTTCTTTGTGTAACTGCATACAGACTTGATGATAGTGAGATCAGATCTCTGTTTGGATCATACCAGCTGTTGTCAGACTCCTTGTGCATACAAAAATCGAATTGGATTATTACAATTAATTGTAAAGGGAATTTGTGTTAATGTAAACTGAAATTTCCTACTGAAACACTACAGCAAATAAAAATATATAAAAATATATAAATAACTAGCTTAAAACCATTTTTTTATGAAAATACTAACGTGCCTACGACTTTAGGCCAGAAATATTATGTGCAAGTACTCACAAGTACTCAAAGTGTTATATAACTAGTAGAGTTAAATGTGTTCAGCAAACATGTTCAGCAGGATCCTCTTCAAACTTGCTATACCAGTAATTGACATGGACATTAACCATAGAAGAAGACAGTTTATGCTAATGCAGTAGCACCTTTTGAATTATGAATTGCGGTCTGACAATGTACAAAATCAAGTTTGTGTACCTTGAAGCATTTGTGTTAAATACTTGCATGAAGTATTTTTATGTTCGTAAACTAAAGATCTATTTTTGTGTTGAGACTTTCTTATAGACATTTTGTTCTATGTTACAATCTCTCACCTTCATTTCAATATGGCTTGTCTCTGGTGTGCAAGGTTTACAGAGCGACATTAGATGAAGAAGAGTGTTTATGATAGCAAAGTTATATATAGGGGCCAAAATTATGTATTTTATTAAACACACTTTCATTCTATATTTTCCTTTACAATCTCGCTCTCCCTCTTTCTCTCCACTGCTGTATCTGACTGTAAATTTAAGTGAATTCAGATATTGACATCTCAGCAGTTTCATATTCACAAGGCAAACTTCATGCCTCAAGAGTAGCGTTTGAAGATGAGAGGGCAGAGAGAGAGAGAGAGAGAGAGAGAGAGAGAGAGAGAGAGAGGTACTGAGGCAAGCAAGATATGAGAAGGGCCTGTGGTAGAGAAGGAGGGGAACCAAGCTTCTGTGCAAACATTTTCATAATTGCTGAAATTCTTCATTGTCACAGTGCCACAAGTCTCTCGTCCTTTTTCCCCCTCTTGACACACTCTTTTTCAAACGTCACACTGAAATGGACCTCTTTTTTCATTGATTTGAAACATTGTACATATAGGCAGCAATTCCGTGCATTACACAAATAGCAATAATCACAACATAGGCTCATTGGAAATATGTGCCTCTATGTAGATTTTTGTCAAATTTACTTAGAGGACCAATACCTTACCTATTCATATATAATTCACTGCAGTTTCCAGCTGAAATGAACACTACTGGCAGTAAAACACCAACTACTTTTATTCCTCATCTCACAAATTATGATTACAGGTGCAGATTATCGATTAATAAAGACTCATTTCGCTGTGGTTCCTTACACAATACTATGTTATGACCTCAAAACACTTTTACTGTATGCATGACTTGTATAAACAAATACATTTTGACATTTGCACAACATAACCAGCTCCATATATGGCTTTTTTGACATAGTAAACTTGTTCGGTAGCTCACCTGGTACAGTTCCACAACAGACTTTTAGCGTCACTCACTGTTAAATTTAAAATTTGTCACAAAACGTGCAAGAAGCAACGTAATATAATTTTGCAGAAATATCACCATGGTTTTCCAATGTTGGGTTGGATAATCATTCTGAGTGCACAGTATACCCGACTAACAATTAATTTAAATAGCTTTTGCTGTTAGCATTTTGCTATGCTAACAGTGTGATACTCTAACAAGCTAAAAAAAGCACAGCACATAAACTAGTCTCATCACAATGTATTAACTGAATACTTTACTTAGGATACATGCGAATAATTCTGGTAGAACCGAAAACACTGCCTCTCTTTCTTTTGCAGTTCTCTTGCAAAAAAAACAAAACAAATGAGTATGTTGTATGGGCACGTATTTTGCGCAGCACATTGTTCGGTTCCTTGAAGGGAGACCGAGTGCATGCATAACAATTAAAGGATATGCTAATGTGCATTTTCCTTGGTCCCTACTGTGCATTTGTTCAAAGGCACTTCTAATTGATGTTTCTGTTCTTTCATTCTCACTCCAACACGTTCACACTTTCTGCATATCAATGATTGCACAGTGGAAAAGCCCCCTGGTGCTTTTACAGAGGTGTGCAAATTTTGTTTTCCTGTGAGGGAAAAAAATACATGGCTCCTCTTTTCATCTTCAGGTAAAATTTTGAAAGAGAAGAAAATCTTCAGAGATGTTTTCATTGATATAATTCACTTTACTTCATTGATGTTTTAAGCGAGTTTTCCTGTGCTGTGGTTACCATATGATTCAGTTTGGTGAGTCACACACTCTCTCACAGACTCAATTTTGTCTGGTAAAACTGTTTCAAATAATTTTTTCAGTGTTCCCAGCCAGCTCGGACTGGATCTGTTTTCAAGGTCCCTATGTTCATGTTGGCTGATTTAAACTCATAAAGGGCTGAGCAGAAGCCCTGAGTAAACACAAAGGTTTTGTTCTCTAGTCCAAGGTTTTTTATATATATCTATATTTTAGATGCTACAGAGTACAGACCCCCAAATATAATTGATTATCCTTGAGTGATTTAAATTCATTAAAAAAAAAGTTTTTTAAATTTTATTATTATTTTATTTTACACTGTTTTTCTCTAAACTTTTCCACCGCACAAACTGAAGCCCAGTTTGGAAATCCCTGCTCTAATAACAGGCGTTTAACAGTGTTTTACAACAGTTAGAGAGTTTTCTGTTATTTTCTGTATTACTTTAAAATGTTTTTTTTGTTTATTGGCACTTACTGTAATGGTAGACACACAGATGGAGGGATGGATGGAAGAACGATTGGCTAGATGTTTGGATGGTCGGATGGATAAACAGGTGATATGGATGGACAGATGGATGGGCAGACAGAAATGGATGGATGAAATAGAGAAGTGAATGTAGAAACAAGAACGAACACTAGGACTTGCATTCATTTTAATGAATGCATGTTTGTTGGAGACTGCAATGAAAAAAAAATTGAAACGAGCTCAAAACTTGAGAATAACAATTTTGTTTGTATTCCACAGACAATGCCCAGATGCAAATGTGACCTGGGGTAGTGTGCATATGCTGGTGCATTTTGTGTGCGCTTGGAGCCTCATCAAAGCCTCTGCTGTGTGTATGCCTGCAGTGTGGGACTGAGTCTTTGTGTGTGTGGCTCCAGGGGAAACAGGCATTGAATTTGTGTCTCTGCAGTAGCTCTCTCATTATTCTCAAATCGCAGTATGGCACTGGTGTCATGCACATCTATCTCAAGCACAGCTGCAGATGTATTCTGTATGAGCCTGTAACCGTTAAGTGGCATCTTTCTGTCATCAAGTGGAACGTTCCTTGTCTCCATTAAAAGTGTAAGCAGTTTTGAACAAAATATCACTATTATCTGACTCGTATCACCAACTTAGCTGTCCTGAAATATGGCCGCATTTACACCGCAGGTCTTGATGCACAATTCTGAATTGTTGACTATATCCAAATTTTTGACATCCAGCTTACATCTTCTTTTAAAAGTGACCCAAATCCGCTATATTACAGTTGAAGGGCCCTATCTTGCACCCAGCGCAATTGACTTTGTACACCGACGCATGTATCATTCCTATTTTGCACCCGCGCACAGCGAACTTTTCCCTCCACAGACGCACGTTGGTAAATTATGGAATGAACTTGCGCTCGCGGGGGCGGTTCAGCGCAAAGAGGAGGCGTGTTCCGGCGCAAAAGTTCCCTGGTGCTATTTTGCAGTGTCAAAAAGCAATTCCGCCACTGACCAGAAAAAACCTAGTTTAAAGACAGTGGCGCGTTGCGCGTTAGTCATATGCTATTTTAAGCGCACATGCTTGGCCATTATGTAGCGTGTGAACAACGCGCATACGCTTTGATTATCTAATCTAAACAGACGCAGCAGTTTTCATTTTTGCAAATCATACATTATTACAAGGAAACATATTAACACACGAGGGAAATTATTGTTGTGTCCTTGATATGAAAAAAATAGGCATAAATCTAGCTTACACATTTACCCAAATTATTATACGGCTGTTCAAGCTTATTTGGGTGGGTTTCTCCCATCCCCATACATTATCACTTCTCTGTCTTTTACAGTCTCCTCGGCTGTGAATCGCTCCTGGCATGCGCATGGCAAATCCGCCGTTATAATAGCAAACAAGCGCGCCTGCTCTTAAAGGGAATGTGAGATGACGCTCTGATTGGTTTATTTCACGTTACGCCCAAACCACACCTATGAATACTTCAGACCAACCCATTTTAGATTTGCGTCGGGCGCAAGAGTAATTTATCCCACCGGTATAATAGCAACAGCATCCGGGATCCGCCCACAAAGTTACTTACGTTTCGCGTTTGATACTTGCGTTTCAGATCGTTAAAATAGGGCCCAAAGTGTACTGCTGAATGTACTGACTGATTTTCTACTGAAACTTGTATGCCATGTATTTAAACTAGGGCTGTCAAGCAATTATAATTGTAATCTAATTAATTACAAGATGTGGCGATTAATTATATTAAATAATAATGGTCCATCTAATCTAATCTACCAATAATCTAATAAATAATGGTATTAGTCTAATCAATAGCCAAATTTGATTAAATTCGATTAATTTGCGCAGAAATTAGCATTAGAATATATATATATATTTTTTTTAAATGAAATGAAACTCTAAATAAGAAACTAAAACTGCCAGTAGGTGGCGGTAAATGTCTAAATTAGTAAGTCAATGGGCCCTATTTTAACGATCTAAGCGCATGGTCTAAACCGCACGGCGCAAGTGCACTTAGGGCATGTCCGAATCCACTTTTGCTAGTTTAACGATGGGTCAAAAAAAATGGTCGGCACGCCCGGCCCTGTAAAGTCCCTGTAAAGTCAAAATTAAGTATGTGTTCTGAGTTTGTCACACCGCAGAAACATTTGTAATTAGCCACCCAGCCAAATTTGAATGATAAAAAAAGCCGGCAAGTACATAAAATAAGCTATCAAACTCTTGAAAAAATGAGCAGTAGTCTCAGCTCTCAAACGCTGGGAGCGTGTCCACTGGCTGCGCTGAAACCACGCCCACTTGCGGGAAAGCTGCAGTCGCCACACTCAACTGTGGAGTTACTGTGGACTACCTACTATAATTATAACATAAGCACACAAGGCAACTTACACTCATTGGTGGGCACGCACTGCCGATGATGGCACCAGTTGTCGGCGCGACGGGAGGATGAAGGCCGAGGCGAGAGATAGTCGGTTCAGCTCCATTCACCAGTAACAGCAGATTATCAGTGAATCCCAGTTGTCTCCAACGAAAGTTTATACTGTAAATCTATCCTGTGTAAAATGATCATTACAGAGGCGGGTTTTGGCGGTGATCCTCAGCTCTCCATCAAGGTGGCTCTTCACAAAATGAATCCACCTCTTCTTGATGTGATCGTTTTTCGGAAATTTAAATAAGGACACCGATCTGTTTTGTACGTGATCGCATCCGGGTACAGTAGTACGCATTTCCGTGACGAAGGCATAGCTAGCTAGCAAACTGTAGGCTGTAGTAACTAATAGAAGAGACAGTAACTCGCGATTGAGCGGCAAACTGATGTGAATGTGCCCTATTGTTAGGGGTGGCGTCATCAAGCCACCGTTTTAGCCCCGCCCAAAAAATCCGGAACACAGCAATGGTGAAAAGCTGTTTCACGGCCTACCTCCACAATTCAGTACTTCACAATCTTTGTAATATGTTTTAGCAATACATTTCTAACATTTCTAATGTGTTTAGAATTTTTTTTTAGAATTGCCTTTACAGGGACTTTAATGAGTAATGGGTGTGTTTTGGGCGTAACGTGCAATAAACCAATCAGAGTCTCATCTCCCATTCCCTTTAAAAGCCAGTTGCGCTCGTGCCATGGCGGATTCGCTATTTACATGACGGAATTTACAAGCGGAAAACTGCTTCTGTAGCGAGGAAACGGATCTGCTTGTGCGCAAGGTTAAAGCGTGCGAGCATACCATCTACGGGGCGCATAAATGGGCGCAAATGCATTTGCTATTTAAGCAACATGGCGCAGAACGTGAAAATAATAACTGTGTCGGTCTGAAACTAGCAAATAACACTTGCGTCGCGTCCATTCAGGAATGAAGTGAATGGCTCTCTTTATGAATGGCCCATTGAATCATTTGTTCACCCGATTGATTCGCTCAAAATGTGGATTCATTCTGAAATGAAGCACCGCTGTGCATTGCTTGGAGATGCACAACAGTTCTGCTCTGGCTTTTTAGGTAATAGCCTATTTTTGTTGGCAAAATTAAGCAAAAGCAGACAAGAACTGTTGTATAAAATCAATATCACATTTGAACGCTTTTCAAGACAAAAACAGCAGTCGTTATATATTGCGCTCGTTACTCGTGTAATATTGTTTAACTGTAACATGATATAAATATGGGGAAAAAACTTGCCCATATATCTTGAATTTTCGGTGCATTCTAACTGCATTATATAGGCTACATCATGTAGTGAGTTGTCTGCCTGCTTCATGTTCGCCAATCAACTTTATGAAATGGGCGGGTTCGTTAAATACGTTAATAATTTGAATGCTTAATTTTTTTCAGAACTAATTAATTAAATCAACGTGATAAATATACAGCCCTAGTTTTCAATGATGTCAAATGAACATTTTAACTTTAATGTAGAAGACATTTATTCATTCATATTCATAAGCTATAGGATAATAACATGTAAATATTCAGACATTATCTGCTCATACCATCTAGGCTTGATTGGCTGCTTGTGTTCAAGCACTACCTGATAACCCCACAGCAGAAACAAACACTTGTGTATAATGATATAGAATTGAAAGCTGAGTCACTGAAGTGACAGATCTGACATAAGCCTCTGGATCTATTTGACAAAACACTCTGACTAATCACTGCTCTGGTTATCTGTCATTGCAAACTGGAAAAATCACTCGGCAGAGAGGTGACCTGAGACGACTGATTACAAATAGTAAATTGTTAAAAGTTGACAGTGCGTGCAATTTGTCTGTCTGAACCAGTATGAAAGATGCTGGATGCAAAGTTTACATGATGCTCATATTTATCTCACCAAACATTTTCAGGGTCTTAAAGCAATTGTTCACCTGAAAATTAAAATTCCCTCATGTTGTTCCAAACACCATAAAAGTGGTTCATACAACCTGTGTACCATATTCCACAATTATCTGAAGCCAGACGATAGCTCTGAATGAGGAACAGAGCACATTTAAGTTGTTATTTACTGATAAACTTGACATCTGCCTTTGCTGTTATTCTTTTGAGTCAGATATTACCAATTATTCAGTTGTTCCAATTTACAATACCTCTATGAATGGTTTGTTTCCAAATCAGAGTGATTCAGTTCTCGAGTTTATCTCACTGAATTGCAGTCTGGTCACAACTGGTGACAACTCACTGGATTGGAAGATTATTAGTAAATAATTGACATTTTAATCTGTTCATCACAGAAAGCTAACAAATAACTTGGAATTCTGTTTTGTTTTTGTGTATTTTTTCCTCATCTTAGAGATGTTAGTTTATTAATTTTACTGCACGCACAGCTTTCAAAACCATATGGTCTATAATTATTAGTGGTTTTCTTGTAGCATAACTAGTTTCTCTTGAGAACTGTAGTCTGTGTCTGTGAGAGAGAATGTTGTAAATAGTGTAGTCCCAGTGGGACTAAATTTGAGTTTTGTGCTTATTTGTACAGCCTGAGGATAAACTCAATCTTGTGCTCTGGACATGCACAGATAATTACATTGTAAATACTAGCAGTGCTTGATATTCCTCGTACATTCTGTTTGCTTAATCCCCTAACGTAAGTATTAACAACATGGGCTTATTGTTTATATGTATTAGTACATAACATAACATTTACAAAAACGTTTTTTTTTTTTTTTGTATGTATGTATAGATAGATTCTGAAATGTACAATATAAACATATTGACAGCATCTAAACATAAACATTATGTATTTGCAGCTATAGAAATGTAAGATACTTACAAATCATTCATAACATAAATGTAACGATTTGGGTGGCTGTAATAATTGCACACTGCAGAAAATTCAATAAAGTATTTTCTTGGAAAACAGGAGAATACAGGAATAAGACTCAGGACACAACCCCTTCAACATAAACAACACAAAACAATAAACAGAGGAAACTACAGGTTTAAATACAAAGACAGAGTAATCAACAGAACTGAGAACAGGCAAGGAAAAAATGAGTAACTATGGAAACTAATTTGAACACATGAACCATGAACACAAGGAAAATGGTAACAGGGAAAATGAAACCTAAATACAATAAAATTAAACAAACTCGAACATAACTCTTACAATAAATATGTTGATGCATTTTTAACCCTTTTATAGATACAGTTTTGATCCCTTAATCCTACCCCCACCTAAACATAACCAGAAGAATAAATAAAACGTAACGGGTAAAAAAAAGAAAAACCCGAATCTAACCTCTACATATTCCTAAATGGTAAAACTCCTAGAGATAACCTACTCCTACCTCTAAAACTAACCTTAAACATTTCTTAAAAATATATACAATATAAAGAAAAATGTATCAATCAGGCATGTGTAATCACAATAATTAATGTATTGCGAAAATATCAAAAAGCTACGGAAGCCCTGAACTGCAACGTAATTAAATATATTTATAAACCCCCCGAAAATTTCGACGAAATTTCGAAATGTTTCAATCGAAACATTTCGAGATTAAAGTCGAAAAATTTTTGAGATTAAAGTTGAAACATTTAGAGATTGAAGTCGAAACATTTGTTATTGTTTTGAAGAGGTTAGCGACCCCTATCGGCAAAAAAATAAATACATATTGTACCTTTAAGTTGTGTGAAGTTTGGAAATCTCTCTATTCTCCTGAGCCCTGACACCTGCAAGTATTTACAGTACCTGTTTAAAACTGACTTTTAACTATAGAGATTATCTATTGATTCTTGGACGTATCCGACTGCAAACAAGATGCAGCTCGTGTTTAATTTCCATAGAACCAAAGTCTAAAACCTGAAATTACAACCCTATTCCAGTGCTGCTCTGTAAACACTGATATTTCCTTGAGGAAATGCAATTCTAGTTAATTAACCAGGCTGAATCAAGAGTCCAATTCAAACACATTAATTAATAGCGTTAGTTCCACACTACTAAACTGCTAACATTTTACAGTAGCATCTCTGTTTAGTTACTCTGTTTCAGTTTTATAAAGGCCAGACTATAGACTATAAAAACACAACTATACTGTACAGACATTTTAACTATTGTAGTGCTCTTTATTTTTAATTATAAAACAGGTAAAACAGAGCTGGACCATTTTATTCAGCCAAACCTTGTTGAGCCCTTGGGTAATGCAAGTCATTGTTATGGACCTGAGTGCTACCAAGGTTATTCACTCTTCTGAAAGTAGAAAGTATATGTGCTGTACTCCATGAGGCACACAGCTCTGTGTCGTTTCTATTAGTCACTGTGCTTTGAGACCCATGTAGAATCAGTCATCTTGGGCATGTAAAGAAGTAAATACCATCAGCGATTTCAGCAGGAATAGCTTTTTTGTCCGCTTGAACATGTCTTAAGAATGGTTCAGAGGTCTGAGTGATCTACAGTATGAGAGTGTGTTTCTATGGATGATTCAATCCTTTCTCGTGTAACAATAGTTACAATGTTTGTTTTGTTGTCCCCCCCCCCCCCCCTGATATTCCATTTTAGCCTACAGTATATGCTTTTTATCTATATAATCTTGTACAATTAGTGCAGGAACAGTGACCTTGGATAAAGTGCTCATCTCGCAGGCATGGTGTTGATATAGGGGCGTTATGATGTCACTGACTGTTTGTGCTTTTACTTGTTGGTTAACTTGCAACCTTTTACTTTACCCACATCATTAACTATTAATGATGAATTTGAAATCTAGGCTGACTTTACAGAGATAGTTAATGGAGCTTTTTTAAGACACTCTAAATTAATAGTTCCCGTTTTATTCTAATAAGTTGAATAGTTGATTATTTTAATAGTTGAAATAAATAGTTGAATATTAATAGTTCCCTTAAAATTCTAATTTTTGTAAAAAGTGAAAGTGACATGTGAAGGCCAAGTATGGTAACCCATACTCGGAATTTGTCTTCTGCATTTAATCCATCCAAGTTAGTACACACACATTAGGAGTAGTGAGTAGTAAACACACGCACTGCAAACTGTGATACACACACCTGGTGCTGTGGTGCCAGGGGAGCGATTGCGGGTTAGGTGCCTTGCTCAAGGGCACCTCAGTCCTTTGCTGGTACTGGAATTGAACCAATTCCAGTTGGGAATTGGGTTACTAGAGGGGTCAGCCATTTGTAGTGGTGTCCGAAACCATAGTGGACGTTATTGAGTGCACTTATTCAATCCCACATTGGACCACAATAGTGAGTGTACAACCGATGTATGCTCACCAGCTGTCCAAATTTACTCACTCGTTTTCATTCACTCCTTCAAGTGAATGTAGGGAGTGAATTAAATGAATTTGGAATGAATTTGGAGTGAATGAATTTGGGTTACCAGTCGCATTTGCTAACCATTAGCTCACAACTGCCCCCAATAATAATTTTATCCTCATTTACTCTGCACAAACACAAAAGAGATATTTAGCAAAAATGTCCAGGCTGCTCTCTATACAGCGAAAGTGAACAAGCTCCAAAATAGACAAAAACCATCACAAATCTAAATAATAATGATAATTTAGGTCATATTAACTATTTTTTGTTTGTTTTATTAATGTTTTTGCTGCAGACCAAAACTGAGTCGTATCATTTACAGGACATTCGCTAGGAAGGATAGAAGAAGATAAGTAGTGGATCCGCCATTGCATACAAAGATTTGAACAAAAACCAAAATAAAAATTATGGAGAATATGGCCCTCTCCCAAATGGCACCCTAAACACTCGCGATCTTCTTACGAGTTCGCACTTTCATGACATAATGCCGCTTTGACCGTCAGGGAAAAGTCTGCTGCAGAGCTCACTTTAGCGCGGGCTCGCCAAAAGTGTGCATCGAGGGCACATATCAACTGCAAAGGGGGCACTCGCGAGCACCCTTCTGAAACCTAAAATGACAAATGGGACACCATACGGTCTCATGAAGTTAACAGACACGCACATGCGGTGTCACATCCTCAGTTACCAGTCTACTATCACCTCTGCACACTACACTTCCCAGAATCCTCCCTGC